>NC_064285.1:8818380-8852234 GCF_019186545.1 Solanum stenotomum
CGTGTGTTGCACGTACATTTCATATTCTTTTTATAGTTTATTTACGTGTGTATTTTATATTATTAATATTTTTTAGATTATGTATATTTTAAAATAAGTATAAGGTTTGTATATACAAAGTTCTAAACATCGTTTACTTTACTAAATGACCAAAAAAAGATCCTGAATCTTTTAGTAATATCACTAAAATAACTTTTTTTTTTAAGAATTAACAAAGACAAAATGTAAGTAAAAAATTTAAGATGTCTTCTGCTTTCTACTGCCGAGGTTTTTCTATATAAAACCTAACACTACACTTAATTTGTGCAGGATGGAGTTAACAATGAAAACACATCTCATTTTATTCCAACAAAACAAGACACTAAAAGAACCTTTTCTTAACCAAAAATATCAAGAATAATCGAACACAATAATTTTTTTTATGAATAGCTCTTAATTGTCTCGTGAAATATTCTTTCTATACTTTTTCTTCTTGTGATCAATTTGAATGATAAGTCAAGATCAAAATAATGATCTTGAAACATGTATATAGTAAATTAATAGTGTTGAAAAGGGCAGTCCAAACTTACGTAGTAAAAGTCATTCAAACTTTGCTAACTTCAGATTTTTTGATGATGAAAGTGAACTATGTACCTTGGATAGTAATGTACTCCTTGCACTATGAGCCATGAGGAGTACAATTTAGTCGTCCTCTATTTGCACTTGAGTGTTTTATTTTTCTCACTACATTTAGAAGTCATTAAAGCGAATGAATAACGAAAAGGAACAATGTTTTACTTAACATGTGGCGTCAATATTTATAACTGACTACACAATTGAGTAGAGTGTAAGTGTTCATACTACCACATCAAAAAAATTTCTTCATAAATTCATCAATCCCAATATCAAAATATGATTTAGATCGCAATAACTATTGAGATCCTAACTCAAACTTTTCAAGTTTTCCCAATGTAACTCAATATAAAATAATATGATTATCATAATATTCATATCTCTCTAACATGATTTCACTTTACACAACCAATAACAAGTACAAAAAAATTTCATATATTCAGGTGTTTATTGGAACAAATTATAATTCGAGTGTCTAAATGAAATTTGCTAACAAGTTTAAAGGATCATCAATGTATTAAGACATATATACACACACACACACGAGTCTCTCTACACGTGTGTTGCACGTGTATTTCATATTAATTTTTACAATATAATTGTATGTATATTATATATATATATCACTTTTTACAATATGTATATTTAAAAATAAGTATAAGATATATATACATAGTTTAATTATATTTTACTTCACTAAAAAGCAAAAACGTCTTGAATAACGATATGTAAACATATTTTACTTTACAAAAGGCAAAAATGTCTCGAGGAGATCCTAACTCAAACTTTTCAAGTTTTCCCAATATAACTCAATATAAAATAATATGATTATCATAATATTCATATCTCTCTAACATGATTTCACTATACACACAACCAATAACAAGTACACAAAAATTTCATATATTCAGGTGTTTATTGAAATAAATTATAATTCGAGTGTCTAAATGAAATTTGCTAACAAGTTTAAAGGGTCGTCTATATATTAATTAAGGCACATTATATGATATCATATATTGTTTAACTTAGTGATATGACAAACAATAATTAAAAATTAGTCAAGATGATTAAACCAATATTGTATTTAGCTGACCAAACCTTAGTAATTATACCAAAGGTAATAAAGTTAAATAGAGACCTAAAAGAAAAAATTCTACAAATAATAGTAGATGAAAAATATATGGAAGAATTTTCGATGGAATTTATACTATTTGATTATTCAGAATATGAAATGGATTATCTAGATACATCTAATTATTATCTGTCAGATTAAAATGAACTTAAAGAAAGCTATAGATTTATTAAATGACTTAGTAGAAAGTCATAAGCAAATAAGCCTAAAATTAAAGTTAATAGAGATAGAAATTATATCTCTTAAGGAAAATATTCCGGGAAGAATTACAAACCTGATAGAAAAAATAGAAAAATTTGACAAAAAGGTAAGTCAAAAATACATAAATGAACTTTTAACAGAAAAATTTGCGAACAAAAGTTCATATAAAAAAGGGAGCCTTGATGAAAAACTTATTCAGAATTTTTTGAAAAAACAAAAAAATGAAGAAATAGAACAATCTAGAAAAAAGACTCTAGAAACAAAAACTGAAAATGAGCAAATCGAAACAGGAGAAAACCCTGAACAAAATGAATGAACTAGATGAACTAGTTTATGCGTTAGAAGACCTTGATCTTTCGGATCAAAAACTAAAAGTTCTTATGAACAAAGGAGATACAGGAGGACCCCAAGGAAAATTCGAAATTGAGGATGGATCAAACTCTATAAAAGAAAAAATCTTGCAACAAGCAGATATGGAAAAAAAAATTTGTACCTAAAGCAAAAAGAAACAAAGATTTTATGAGTCAATATCATAATAGTAATAAATCCAAATATATGCCTAATAGACTCCCAACAAGAGATGTAGGATCAACTCAATTCTTAGATCTAAATTGTAAAAGAGAACCAGAATTAGGTTAAATTATCTTAACTAATTTTTAATCATCGTGAATGGATCTGATACCAATTTTTTTGGGCCTGTCATAGATAGGGTATGCGGAATTTATATGCTATGTTGTGTAAAGAATATTTCTATGAATTGTACAAGGTTTTTTATCCCTTCTTGAAGGGATTTTTTCAATCCTTCTATGGTATCGTTTTTAATGATTTCTTTTGCATCATCTGAAATCCTAGACCACAAACACTCGTCACCAGGAGATGAGTCTGAATAAAGTCACAATTGGAATCAAACAGCTGTAAAAGCAACAATGTAGATAGTCAGAGACAAAACAAAAGACGTAAGCACTTACGTCATATAGAAAGAGACAGAACACAAATATTATCTCTTAAAAGAACACAAGGAAAGCACATGGACAGCTCACCTTATCTCAACGAATCTTATCTTGTCGGTCATCTATTCGAAAGACCGTCGGTAGAGGACTAGAGAAGAATTATGTAATAATTTAGGGATGTTCTTACAAAACAAAAAAATGTAATTAGTCCCTCTTTACATCTATAAAAGGAGATAGAAATCACACTTAGAAGGTAGACTACATTTTATTTAGAAAACCACCAAAGAAAAATGTTAGGTACCTTAAGAAGTGAGTAAAAACTTCTCCCGCCAGGGAAAAATATTTCTTATTATGTTTTGAGTGTATGTAAAATATGTATGTAAAAATAATATTATGAAATAAACAGTTTGGTTTATATACCTCTCTTCTCTAAATTCCATGAATAGTCATAAGTGAAGGTTGTGATCTTTAGCCCTAAGGAGGAAAAGTAAAGAAGTAGTCGTAAGACTGCTTTCGTGAAGGCGAAAAATTGTTCATAGCCTGACGGAGAACTGCTGCGGTGGTGATAAGGACTATTCTTGAAATTTAGAAAAGAGAGGTATATAAACCACTGAATAAATGAATAAAGAAATACTTTTACTATACCAAGATTTCCTTCTCTGGCATTAATAAACCTTTCATCTGAATGATTGATAACTATAGGGCAAAAGATGTTTATTGCAGGTTCTTCAGCATTTCAATGGAAAGCAAGGATTTGCAATTATACTTCCCAACAATCAATTACATAACGGTGGAAAAATTAAAAGATTTTAATGTCAAAGCCACCGGAGTTGATAAGAAACTTCCACATTTAAACAAAAAGTTGATACAAACCAGAAGAGCGTTAGGAATTAAAGCATTATATTTTATTCTTAAACGTTTTATAATGAAGATTACAAAGTCATAGACCATGATCGCGATTGGATTTTAATGACCAAAAGAAAATCCAAGTCCAAGACATTAAAGGAAAAAAATCCTTGACATTGAGCTTCTTAGACCGGAAGCTACGGAGGAAACATGGAAGCTTGCTTGCAAGTTTTTGGACCACAAACACTCGTCACCAGGAGATGAGTCGGAATAAAGTCACAGTTGTAAAAGCAACAATGTAGATAGTCAGAGACAAAACAAAAGACATAAGCACTTACGTCATAAAGAAAGAGACAACAAAAATATTATCTCTTAAAAGAACACAAGGAAAGCACATGGAATAAAATATTTGTCTATGATAAACTGGAAATAGATTTATTATTAGGTAATAATTTTCTCCAACAATTTCAGGATTATCATCAGACATTCTATATGATAAGCCTTAAAACACCTTGCGGATATTTCATCAAAGTCCCAAGAAAATAAAATCCATATAGTTTGGTATCAGAGCCAATCACAATAATTAAAAATTAGTCAACATGATTAAACCTATATGGTATTTAGATGACCAAACCTTAGTAACTATACTAAAGGTAATAAAGTTAAATAGAGACCTAAAATAAAAAATTCTACAAATAATAGTAGATGAAAAATATAGGGAGGGATTTTCGATGAAATTTATACTATTTGATTATCCAGAATATGAAATGGATCATCTAAATACATCTGATTATTATCTATCAGATTAAAATGAGCTTAAAGGAAGCTATAGATTTATTAAAAGACTTAGTAGAAAGTCATAAGCAAATAAGCCTAAGACTAAAGTTAATAGAGATAGAAATTATATCTCTTAAGGAAAATATTCTGTGAAGGATTACAAGCCTGATAGAAAAAATAGAAAAATTTGACAAAAAGGTAAGTCAAAAATACATAAATGAACTTTTAACAGAAAAATTTGCGAACAAAAGTTCATATAAAAAAGGGAGCCTTGATGAAAAACTTATTCAGAATTTTTTGAAAAAACAAAAAAATGAAGAAATAGAACAATCTAGAAAAAAGACTCTAGAAACAAAAACTGAAAATGAGCAAATCGAAACAAGAGAAAACCCTGAACAAAATGAATGAACTAGATGAACTGGTTTATGCGTTAGAAGACCTTGATCTTTCGGATCAAAAACTAAAAGTTCTTATGAACAAAGGAGATACAGGAGGACCCCAAGGAAATTTCAAAATAGGGGATGGGTCAAACTCTATAAAAGAAGAAATCTTGCAACAAGCAGATATGAAATTTTTTTTTGTACCTAAAGCAAAAAGAAACAAAGACTTTATGAGTCAATATCATAATAGTAATAAATCCAAATATATGCCTAATAGACTCCCAACATAAGATGTAGGATCAACCAAATTCTTAAATCTAAATTGTAAAAGAGAACTAGAATTAGATCTAGATATATGGGCACAAAATATATTTCTCTTCTTCCTATTAGGAAAATGAGTAAATTATACAGATGAGGGAAAATACATTATTATGATAAACACTTTCACTGGGAAGTAAGCAACTGGTATACAGGATTGTCAGATTGATGCAAAAGGAATCATCAAATATGATACCATAGAAGGATTGAAAAAAATCCCTTCAAGAATGAATAAAAAACCTTGTACAATTCATAGGAAATGAATTTCTAAGGGGCGAAGGAACCACCACCCAAAATAGACTAAAAATAAGAATAATTGCAAAAGAGCAATTAGAAAAATTGCAAATATGCAAAATGAGTTATATTCAAGAATACACTTGTGAATTCGAAGAATATTATTACAAGATATTTTATAGTAGCAAGGAAATGCTACCATATCTGGAAAAATACTTTCAAAAATTACCTGGATTTTGAGCTAAATATTTTAGAGAAGAATATGAAAAAGAAAACAAAGAAGGTGATACTCTTGGGCAAATAATATCTTTTCTAAATAATAGACTTGGACAACTATGTATGAATCATAACATACAAAGAAAAGTCAAAAGCGGATTTTGGCAAATAAAATTAGCAGAATAATCCATTACGTTAATAGCGTTTAGTACACCTAATGGACACTACGAATGGATAGTAATGCCGTTCGGATTGAAAAATGCTCCACAAATTTTTCAAAGAAAAATGGACAAAATATTCTCCAAAAAAGAAATTTTAATAGTATACATAGACGATATACTAATATGTTCCAAAACATATCAAGAACACCTAACATATCTGAAAGAATTTTCAAAAATATGTTTAAAAATGGGATTATTCTAAGCCAGAAAAAGGCAGAAATAATAAAAATGAAATAGAATTCTTAGGAATGATTATTTAAAAAAATGGAATTGAACTCCAAACTCACATCTCTAAAAAGATTATAGAATTTCCTGATAAATTAACGACTAAGCAGGAAATACAGCGATTTCTAGGATGTCTTAATTATGCAGGAGACTTTATCCCAAAATTATCAAAGAAAAGGAATATACTGCAAAAACTGATAAGAAAATCTAATATACTTGGATGGACTGAGGAACACACTCAATGTGTTAAAAAATTAAAGGAAGAATGTTCAATATTACCAAAAACTTAGATTAGCTGACAAAAAAGATAATCTAATCATACAAACAGATGCCTCTAATTATCATTGGGGAGCATTATTACAAACAGACTTAAACGAAATCT
This sequence comes from Solanum stenotomum, assembly GCF_019186545.1. Classification (NCBI taxonomy): domain Eukaryota; kingdom Viridiplantae; phylum Streptophyta; class Magnoliopsida; order Solanales; family Solanaceae; genus Solanum; species Solanum stenotomum. The sequence goes on from NC_064285.1 coordinate 8,824,875, forward strand.
GCAGATATACTAGCGGAACGTTTAATGAAGCAGAAGTTAGATACTCGACCAATGAAAAAGAACTACTAGCTATTGTTAGGGGAATAAGAAAATTTTCAACTTTTCTTTTACCTAAACAATTCATCATCTGAACTGAGAATACCCAGGTGTCAGGATTAATATTTAACAAACATCCTTATGAGCCTCAGTACAGGAGATTACATCGATGGCAGGTTCTTTTGTCATTTTATTCTTTTAAAATTGAATATATTAAAGGAATTGACAATTCTCTTACAGTTTTCTTATCAAGAAACGTCCAATATGGACAATCAGACACAAATCCTGATTAACAGGATCTATGAAAAAATGCAACATGTGGAACAGTTCATAGATGACAAAAGCCACAAGTTTTTCAAAATTTGAGATGAATTAGCAAGCTTGTCAGAACAAGCAAGAATGATGCAGTACGAAATCAACCAACTTAGTACGAATCAAGCGAAAAACATGAGTGAATTCTTACTCTTATGTGAACATTTGGATACTTGTCCAAAAAGGAATTCAAATTCAAAAGGAAATATTACTCCCAACAAAGTGGCAGGAGATGTCCTACTGGCACCTAGTGCCAAAAACATCTCGACGGTAAGCACGGATATGTCAAAACCTAAGTCTTCAAACGAAGGAAAAAGTCGAGCAGAAGAATAATCAAAAGATGTTATTTCTCCGAAAAAGGAAAAAAACACATCTTCAACGAAAGCTCTAAGAATTATCTCTGGGAAACCAGAAAGCAGCACTAACAGAGTTACTTCGGGAGCAAAAGTTTTTTCATCTTTTTAGGTTGGAAAACAACATCTCAAAGAAGAAGAATATCTTGCATTCACAAGATATATTTATAATCTCTTCGAAGAAAGTGGAGAAACATATAGATATCTAGGAACAACCGGTTTGTTTTCACGAATCTCTATATTTTCAAATGGGTCACCGGGCTTTATAGCTCAATTATTTGAATTTGGTTACTTAGATCGGGTTTATGCCAAACCAGATTTACAGGAACTATGTTACCACTACAATTGATAAGTTCAGTAAAGAATTATGCAGAAGGAGAAAACGTTTATTACAGGTTCTTCAACATTTCAATGGAAAGCAAGGATTTGCAATTATACTTCCCAACAATCAATTACTTAACGGTGGAAAAATTAAAAGATTTTAATGTCAAAGCCACTAGAGTTGATAAGAAACTTTCACATTTAAACAAAAAGTGGATACAAACCAGAAGAGCGTTAGGAATTAAACATTATATTTTATTCTTACACATTTTTATAATGAAGATTACAAAGTCATAGACCATGATCACTATTGGATTTTAATGACCAAAGGAAAATCCAAGTCCAAGACATTAAAGGAAAAAATCATTGACATTGAGTTTCATAAACTAGAAGCTACGGAGGAAACATGGAAGCTTGCTTGCAAGTTTCTGGACCACAAACCCTCGTCAAATGAGTCTGAATAAAGTCACAGCTGGAATCAAACAGATGTAAAAGCAACAATGTAGATAGTCAGAGAGAAAACAAAAGACGCCAAAGAAAAATGTTATGTACCTTAAGAAGTGAGTAGAACCTTCTCCCGCTAAGAAAAAGTATTTCTTATTATGTTTTGAGTATATGTAAAATATGTGTGGTTTGTATGTGAAATTAATATTATGAAATAAACAGTTTGGCTTATATACCTCTCTTCTCCAAAATTCCATGAATAGTCATAAGTGAAGGTGGTGATCTTCAGCCCTAAGGAAGAACAGTAAAGAAGTAGTCATATTACTAAGGTTTGGTCATCTAAATACCATATAGGTCATCTTCACTAATTTTTAATTATCATGATTGGCTCTGATACCAATTTTTCTTTGAAAAATTTATGGAGCATTTTTCAATCCGAAAGGCATTACTATCCATTCGTAGTGTCCATTAGGCGTACTAAACGCTGTTAACGGAATGGATTCTGTATTTCACTTAAAGATGCAGACTTTAATGATGTCTTAAGCTTACATTTTCAAGTTAAAAGAAATGACCTATTCAAACCACACGAGTCTCTCTACACGTATGTTGCACATGTATTTCATATTAATTTTTACAATATAATTGCACGTGTATTCCATATCACTTTTTATAATTTGTATATTTAAAAATAAGTATAAGATATATATATATATATATATGCATAGTTTGATTGTATTTTATTTCACTAAAAGGCAAAAACATCTTGAATAACGATATGTAAATATATTTTACTTTACAAAAGGCAAAAATGTCTCGAGGAGCACCTTTCAGTCGTCCAGTAATTGCACTTGAGTATCTATTTCTCTCATGATATGTAAAAGTACTAATGCAAATGAATAACGAAAAAGAACAATATTTACTTGACATATGATATCAAGATTTATTATTGACTATGCACTTGAATAGAATATGTGTGTTCATACTGCCACACCACACCATATAAAACTTTGAATTCATTAAGTCATCAACTCTAGTATCAAAATACGTACTCGTCTGAAATAGTTGTTGAGATCCTAGCTCAAANATCTGTTGCTACGAACTGACACCAAGCTAATATCCTGATGTATGTGTTGTGTATTTTTTGGTCCAATTTATATTGGTGTATTAGACATATGTTGTTAATGAGTATTTTTGTTATTTGCCACCAATTTTTTTTTGAATTTTGACTAACAAATATTTGTAATGTCGTAGGAAAGTATCTGAATTTCAAGATTGAATTAGTGATATGATGTGGACACCAATTACCAAGACTTGATTAATACTACTGCTTCTCAATTAGGTGTGGACATGATCGTTTTTGAGTTAGAACTCAAATATGTTGTGACTGATCCGTTCCCACCATTGAAGATTCATAGTTTTGAAAAATACACCAAAGAATCAACTTTAGATACACCAAAGTGTTTTATGTTTATTTGAGTATATATTGGTGAATAAGACTTTGTAATGGTTAAATTGAACTTTGTATATGAATTTTTGTGGTAATTATATTAATAATATCTTCATATATTTACAAATCGTGCTAAAATGTTTATGACATATGTAGTTGTGAAAAATTTCAACATGATGAAATTCCTTATAGTCATGCAATTGTGGCTATTGGATACAATAACAAACATGGTGAAAACTATTGTTCAGCCTATTACAGTAATAAAAATTTTCAAAATATTTATGCAATATCTATTGATATATAGATTTCAACATGATGAAATTCCTTATATTCATGCAATTGTTGCTATCCGATACAATAACAAACATGGTGAAAACTATTGTTCAACCTATTACAGTAATAAAGATTTTCAAAATATTTATGCAATATCTATTGATATATAGTAGTATATTTAAAAGGTATAAAATAGTAATAATTATTGGTATAAAATAGTATATTTATATATAGTAGTAAAATAATTATTGGTAAAATAATGGTTATGTAATTGATATATTTAAAAGGTATAAAATAGTAATAATTATTGGTAAAATGATGGTTATATATGTATGTTTATATATTACATGGTTGCATATTTGGTGAAACTACGATGCAGTTATAATTGTGAAAACACTATGCATACTTGATGAAACCTACATGTTTTTTACCTAGATGAAATTAATGGCAAAAATGTGAGAGAAGGCTTCCATTAATAATATGATTTGATTGAATAAAAAATTAAGAGAGAGAAAATCAATATATAGAAAAACAAAGTAACGTAAAAGAGTAAAACTGTGGTTGAAAAAGTAAAAAAAAAACAATAATTATCAATCCCATAAAATTAGCACATAACCTCCCCTAAAAAAGGTAATAGATATGGATACCAAATATATTTTTAACAAATAAAAAATTAAATATTTTGTTATGTTTGTAATTAAAAACTTACTTTTGTAAATAAAAAAGAGTATATGTATATATTGTTAACTAAAGTCTTAAATAGTATATTCTTGTAATTTTCTCTAAATTAAATTACTGACGAATTTAACTTAATGATTAATTTCCTTTAGAGCACTACTTAACTTATTTCATGTGTCGGATTCATAAATCCACTTGCAAGGTTTGACACGATGAAAACTTATAAGTTTCTCAAAAAGGCATATCAATCAATCTCTATAACGAGACATGAATTCCATCAACTAACTTATTATGTCACCAATATATATTATTATCATCCAATCTACCAAGCATATTGACCGACCCATCTCAGAATCTCACCTTTTAATAAATCAAAACGATAATTAATATATACAGATCATAATATATAGTTATATCAGGATTAAGAATATAAGTACATTTAATAGTTTAGAGAATATGTTTTTGTCAGGCAATCTAAAACAACTATCTCTACTCGGTCCCGTTCAATCCATACAAAATGCACCAGCACAAGAAGTTGGAACTATACCGTTCCCATAATCAAGATAAATTACATATAATCTTGTGCTACAATTGTACAGATGGCATGTCCAATTTCCATCCTAGATTGTGAACAAAAAACTTTATACTTGTAAGAACCGATGATTTAATCCTCTCTGTATAAGCTAAAACTTTACACACTAAAGCATCTACTATATAAGTAAACAAACACCATAAACGAATATATGATCTATTAAAACTGAGCAAATATTTATTCTATAATAAATATTATACCTTAACATATGGTTAATAGTATATATCCCAATAAATCTCTCTACTCGTGTGTTGCACGTACATTTCATATTCTTTTTATAGTTTATTTACGTGTGTATTTTATATTATTAATATTTTTTACATTATGTATATTTTAAAATAAGTATAAGGTTTGTATATACAAAGTTCTAAACATCGTTTACTTTACTAAATGACCAAAAAAAGATCCTGAATCTTTTAGTAATATCACTAAAATAACTTTTTTATTAAGAATTAACAAAGACAAAATGTAAGTAAAAAATTTAAGATGCATTCTGCTTTCTACTGCCGAGGTTTTTCTATATAAAACGTAACACTACACTTAATTTGTGCAGGATGTAGTTATGAATGAAAACACATCTCATTTTATTCCAACAAAACACGACACTAAAAGAACCTTTTCTTAACCAAAAATTTCAAGAGTAATCGAACACAACAATTTTTTTTTATGAATAGCTCATAATTGTCTCGTGAAATATTCTTTCTATACTTTTTCTTCTTGTGATCAATTTGAATGATAAGTCAAGATCAAAATAATGATCTTGAAACATGTATATAGTAAATTAATAGTGTTGAAAAGGGCAGTCCAAACTTACGTAGTAAAAGTCATTCAAACTTTGCTAACTTCAGATTTTTTGATGATGAAAGTGAACTATGTACCTTGGATAGTAATGTACTCCTTGCACTATGAGCCATGAGGAGTACAATTTAGTCGTCCTCTATTTGCACTTGAGTGTTTTATTTTTCTCACTACATTTAGAAGTCATTAAAGCGAATGAATAACGAAAAGGGACAATGTTTTACTTAACATGTGGCGTCAATATTTATAACTGACTACACAATTGAGTAGAGTGTGAGTGTTCATACTACCACATCAAAAAAATTTCTTCATAAATTCATCAATCCCAATATCAAAATATGATTTAGATCGCAATAACTATTGAGATCCTAACTCAAACTTTTCAAGTTTTCCCAATATAACTCAATAAAAAATAATATGATTATCATAATAATCATATCTCTCTAACATGATTTCACTTTACACAACCAATAACAAGTACAAAAAAATTCCATATATTCAGGTGTTTGTTGGAACAAATTATAATTCAAGTGTCTAAATGAAATTTGCTAACAAGTTTAAAGGGTCATCAATGTATTAAGACACATTATATATATACACACACGAGTCTCTCGACACGTGTGTTGCACGTGTATTTCTAACGCACGTGTATTTCATATTAATTTTTACAATATAATTGCATGTATATTTTATATATATCACTTTTTACAATATGTATATTTAAAAATAAGTATAAGATATATAAACATAGTTTAATTATATTTTACTTCACTAAAAGGCAAAAACGTCTTGAATAACGATATGTAAACATATTTTACTTTACAAAAGGCAAAAATGTCTCGAGGAGATCCTAACTCAAACTTTTCAAGTTTTCCCAATATAACTCAATATAAAATAATATGATTATCATAATATTCATATCTCTCTAACATGATTTCACTATACACACAACCAATAACAAGTACACAAAAATTTCATATATTCAGGTGTTTATTGGAACAAATTATAATTCGAGTGTCTAAATGAAATTTGCTAACAAGTTTAAAGGGTCGTCAATATATTAATTAAGGCACATTATATGATATCATATATTGTTTAACTTAGTGATATGACAAACAATAATTAAAAATTAGTCAAGATGATTAAACCTATATGGTATTTAGATGACCAAACCTTAGTAACTATACCAAAGGTAATAAAGTTAAATAGAGACCTAAAAGAAAAAATTCTACAAATAATAGTAGATGAAAAATATAGGGAAGAATTTCCGATGGAATTTATACTATTTGATTATTCAGAATATGAAATGGATTATCTAGATACATCTGATTATTATCTATCAGATTAAAATGAGCTTAAAGGAAGCTATAGATTTATTAAATGACTTAGTAGAAAGTCATAAGCAAATAAGCCTAAAACTAAAGTTAATAGAGATAGAAATTATATCTCTTAAGGAAAATATTCCGGGAAGGATTATAAGCCTGATAGAAAAAATAGAAAAAATTGACAAAAAGGTAAGTCAAAAATACATAAATGAACTTTTAACAGAAAAATTTGCGAACAAAAGTTCATATAAAAAAGGGAGCCTTGATGAAAAACTTATTCAGAATTTTTTGAAAAAACAAAAAAAATGCAGAAATAGAACAATCTAGAAAAAAGACTCTAGAAACAAAAACTGAAAATGAGCAAATCAAAACAGGAGAAAACCCTGAACAAAATGAATGAACTAGATGAATTGGTTTATGCGTTAGAAGACCTTGATCTTTCGGATCAAAAACTAAAAGTTCTTATGAACAAAGGAGATACAGGAGGACCCCAAGGAAAATTCAAAATCGGGGATGGATCAAACTCTATAAAAGAAAAAATCTTGCAACAAGTAGATATGGAAAAAAAATTGTACCTAAAGCAAAAAGAAACAAAGACTTTATGAGTCAATATCATAATAGTAATAAATCCAAATATATGCCTAATAGACTCCCAACAAGAGATGTAGGATCAACTCAATTCTTAGATCTAAATTGTAAAAGAGAACCAGAATTAGGTTAAATCATCTTAACTAATTTTTAATTATCGTGAATGGATCTGATACCAATTTTTTTGGGGTTGTCATAGACAGGGTATGCTGAATTTATATGCTATGCTGTGTAAAGAATATTTCTATGAATTGTATAAGATTTTTTATCCCTTCTTGAAGGGATTTTTTCAATCCTTCTATGGTATCGTTTTTGATGATTTCCTTTGCATCATCTGACAATCCTGGACCACAAACACTCGTCACCAGGAGATGAGTCTGAATAAAGTCACAACTGGAATCAAAGAGCTGTAAAAGCAACAATGTACATAGTCAGTGACAAAACAAAAGACGTAAGCACTTACGTCATAAAGAAAGAGACAGAACAAAAATATTATCTCTTAAAAGAACACAAGGAAAGCACATGGACAACTCACCTTATCTCAACGAATCTTATCTTGTCGGTCATCTATTCGAAAGACCGTCGATAGAGGACTAGAGAAGAATTATGTAATAATTTAGGGAGGTCTTTACAAAACAAAAAATTGTAATTAGTCCATCCTTACATCTATAAAAGGAGATAGAAATCACACTTAGAAGGCAGACTACATTTTCTTTAGAAAACCACCAAAGAAAAATGTTAGGTGCCTTAAGAAGTGAGTAGAAACTTCTCCCGCCAGGGAAAAGTATTTCTTATTATGTTTTGAGTATATGTAAAATATGTATGTAAAAATAATATTATGAAATAAACAATTTGGTTTATAGACCTCTCTTCTCTAAATTCCATGAATAGTCATAAGTGAAGGTTGTGATCTTCAGCCCTAAGGAGGAAAAGTAAAGAAGTAGCCGAAAGACTGCTTTCGTGAAGGCGAAAAACTGTTCATAGCCTGACGAAGAACTGCTGCGGTGGTGATAAGGACTATTCATGGAATTTAGAGAAGAGAGGTATATAAACCACTGAATAAATGAATAAAGAAATACTTCTACTATACCAAGATTTCCTTCTCTGGCATTAATAAACCTTTAATCTGAAAGATTGATAACTATAGGGCAAAAGACGTTTATTGCAGGTTCTTCAGCATTTCAATGGAAAGCAAGGATTTGCAATTATACTTCCCAACAATCAATTACATAACGGTGGAAAAATTAAAAGATTTTAATGTCAAAGCCACCGGAGTTGATAAGAAACTTCCACATTTAAACAAAAAGTTGATACAAACCAGAAGAGCGTTAGGAATTAAAGCATTATATTTTATTCTTAAACGTTTTATAATGAAGATTACAAAGTCATAGACCATGATCGCGATTGGATTTTAATGACCAAAAGAAAATCCAAGTCCAAGACATTAAAGGAAAAAATCCTTGACATTGAGCTTCTTAGACTGGAAGCTACGGAGGAAACCTGGAAGCTTGCTTGCAAGTTGTTGGACCACAAACACTCGTCACCAGGTGATGAGTCGGAATAAAGTCACAGCTGTAAAAGCAACAATGTAGATAGTCAGAGACAAAACAAAAGACGTAAGCACTTACGTCATAAAGAAAGAGACAACAAAAAACTTATCTCTTAAAAGAACACAAGGAAAGCACATGGAATAAAATATTTGCCTATGATAAACTGGAAATAGATTTATTAGTAGGTAATAATTTTCTCCAACAATTTCAAGATTATCATCAGACATTATTTATGATAAGCCTTAAAACACCTTGCGGACATTTCATCAAAGTCCCAAGAAAATAAAATTCATATAGTTTGGTATCAGAGCCAATCACAATAATTAAAAATTAGTCAACATGATTAAACCTATATGGTATTTAGATGACCAAACCTTAGTAACTATACTAAAGGTAATAAAGTTAAATAGAGACCTAAAAGAAAAAATTCTACAAATAATAGTAGATGAAAAATATAGGGAGGAATTTTCGATGAAATTTATACTATTTGATTATTCAGAATATGAAATGGATCATCTAAATACAATTGATTATTATCTATCAGATTAAAATGAGCTTAAAGAAAGTTATAGATTTATTAAAAGACTTAGTAGAAAGTCATAAGAAAATAAGCCTAAGACTAAAGTTAATAGAGATAGAAATTATATCTCTTAAGGAAAATATTCTGGGAAGGATTACAAGCCTGATAGAAAAAACATAAAAAATTGACAAAAAGGTAAGTCAAAAATACATAAATGAACTTTTAACAAAAAAAATTGCGAACAAAAGTTCATATAAAAAAGGGAGCCTTGATGAAAAACTTATTCAGAATTTTTTTGGAAAAACAAAAAAATGAAGAAATAGAACAATCTAAAAAAGAGACTCTAGAAACAAAACCTGAAAATGAACAAATCGAAACATGAGAAAACTCTGAACAAAATGAATGAACAAGATGAACTGGTTTATGCGTTAGAAGACCTTGATCTTTCGGATCAAAAACTAAAAATTCTTATGAACAAAAGAGATACAGGAGGACCCTAAGGAAAATTCAAAATAGGGGATGGATCAAACTCTATAAAAGAAGAAATCTTGCAACAAGTAGATATGAAAAAAAAAATTGTACCTAAAGCAAAAAGAAACAAAGACCTTATGAGTCAATATCATAATAGTAATAAATCCAAATATATGCCTAATAGACTCCCAACAGGAGATGTAGGATTAACCAAATTCTTAGATCTAAATTGTAAAAGAGAACCAGAATTAGATCTAGATATATGGGCACAAAATATATTTCTCTTCTTCCTATTAGGAAAATGAGTAAATTATACAGATGAGGAAAAATACATTATTATGATAAACACTTTCATTGGAAAAGTAAGCAACTGGTATACAGGATTGTCAGATGATGCAAAAGGAATCATCAAATATGATACCATAGAAGGATTGAAAAAAAATCCCCTCAAGAATGAATAAAAAACCTTGTGCAATTCATAGGAAATGAATTTCTAGGGGGCGAAGGAACCACCACCCAAAATAGAGAAAAAATAAGAATAATTGCAAAAGAGCAATTAGAAAAATTGCAAATATGCAAAATGAGTTATATTCAAGAATACACTTGTGAATTCGAAGAATATTATTACAAGATATTTTATAGTAGCAAGGAAATGCTACCATATCTGGAAAAATACTTTCAAAAATTACCTGGATTTTGAGCTAAATATTTTAGAGAAGAATATGAAAAAGAAAACAAAGAAGGTGATACTCTTGGGCAAATAATATCTTTTCTAAATAATAGACTTGGACAACTATGTATGAATCATAACATACAAAGAAAAGTCAAAAGCGGATTTTGGCAAATAAAATTAGCAGAATAATCCATTACGTTAATAGCGTTTAGTACACCTAATGGACACTACGAATGGATAGTAATGCCGTTCGGATTGAAAAATGCTCCACAAATTTTTCAAAGAAAAATGGACAAAATATTCTCCAAAAAAGAAATTTTAATAGTATACATAGACGATATACTAATATGTTCCAAAACATATCAAGAACACCTAACATATCTGAAAGAATTTTCAAAAATATGTTTAAAAATGGGATTATTCTAAGCCAGAAAAAGGCAGAAATAATAAAAATGAAATAGAATTCTTAGGAATGATTATTTAAAAAAATGGAATTGAACTCCAAACTCACATCTCTAAAAAGATTATAGAATTTCCTGATAAATTAACGACTAAGCAGGAAATACAGCGATTTCTAGGATGTCTTAATTATGCAGGAGACTTTATCCCAAAATTATCAAAGAAAAGGAATATACTGCAAAAACTGATAAGAAAATCTAATATACTTGGATGGACTGAGGAACACACTCAATGTGTTAAAAAATTAAAGGAAGAATGTTCAATATTACCAAAAACTTAGATTAGCTGACAAAAAAGATAATCTAATCATACAAACAGATGCCTCTAATTATCATTGGGGAGCATTATTACAAACAGACTTAAACGAAATCTGCAGATATACTAGCGGAACGTTTAATGAAGCAGAAGTTAGATACTCGACCAATGAAAAAGAACTACTAGCTATTGTTAGGGGAATAAGAAAATTTTCAACTTTTCTTTGACCTAAACAATTCATCATCCGAACTGACAATACTTAGGTGTCAGGATTAATATTTAACAAACATCCTTATGAGCCTCAGTACAGGAGATTACATCGATGGCAGGTTCTTTTGTCATTTTATTCTTTTAAAATTGAATATATTAAAGGAATTGACAATTCTCTTACAGTTTTCTTATCAAGAAACGTCCAATATGGACAATCAGACACAAATCCTGATTAACAGGATCTATGAAAAAATGCAACATGTGGAACAGTTCATAGATGACAAAAGCCACAAGTTTTTCAAAATTTGAGATGAATTAGCAAGCTTGTCAGAACAAGCAAGAATGATGCAGTACGAAATCAACCAACTTAGTACGAATCAAGCGAAAAACATGAGTGAATTCTTACTCTTATGTGAACATTTGGATACTTGTCCAAAAAGGAATTCAAATTCAAAAGGGAATATTACTCCCAACAAAGTGGCAGGAGATGTCCTACTAGCACCTAGTGCCAAAAACATCTCGACGGTAAGCACGGATATGTCAAAACCTAAGTCTTCAAACGAAGGAAAAAGTCGAGCAGAAGAATAATCAAAAGATGTTATTTCTCCGAAAAAGGAAAAAAACACATCTTCAACGAAAGCTCTAAGAATTATCTCTGGGAAACCAGAAAGCAGCACTAACAGAGTTACTTCGGGAGCAAAAGTTTTTTCATCTTTTTAGGTTGGAAAACAACATCTCAAAGAAGAAGAATATCTTGCATTCACAAGATATATTTATAATCTCTTCGAAGAAAGTGGAGAAACATATAGATATCTAGGAACAACCGGTTTGTTTTCACGAATCTCTATATTTTCAAATGGGTCACCGGGCTTTATAGCTCAATTATTTGAATTTGGTTACTTAGATCGGGTTTATGCCAAACCAGATTTACAGGAACTATGTTACCACTACAATTGATAAGTTCAGTAAAGAATTATGCAGAAGGAGAAAACGTTTATTACAGGTTCTTCAACATTTCAATGGAAAGCAAGGATTTGCAATTATACTTCCCAACAATCAATTACTTAACGGTGGAAAAATTAAAAGATTTTAATGTCAAAGCCACTAGAGTTGATAAGAAACTTTCACATTTAAACAAAACGTGGATACAAACCAGAAGAGCGTTAGGAATTAAACATTATATTTTATTCTTACACATTTTTATAATGAAGATTACAAAGTCATAGACCATGATCACTATTGGATTTTAATGACCAAAGGAAAATCCAAGTCCAAGACATTAAAGGAAAAAATCATTGACATTGAGTTTCATAAACTAGAAGCTACGGAGGAAACATGGAAGCTTGCTTGCAAGTTTCTGGACCACAAACCCTCGTCAAATGAGTCTGAATAAAGTCACAGCTGGAATCAAACAGATGTAAAAGCAACAATGTAGATAGTCAGAGAGAAAACAAAAGACGCCAAAGAAAAATGTTATGTACCTTAAGAAGTGAGTAGAACCTTCTCCCGCTAAGAAAAAGTATTTCTTATTATGTTTTGAGTATATGTAAAATATGTGTGGTTTGTATGTGAAATTAATATTATGAAATAAACAGTTTGGCTTATATACCTCTCTTCTCCAAAATTCCATGAATAGTCATAAGTGAAGGTGGTGATCTTCAGCCCTAAGGAAGAACAGTAAAGAAGTAGTCATATTACTAAGGTTTGGTCATCTAAATACCATATAGGTCATCTTCACTAATTTTTAATTATCATGATTGGCTCTGATACCAATTTTTCTTTGAAAAATTTATGGAGCATTTTTCAATCCGAAAGGCATTACTATCCATTCGTAGTGTCCATTAGGCGTACTAAACGCTGTTAACGGAATGGATTCTGTATTTCACTTAAAGATGCAGACTTTAATGATGTCTTAAGCTTACATTTTCAAGTTAAAAGAAATGACCTATTCAAACCACACGAGTCTCTCTACACGTATGTTGCACATGTATTTCATATTAATTTTTACAATATAATTGCACGTGTATTCCATATCACTTTTTATAATTTGTATATTTAAAAATAAGTATAAGATATATATATATATATATATGCATAGTTTGATTGTATTTTATTTCACTAAAAGGCAAAAACATCTTGAATAACGATATGTAAATATATTTTACTTTACAAAAGGCAAAAATGTCTCGAGGAGCACCTTTCAGTCGTCCAGTAATTGCACTTGAGTATCTATTTCTCTCATGATATGTAAAAGTACTAATGCAAATGAATAACGAAAAAGAACAATATTTACTTGACATATGATATCAAGATTTATTATTGACTATGCACTTGAATAGAATATGTGTGTTCATACTGCCACACCACACCATATAAAACTTTGAATTCATTAAGTCATCAACTCTAGTATCAAAATACGTACTCGTCTGAAATAGTTGTTGAGATCCTAGCTCAAACTTTTTCAAACTTTTCCAATATAACTCAACATAAAATAATATTATATTCACAATTTTCATCTCTCTCAAACATCCTTTCACTACACACACAACCAATAACAAGTACCAAAAATTTTCATATGTTTCAGTGTTTATTGGAACAAATTATAATTCGAGTGTTTAAATGAAATTTGTTAACAATTGTCGATGTATTAAGACACATTATATGATATCATCTATTGTTTAACTTAGTTATATGTGATAAATAATACTTAAGTATTAATGTTTCGATATTTATATACGAGTCTCTCTACACGTGTGTTACACATATATTTCATATTATTTTCTTACAATTTATTTGCATGTTTATTTCATATCATTTTTTACAATATATATTTTTAAAAATAAGTATAAAATTTGTATATACATAGTTTGAACATGTTTTACTTCACTAAAAGGTAAAAACGTCCTAATCTTTTAGCTATATCACAAAAATAACTTTCTGTTAAAAAATAACAAGACAAAATGTAAGTAAAAAAATTAAGGTGTATTTTACGTCCTACTGCTGAGGTTTACCTATGTAAAAGATAAGGTTACACTTAGTTATAAGATGAAGTTATAAATGAGATCCCAACAAAATAAGGCACTAAAAAAAACCTCTTCTCTTTGTTTGGTTTGAATACAAGTTATGATGGGATAAGTTATGATCGGATGAAGTTATACTGAGATTAGTTATGCTAGGATTAGTTATGCTGGGATTATTTCTTATTGATTGTTTGGTTTGTTCTACCATTAATAATAACCATTGCATACATTCTAAAAATAAGTTGTTTGATTACAAAAAATACCCTCTTATTTAGCTTTATATATATATATATATATATATATGTTTTAGTTATTCATTCTTAAAAACAATACCTCCATCTTATTTAGGTTTTTTTTTAATGTATGATAGGATTTAACCTCGGAAAAACTCACTTTTAGCTTTGGGAAACAAAGAGACGAAAAAAAAGACTAGATTTTAACCCCTGAAAAATAAAAGAATAGAAAGAGGAGTACCCTTACCATGATATTGAAGTAAAATCAGTAGCCCATTTTACTTTAATACCTCCACCTTTGAAGCCTCCAAACAAATCCAGCAAAATGTTTGCAATACTAAAATCAACAGTGCTCTTTCAACGGAAGGACATAATCAAAGGCTTTAAAAGGTAGTTTTGTCATTTAATAAGTTAATCCCATGACAAATTATGATGGGATTACTATACCACCCTTTGGGAGGGATACTTATCCCGGTACTATTTATTAATCATGGGATAAGTTATCCCAAACTTCCCAACCAAACACAAAATTGAGTGCCACTTAATATTTATCCCAGGACTATTTGTGTTTATCCTTCACACCAAACGACCCCAAGTCCTTTTAATACATTTTCTTTATATGAACCATTTGTATAAGAAGTTGAGATCAAAATAATGACCCTAAAACTAGATTCAACACATGTACATAGTAAATTCTTGAATACCTAGTAATAAAAAGAAATCCAAACTTACTCAGTAAGAACCATACAAACTTAGCAACTTTTACTTTTTTATGGTGAAAGTGAAATAAGTAGCTTGGATGGTGCATTATAAGAATGAGGAGCACCTTTCAATCGTCTTGTATTTTTGCAATTGAGTGTTCTATTTTTCTCACGATATATAAAAATAATTAACGCGAATTAATAATGAAAAAGAATAATGTCTACTTGACATATGATGTTAAGATTTATAACTGACTACACACTTGAATAGAATGTGGATGTTCATACTATTGCACCACACCACATAAAACTTTCTATTCATAAGGTCAACAACCCAGTATTAAAATATATATGCACTCGACTGAAATAGTTATTGAGATTCTAGTTCAAATTTTCTAAGCTTTCTCAATATATCCCAAAAAAAAAAATATTATTTTCACCATTTTCTTCTCTCTAGAGCATCCTTTCACTACACATACAACCAATAAAAAGAATAAAAAATTTATGTTTATGTGCTTATAAGAAAAAATTATAATTCGAGTGTCTAAATGAAATATGCTAATAAGTTTAAAGGGTTGTCAATGTATAAAGACAGATTTTATAATATCATATCGTTTAACTTAGTTATATTACCAAAAATATATCAATCTATCAATATCTATATATGAGTCTCTCTACACGTGTGTTGCACGTATATTTTATATTAATTTTTTATAATTTATTTACACGTGTATTCCATATCATTTTTTTACATTTTACATATTTAGAAATAAGCATTAAAATTATATATACATAGTTTAAACATATCTTACTTCACTAAAAGGCAAAAATGCCTGAATCTATTAGTAATATCTAGGGATGGAAATAGGACGGAGCAATTGCGAAGCGGGTGGGTTATAATACTTGCGGGGTAGTGTGGATTTGAGTTTTTGTGGGGGCGGAGCGGGTACAATTATTTTTTTTGAGAAAATCTTGCAGGGCGGGGCAGGTATAGGTACACATTATATGATATCATATATCATTTAACTTAGCTATATAACAATTAATGCTACGTAAGTATTGTTGGATTTTAAAGATTTGAATAGGAAATGAAGGGTTGTGACTCTCCTCAAGGGTTGTAACTATGCCAAAGGGTTGTGACCTTTTTGAAAAGTTGTGTCTTTTCCAAAGTGTTGTGACCTTTCTGAAAGGTTGTCTTCTTTCCAAATAGTTGTGACATTTACCCTTTGTTGGCTATAAATAGAAAGGTTTTGTTTCAATTTTCTGCATCGAATTCTTCCCTTCTTTTGCATACATTTCTTACAAAACAAAATTGATCGATCGTGTCTGCGTGTGTGATTCGTTGCTGTCATTTTGAGTTCGTTGAAATTATCGAAGTTTGAGGTACCGCTACTTCTTTAATGGTTAATCCGTTTTTTAAAATTAATTAAAAAATATAATATAATATTAAAATTTAAAATTAAAGAGATCCAAACTCAAAATCTATTTAAAGTTTATTAGGAAATCACTATGTATAGAAGTTGCATCCACCATGAAAATGTTCAAACACTTGTTGCTACTCGAAACTGGTTACATGGTTTTTCTCAAACTGGTAATATATTTTTGTGTACATTTAAATATTATAATTCTCAATTTAGTTATTTTTTAATATTTAACTAATTGAAACCACATATAAATTGCAGATGAAAATGAAGATGTTAAGACAATCTTCCCACAAGTTGATTCAGATATGCTTGATGAAGATGATCATGAAGTGTTAGATACGCCATAGGTTTCATGAAGTGTTAGATACGCCATAAGTTTCATGATTTTTTAAGGAGTTTATTTTTTACATTTTTATGGTTGGAATATTGTCATATTTTTTGTGTTTTATTGTGATCATTGCAAAACAATTAGGTTAATATTTCTATTTAGATATTTATACTTTTACTTGAAAAAAAACTTAATAAATATTATAAAGATAATTTTATTTGTGGATTTGATTAACAAGTAATAACATTAACACCATGTAATATTGTTTTGTCGATATTTATGATAATATTTTTAAATTATAATTTATAATTTAATTTAATAATTATAAAGAAATATATAACTTTTTAAAAAGTGGGTTGGCCCGGCAAGCCTGTAGCCCACGTACTTGTGGGTTGGGCCGATCGTTTTCTGGCCCACACCAAAAATGGGCTAGCCTAGCCTAGCCCGTAAAATGTCAAAGCCTGTATGGGTTAGCCCGGATGGAGTGGGCTAGCCCATATTGACAGCTCTATTAATTTACCCTTATCATCCAACTTTAGACACATATTTGTCCTTGTACAGTTAAGTATTGTGTCACCATTTTTATTAGTCTACGTGGCGCCTACGTGGCTCCATGTGTATATTTTTATTATAATTAAAATTTTATTTTCTATTTAGTATTCTATCCGACCCATTTAGTAAAATTCGACTCAACCAAAATAAAGACCCATTAACCCGATTCCAATACCCATCCATTCACATTAATTTAGCCATCAAAACATAATAATACAGAGACAACCGCCTTCAACTTTCTCTCCGTAGCTTTACAAGATCTCAGAAGAAGCACTTTTTTATCCTACAGAAAAGCTTGTGGAGAAGCAAAGTTTTACCAAAGCGTCTACAAGCACACATACTTGAAAGGTCATTTTGACAAGATCTTGTAGGGAAGAAGGAATAAATGGCGGCTTCTGCTCGACCATTGTACTTATGGTGACTGAAGTTTGAAATGAGATAATTTCAAACCTATTTGTTCTTTTGTGGATTTTTAATTATCAGTAGCTAATACTAGTCGACATTAGAACATGTTGATGTATTGCATATGCTATCAGTACTCCATAGCATAACACATTTGCTCCTCTGTTTGGGCATATAATAATTGTATTAAAGGTGTCAATTAGTGCGCGAAAAAAAATAATAGAGACAACTTAGATTGAAGGCTTCGATATAGAGAAAAGAGTCATTCATGTCTTGATTCTACTAATCGATCGAGTTTCTTGTCTGTCGCTTTAATTTTACTTGTATAGTTACCGAGTAAGCGTGAATGAGAAGTTTGAATTTTGATACTCTTCTTAATTTAAGTTTTAAGTGACACGCACAGCAGCTTAGGCTTCCATAAAATAACAATTGCATTAAGCCAAAAACAATCAGAAATTCAGAACTCCTTATAGTACTCTGCAAATTCACACAAGGCTCTTTGAAATCAGCTAGCTGCTATCATGTTGTATAAGATGCAACGAGCTAAAGGACTATCATTCTTGAGAGTTGTCAATATCATATACCTGGAAATGGTACCCTTGGGAGTTTTACTGCAAAAGGTATCCAAAATTGCCTTCTTGAAGATTCGTGCATCAGGATGCCAAAATATAATTACATGAATACAAGCCAAAATAATTACATGAAAATTGAAGAATATAATAAAATAGAAAACAATCCACACAACCACCTAACTAATTACAACATCAACAACACAAGATACATACTAAACTATAAGACTAAGCCTCACCTTGTATGAATTAGACAACAAAAAGAGTAAATTAAAAGCACTTCCTACACTGGATCTAATGCAGGAAAATATGTAATTCTCTTTTTGTGTGTGCACAAATACAAATACATATTTCGACACACAAAAATGACTTTAGTTCTTATTTCTTCAAGCATTTTGATGATTGGTCTGCCTCTAGCTTCTAGAATCCATTTATTCACCCATTCTGTGAAATTGTTCACCACTTCATAGTTCTTGCACACGGTGTCAAAATACGCTCTACACCATGCATTGGGAGGATATTTTAGTAAATTTTTCGCTGTTGTTTTATCTAAAGAACCAATCATATTGAGTTTGTCTTTGAAATCTTCCTCATATGTGGTCCATGAACACCACCAAAATACCTTCTGCAGTTCCTCTTACCTCCAGTTTGCTTCAACATGTTTCGCACAAAATCTGTGATGTGATTCAGGAAACACATCTTTCATTGCTTGAAGTAATCCATGTATGATAAAAATTAACAAAAAGAATGAATTTCTAATTTTTCATTTTAGTAATGTCCAGAACTGGAATGAAAGACCTTTCTAGTGCTTTCATTTTACTTCTGACCAGAATTTTAATTTAAGAACTGGACAATTCTTCAATTTCAAGTTTTAGACTGAAGTAAAATGAAAGAACTAGACAACGATTGAAGCTTTAGAAATGAACTTAAAAGTTAATGTAAAAAAGAATTAGCTGAAAAAAAATAATTCAGATATGTTACCGTCTGCATGTCTGAAATGAAGGTTATTCCTTCACCCACCTCCTTGAGATCTAATGACCTTTTAAGATAGCCTAAAAACCAGTTCCATGTTCTTTTTGTTTCTTTGTCAACAACTGTCCAAGCAATAAGGTAACTATGGGACTGACAATCTTGACCAACAGCAGTTAACAATTAGCCCTTGGCTTTCCCTTTTAAAAAGGTCCCATCCAAGCCAATAAAGGGTCTCAACCCATCCTTAAAACCTATTTTAAGTGCGTGAAAGCAAATGAACATCCTCAAGAATCTTCATTTTCCATTGGCTAGTGCATCCTTCGATATAGTTATAATCACATCACTTCCTGGATTACTAGACCTTAGCTCATTTGCATAAGCCTCAAGTCTATTATAATCATCTGTAAAGCTTCCTTCAAGTTTTTCCAAAATCAATCGCTTAGCTCGCTTGCACTTACCATGACTAACATTGACATCAAATCTTTCTTTTAAATCATTCCGCATATCCTTGATCCTGTACTTTGGGTCATTTTGCAATTTAGACTTGAAATAATACGCTATTGTAAGATGATCAACCCTTCCATTGTCAAATGTTTTGTTACAATCATGCGTATTTTTCAAGGTTTCTATTCTAACCCCCGGCATGTCTTTTATCTCCGAAAATATGTAATGAAAAACGACATCCTGCAACACACTCATACCTCAACCTTGACGGATCACTTTTCAACTGCTTCAAGTTTCTTTTGCTTACAAGAACATACAAGTTAATGCATACTCTAGCTTCGGGTATATCACTGAAGCTCATACCTATGCATAACTCCTTGTAATCTAGCAGGGGCGGCTCAACATAATTTGTGGCCTAAAGCGAAATTTTTATTAGAGGCCTAAAATCTATATAAATTTTATCTATATCTATTTATTTTTCTAAATTTCTAGATGTAAAATTACTACTTAATATCTTTTATATAACTGATTTTTCAAACACTTTTTTTTTAATTATTAGTTTTAAGTAAGATTTTATCAATTCAACATTAAAAAATATCCTTTTATTGAGACAATTATTATATGAATTATTAACACAATTTTATAAGGGGAAAATGCATAAGTACCCCCCCAGCCTATGTCCAAAATCCCTGAGACACACCTAACCTTTACTAAGGTCCTATTACCCCCCCGAACTTATTTTTTAATTAATTTTTTACCACTTTCGGCTTACGTGGAAATATAAACCAAATAGGTTGAAAACTTTGTTCAACACGCGCCGGGCCCCATTTTTTCAACTTTCTAAAAAGTAGCTTTTACACTTCCCAAAATTTCAAAAAGCTATCCTATTATTTATAATCTACTTTGTTAATAAATTTTTAGTTAGTTTATAGATTTTAATGTTTATATATTTTATTTCAAATTTGGGCATGTAAAATTTTGTAAATATTATATATATAATTTTATTTTATTTATAGATAAAAAAAATTATTTATAATCTACTTTGTTAATATATTTTTAGTTAGTTTATAGTTTTCAATGTTTATATATTTTATTTTAAATTTGGGCTTGTAAAATTTTGTAAATATTATATATATAATTTTATTTTATTTATAGATAGTTACACTTTTCCAACTTTATCATAATTGTAGGATACTTATAAGACTAGAAGGTACTCTCTAATAGTGCATATAATTATTTTGTTTGTTCAAACATGTTTTTATTTGTATGCAACCTCAATTTTTATATCAATTATGTAGAAACTTTAATAGTGAATAATTTCGATCATTATTATTAATAGAACATAAGAAGAATTATTACTCAAAATCTTTACGTTAATAAAAATATAAATTGTTGTAACTATTATTTATAGATGATTAAAAAAATAAAATTGGGAAGAAAATAGTAAGTAAAAATTACACGTTATATTAAATTATCTTTACATTAATAAAAAAAGAAATTGTTGTTAGTATTATTTGTAATATAATTAAACAAAAATAACAATGGGAAGAAAATAATAAGTAAAGATTACACGTTGTATTAAAATAATAAGTATGAAAAATTATGATAAATTTTATAATAGTCATAACAGGAATTTACGCAATAATTACTATATTAGAATACTAGAAAAATTGATAAGTTCCTCGACATCTAATCATTGATTAAAATTTAAATTATTATTTTCTTCTACGAAAGTTTAAGAGATTAAATTAATGTTTTAAAAAATAATATAACAAACTGATTAATTAATTATTTTCAATGATTAATAAGAAAATGTATATAGCAAGTACATGTATTATTATTACATTATTTATATCCACTCTATATTAAATCATTTTTCTATTATAGTTTGACGCAAATTTCAGAATGTAAAGAATGTTTTGGATTCGAAAAATAAATATTCAAAATATACTAACATGTCATTTAATCTTATGATATTTTACATTTCATGTGAAAAAAAATTAAATATTTAATATGAAAAATATTAGTTTATTAATACAACATAAAAGTAATAAAGGACAATATATAAAAATATTTGAAGTATTTGATATTTTATTAAATTAAAATAATTTTAAATTAATATATAGCCGCGCAACGCGCGGGTACGTATACTAGTGAAGAACAATAATAAAGAAGAAGACAATTGAGTTAATATTTATTTTTTCCAAGTTTATTTTAACACATGACCAATTTTTATTGGTCAGTGCCGTCTAAAAGCTGCACCCACGCGCTTAACAGAGGTGAAATCACGGACTCAGCCACGTAGGCCGAAAAGTGGTAAACAATTAACTAAAAAATAAGTTCAGGGGGGTAATAGGACCTTAATAAAGGTTAGGTGTGTCTCAGGAATTTTGGGCATAGGCTGGGGGGGTACTTATGCATTTTCCCTTTTATAAGTAATAAGTTGATAAACTTTAAAGATAAGAGTTAGAATCATAGAATTTGATTCAAAAAGTTGATAACTTGGTATACCTACTTTAATATGAAAATTAAGAAATAAATTTTAAAAAAAAGAATTTATAATGCACTTTGTTCAACACTTTTCGGCTATTGATTCATGTTTTTGAGAGTGTATTACTCTAACTATCAAAGATTTGAAGAAATAGAGTGCAAAAAGATGTACAAAGGATAAATAATGAGTGTTAACGAAGAAAATGTAAGAATCCAAAACAATGTTTCCTTAATTTCTTCTATTTGAATGGGGTTAAGATACATAATTTTTTTATTTATAAAAATTTGAGGGCCAATGCCTAAAATTTTATAGGCAAGAGTCGGCCCTGTAATCAAGCAACGTTTCATCAATTATCCTATTTTTTTTAAAGGAAATCTTATTCAAGTCATCAGAATCATACTCTACCTCGACATGATTATCATCACTCTCATTATCACTCTCACAATCAGTTCCAACTTCAGTTGTTGCAACATATGACTCAGAATGTTGAGAAATACTATGAACTTCTATTAATTCCTCATCTTCATCTACAACATATATGTTAAGGACCTTAAATTCTTCAGACACTAAGTACAATAACTAACCTATACCATTATCACCATCTATCTCATAATAGTTACCAGAGGGAACGGTAACAATAAGTTGTTGAACATCTAAGTATCCAAACTTACTGTTGTACTCGTTTAAGATATCAATAAAGGAAAGATGGTCAGGATCATAACCTGTCCAAGTATCGATTAATTTCTTTGAATACATGACATTTGATTTTTTAATCCACTCTCCACCATAATTGAAGATTATGTCCACCAAAGTCATCTTTAATATCCTGCAAAACAAAACAAAAAGAGAGACATGTATATAGCGTATTATTGTCAATGTTGTGTATTATTCAAATGGTTTGGTATAGTGATCATCTATGTTGCTTGGACTCTTCAAAAATGTCATCGGATATGCGTCGCAACCTTGAAAAACTCTAAGTTTGACTTCAAATCATGTGAGCTTATGTGACCACAAAATAGTAACACATTCAAGGACCACAAACCATGAAAAAAGAAAAAAGTCTCAGTAACATTATAATATTCTCATTGTGTCATTCAATTAGGGGACAAAAATTACATTAAAAATAAATGGATACCCCATATACAACCAACAATTCTGTTTAAATTTATATCCGGTGAGATCTAAACCACTAAACACCAAATCCTAAACCAAAGAGAATAAACTAACACTTATCGAAATGCCCATAAATATCAAAAATTGACAACCCTAATTTCTATCATAGAGTAAAGAGGTATAAAATAGACGAAATAACAAGCACTACAATTATCAAGTTTATAAATGCTAAAATTGACGAAGATTTTGAGATCTTTTGTCCAGATTTTGAAAAGATTCAAGAAACAAATGCAATACAAAAGAGTAAAGAGATAATTTAAGGATAAAACTCTTACCTATTGTTGGATCTTCTCTTTCAATCAAGCCATGAATGGCTTTTCTCTCTATATGAAGCGTTGCAAGAATGATAAGTATAGAAATTAGGGCTAATGGGTATTGAAATCGGGTTAATGGGTCTTCATTTTGGTTGGATCGAATAGAATACTAAATAGAAAGTAAAAAATTAATTATAATAAAAATATATACACATGGAGCCACGTAGGCGTCATGTAGGTGCTACGTAAACTAATAAAAATGGTGACACAATATGTAACTGTACAAGGGCAAATATGTGTCTAAAGTTGGATGGTAAAGGCAAATATATCAAAAAAGTATGACGAAGGGTAAATATAACCTTTTTCTAAGAGTTCAAGGGCAAATATGACCCTTTTCCGTATTATATATATAGTTTAAACATATTTTACTTCGATCACTAAAACACAAAAACTTTTTGAATCTTTTAGTAATATCACTAAAAACAATAACAAAGACAAAATGTGAGTAAAAACTTTATAGGGAAAAGGTACAATTACCCCCCTAGACTATGACCGAAATTTCAGGGACACACATTAACTAAACTAAGGTTCTATTACCCCCTTGAACCCATTTTTTTTAATTTTGTACCCAAATATATCCCACGCGCCTCAATTGCGTGGAGTCACGGAGTGTGCCACGTAAGCCAAAAGGTGTACAAAATTTATAAAAAAAAAAGAGTTAAGGAGGTGATAGGATTTTAGTTTAGTTAAGGTGTGTCTCTGGAATTTCGGCCATAGTCTAGGGGGTACTTGTGCCTTATCCCAAAAATTTAAGGTGCATTCTGCTTTCCACTATTGAGGTTTTCCTAGGTAAAAGGTAAGATTACGCTTAGTTTGTTCAAGATGAAGTTATCAATGAGAACATATTTCATTTTATCCCAACAAAATTACACTAAAAGAACCTTCTTAACCACAAATTTAAAAAATAATCGAACACCATAGTTTATTTTTATTATTTATTAATAGATCATAACTATCCCATGAAAAGTTCTTTCTTTATTTTTCCTTCCTGTAAACAATTTAAATGAGAAGTCAAGATCAAAATAATGATCTTGAACCAAGATTCAAAACTTGTATATAGTAAATCTTTAAGTACCTAGTGTTAAAAAGGGAAGTCCAAACTTAGTCAGTAAGGTTCTACTAGGCCAAACTCAACTCTTCAGAGATAACGATGCTAACAAAAATCTCATTCGAGCCCATTTACCAAGAATGTTGATTGAAATCAGCCCTTTCGATATAAAAGCTCCAAAATTAAGAAAATTCATTCATAACTCTCTCCACCACATTGGAAAGTGTGCTACCCATCCAAACACACAACACAATAGCTATGGAAAGATGCGAAATAGTCAAAGCCAGGGGCGGATCTATTGTCACGCCCCAAACTCGAGGGGGTAACTTGCTCCTAATGCCAAAACTCAGGCCCGAGCCGACCCTGCTGAACCATTTGCTACTAGCACATGGCAGCCGCACGCAATCAAGAAAACAAACAAGTATATCTCGGCTTAAAACTATGCTCTCGGCCGACAAGGCCCTTGTCAACTGATCTATAAAAGAAACAACTACTCCCAGGAGATCATATAAATAAATAGCCAACTAGCACAGAAGTCCTGATTGGGCCGTCGAGGCCACCATGATATCTATACCAAAACTAAAAGCAGGTATACATCAATACAATACACCAAATAGCTCACAAGCTTCAGCAAACCAACAACATAGGTCAGTATGGCCATAACGTAGCTATACACCCCTACACTAGTCTACAAGCCTCTAAGAGTAGTAAAGATTAGCGGGTCAGGACCCCAGCCTACCTATAAAGATAAATACAACAAAAGGTAACAAACCTTCTAACTCTGGTAGCTCTGGAGGAAAAGGGCTAGCCAACCGGATAAAAGTCAATCCTGTTGTTGAGGAGGTCTACTCAGTCGTCTGTCAGGACCTGCAAGCATGAATGCAGCGCCCCCAAGGCAATGGGCGTCAGTACAAAATAATGTACAGAGTATGAAAGGCAATAGACTATGATAAAGTATCTTGATATATTGGAATAATCTGATAAATAAATCAAGGATAAGATAAGTGTATTGGCCTGCTCATAAATCCAAACTTTTCAAAAATAATAAAACAACAACCTAACCAAGCCCCTATAATCTCGGTAGGTACAAATAGCACACAAGACCACTTACTCAGGCCCCCATAAGCCCGGAAGGTGTCAATCAACCTATATACCCTTATCGGTAGTCCCCTAGTCCCGTAGGCAGTCATATAGTCCTCTTAGGCATTAATATAGCCCCGTAGGCAACACTTACCTCTCTTAGGCATCAACATAACTTATAGACAACTTATAGCCCTCTTAGGCAACAACATGGCCCTATAGGAAGCACATAGCCTTCTTAGGCGTCAATATAGCCATGTAGGCAACTCATAGCCTTTCTAGGAATCAATATAGCCCCGTAGGCAACTCATAGCCCTTTTTAGGCATCCATATAGCCCTATAGGCAGAACATAGCCCTTCTAGACATATATCATATTCATGCAGCTAACCACAATAGCTCTAAGTGCAACAATAACAATCCAATCGCTAAAAGCGAGCAATTTAGTTATAAGCAACCTATACAAATGCCGCTAAGTCGTGTCCAACATAGGGATGCTACTAACTGAATAAGAATCCCGACAAGGGAGGATTATATCAACTCGAGCAGCCAACAATCAACAATCACGACTGTAAGTATATCAAGGATAATAACCCAAATACATTGCTTCTAAGCTTTAAGGAAACATGCCGTAAGTAGGGAATAGCCTTAACATACCTTTTTCGCTGAATTCACGTGTCCTAATAACTTTAATCACAACCCCCCTTGATACTACAACAAGCCAGGATCATAATCATCACAAAAGAATAGAAGATACAACGAAAATTCGATAAAAGATATGTATTTCCTTCGCAAATTGCTATTTGCGACTTATCAAAGCTAGAGTCGATGAAAGAAGGTTCTTACCTTGATTATAAGTTTGTAATACACCTCAAAACTTTAAAATATACCCAAACCCCTGTTGTCCACACACTAAAGTACGATATGCTAGGAAATCGATAAAACAAATCATACCATGTTGACGAGCTCAACGCGTAGAACAACTTTTGTCAAGGACTTAAGTCACGAAAATCAGTAACTTGGCTTGTCCTAGAAGTGGGTTTTGTAGGTTTTGTGATTTTTATGGTTCTTCACTTAGGAAAATGAAGGAAAAATGAAGAAAAGTCGAAGAAGATGAAATATATAAAGTTCCACCGACCTAGGGGACCCACTTCACCTCCCTGCTTGCGCAGTCTTGCCAAAACGCGAATATCTCTCCATTCTGAAATCGTATGAACGAACGAGTTGATGCGTTGGAAACTAGACTCGTAGACCTTCGATTTCATAGGTCGCGGGAACCATAACTCTTAATAGATTGGGAGAAAAC
>NC_064285.1:8852334-8913472 GCF_019186545.1 Solanum stenotomum
GTTAAATTAAAGTCTAAACCATTTTCCTCGTGGGATCGACCCCAACCTACAAGTTCGGTTCTTTACTTGATAACGACCGCTTATGCTTCTTTAGGGAGGTGTAATTTGAGCGTATCAAAAGTCAGTCCAGTCTTTTTGAAGATGGGTTTTTTTTTAGTAGTATTGATTTATATTAAAAAATTAAAAGTGAGTATTTGCGTTAAATTTAGGTAGCCTAGATGATAAGAAAAAATAAATAAGTAGTGTTATTTAATTTAATTGAATGTTTAAGAAAGAAAATCAAAGAACTTTTGTCAATTTATTTTCATGCAAAAATACAGAGAAATATCAAAAAATAATATCATGAAAACTTTTATTTTCGTTCGCGAAAGTTTAATTTTTTTACGAAAATTAACAGGCAAGCGTCTATTTTTTTGAAAATAAGAAATTGCAATTAAATAAAAACAAATCATAAAAAATAGTATAAGTGTTTAAATGGTACAGAAAAAATGGAGTTTAAGGATTAAAATGGAACAAGGCTAAGTTGAAGTGCCAAAATGAAAAATGAGGGCAAGTTTGAGGGGTTGTATATGTGTTTGGCCTTCTTTTAAATAGATCTAAAACAGGTTCAAAGTGCTCAAAGTCTTTTACTATGATTTTCATGTGTTGCTACTTTTCTTGTTTTTGAATAATACGTTTTAAAGACATGTACATATATTCTAAAAGAGATTTGCATATTGCAAGTTTTTGTTTTTTATGATTGTACCCATATATCATTACATAATTTAAATCCAAAAATACCAAAGCACGCAAATAAATGTATGTGTTTGAAATTTAAATTTGTCAGAGTATGCATGAGTTGGGATATTTAAAAGGAGTTGTCACGTAGGAATTAGGATAAAGAGCACGATTAAGCTTGGGATAAAATTTATATTGTGTTTGGTTGACGGTATAAATTTATCCTATGACAAAGTTATACCGTCAACCTAACACAATATGTGCTTAACCCAACAAGGAAAATGGATAGTGTAGGGCTACTTGACCATGAAGACACTAAACTTGGGAAAATATTGACATTGAAGCATTAATTTTGAAATACTATGTGCTTCTCATTCCACAAGAAAATGAAAATTCTATAGCTAATGTAATCCCACATAAAATAGGGCCAAAATTAACAGACATTTATTCATTCTTCAGAAGTTCCCTGTCCAATTCAGATGACCCAATTGAGGTTGCTGATACGCACCCACTTGAGCTCCGGGAGCAGCTGCAGCCATACCAACCCCGACATTTCCAGCCATGGCACTGCCCATATGATGAGGGTTAGCCATTGCAGCGGGCTGAGGTGGATGATACAAGCCCGGAAACTGCATATGGGATGATTGTGCAGCAGCATTGAAAGAAGCATGTCCACTGTGAGATGGGAGATATGTGGCATGAGGAGTTTGCCCAGACATGCTGTAGTATGATCCCGACTGCATAGTAGAAACATCCCTTGGATTCATCCACATTTCAGATGTCTCTGCCTGTCAACCAATATTCAAAGGACCATATCAACATCAAATTAGCAGCCTCCATAGCAGAATATTCGTGAAAGATGGTAAATACGTCTCTGTGGTTCTAACAGCAATAAGACATCGGTCAGCAGTCTACACATTAACACACTTCGAAAAAAGGAAAATGTCCCTGTCCTACATTGTCCTACCTTGGCATTAGCAAAAATGACAGGCAGACACATATTTTAAACCAAATGAATATGCATTTGTTTTAAACCTTAGTTAGACTGCCTAAGCTTTAAAAGCTTAACTACTTTACTTGAGTCAAACCATAATTTAAACCCCAAGGAACTTTGACTAAACCATAATTTGAACCCTGAGGAACTTTGACTGGTTAGACCAAATCTTAAGATTTTTAGGCCAACCCAGACACAATTTGATATAGTATTGTCCATGTGGGTCTCTCGAGTTCTCTCCCCTTTCTAGCCAAGTACCACAAAATTGTTCTCTATAGTTTCCTCTGTTCAGCACGATCCCTTTGGTCCAACCTCCCTCAAGACCTAGGGCTATTTCTGTATAAAAGGTGAGCTCATCTTCTCTAATAAGCACTAAGAAGACCAGAATTACAAAGAACAAGATAGTAGTGTGATTAAGATATTTGCAGACATTACAATGGTAGGTCTTAGGATGGGAAACGAAGGCGGTGGAATCACAATAAAATTACTTGGCTGTAAGGAAATTAAAGAAATGGCAGACATTACAAAGGTTGGTCTTAGCAGGGATACTTCTATGAGACCATTGATTTTTTCTCCTTTTATTCTTTGGGGTAAGTAATTGATGGTATGGCAATGGATATTGTTGTATTCCATAAATATCAGACTATGTGAAAAACTGTAGTTGAATCATAAAAGTGAAAGGAAAAATGGATATTTACCTGTGGATTAGGAACATAGAGATTACCATCCTTGTACTTCATCCGAGATGAATCTTCAAGACCTGTTGCACTGCCAATTACACCAGGAGTGTTTATAGCATAGCCAGTTGGACTAGTAAAATTTCCAAACCCTGAAGCACTGCCTGTGGGAACAGGCTTGAACTGCTGGATTCCATACTTGAGTCCATTTGCGCTAAGATGGGAGCCACCACCAGGCATCAGCAAGTAGTTGCTACCGTTTGGCGGATGAGGGTAAGCAGCATTACTAGAATAGCCAGGCATAGCCATTGGAGGAACATAGACAGGAGAGAAAACATGGCGGTATGGCATAAGATTAGCATAATGGGAAACATGAACTTGGGGATACATCTGTGCAATTGGTTGGTGCTGTTGTACTTGCTGCACCATTGGAATTGATGATGCAGGCATGCTATTTGCAGCGTGTGAACTGAGGGCCTGAATTTCAGAAAACATAAAATATTGTAATATCACAGAATAAAGTCAACCTAAAGTACAAATGAATTCATACATGCACTCAGATAAAAGTCCAAAGGTGTGTTTTATCAAAAAAAAAAGGTCCAGCAGTGTAGATAATATGATGGATATATCTCTAAGTCAGGACTGCAATTTGGCACCTGAAGAGAAGAGAGGCATAATGATTGTTAAGCAGTTAAAAAGAGAGTGAATTCAATTTTACCTCTTGGGGACCCTGGTCGCGAAGAGCTTCATCTACTGCAGGTCTAAAATATGGTATATCATACCCAGTTTGGGGATCATAGGCCTGCTTGCATCCCATGCAAAAGCGCAAAAATAGAAGAGGAGAAGGATCAGAGAAATAAAAAAAGAACATTAGAAAAAATAGCACAAACCGAATTACATGACCAAACCAAAGAGAACAAAACTCACCGAGAAACTTGATAAATTAGAAGCATTTTGCTGCTGTTGAGACTCTGGGGGAGTATATGATGCACTGTTATCTTGAACCAACCCAACATCTGCATAATTACCCAAATCCTCGGGACTTGAAGACTCTCTATTGTCTGACAGCTTCTGATCTATAATTACATCAGATCCAGGAGAAGTAGACTCTGGAATCTGAATGCGATCATCAGCCAAATCTAATTGCTTGCTCCCAACAGGATCATCAGTGGAAGATTCAGAAACCAAAACCGACAGTCTACCACAAAATTTGAATCATTTCCACAATCAGTAAACATCCAACATTCAAACTTAACAAGGGAGGAAACAAAAACATCCGTTCACAATTTCCTATTGAAAGACAAAAGTAGTGGATTTGAAAACAGAAGGCATCAAAGATCATTGCGGCGGCGAATATATGCATGTATGACTTATTACTGCCTATACTGTCTGGCGGATTACAATGGGTATTTAGGCTGTTACATAGCTTGCTAAATAAAATGACAGCCTTCTCCATTCCCTTCTATAAGGATACTAGTAACGATAGACCCATACTGCACACGGGCCCAAGTTCTACCTTTAACATTAACCTGATTTTTTTAATCTTCTTTTTGTACTTCTTTTTAAAAAAAAAAAATCTCTTCTTTTTTTGTCTTTTTGTACTTCTGTTTTGTCATATTTTATTAGGTTATCGAAGCGCAGTTCAACATTTTCTGAAAGGATAAACTGTAAATCATACTTATCAAACTTGAGAGTCTAATAGCACCGTTTAGCTGAAACACTTTATTAGAAGTTGAGGTGCTCAACTGGAACACAGCTTAGGAGTTGGCTATGTATTAAGTCTTATTATACTCCTAATTCACAGTTGAAGGTATTTTGGACATTTGGGGAACCAAATATGTAGCTTTCTCGTCCTCTCCTTTTTTAGAGAAAAAATGTCTAACAATGGACAAATTGGTCTTTCAACTTTATAGTTAAGGGCTTCCCACTTTCACAATATTGTGGAAGCATAACAAGTTTTAATGAGAATCACATACGCTGATCTTATGTGACTAAGAATACTTTTAGAAAAAATGTTCCTGCTAATTAATGTGTATTACAAGGTGATCGATACAAATATCAAGTTGATGCTATCGTGGTCATACACATTTTTGAGTCATGTATCACACTGGGCTAATATGTTTGGCTTGACACTACATGTTTTCTCCATATATAGTCCATTCTCGATTTATTTTTTTTGCTTTGTATCAAAGTAAACAGAAATAAACAAATTTACCAGGACAGAACAGTATGACTTATACATCACTAACCTTGATGACTCGGTCTGTGATTCTTCTTCCAAATCTTTCGCAGATTTAAATTCAGCTCCAAAGCTGCCAAAGGTCAGGCGACACCGGTCAGTCTCAGAAACACGAATATGTTCAGCTATGATCACATTCTCTGAGATGTTTAGCCTTGACATCTTATCTTGCAACTGAGATCCTTCTTTTTCCAAGTCTTCTGACTTACTAGTTAAAGAGACACCTTCAGAAGGTTTTCCAATAACCCCGGGATCTGTAACGCTTGACTTCTTGGTTAACTTGGGCTTCCACTGAACAGCTATATACGGACAAAAAAAGAAAATGTAGTAAGGTTGATCTAGAAAATGAGCGCATGCAGAAAAAGGCAGGCACAGCGCACCATTCAGAAACCATTTATGCACTAAATCAGATGGAGATGGTAACTTTGAGCGCATTCCCCCCNCCCCCCCCCCCCCCCCTTTTTCTTCTTATTCTCCTGCTTACTTTAACCCTATTCTTCACACATGAGTAGGAACTGAATGACCTTTTCTTTATTAGGATGCCCCAAAACCAATTGAAATAATAGCAGCAAGAAAAAAAAAAGATTCATATTAAGATGAAGCACCTACCTTTCTGATGACCCACAGATTGATGCAGTCTGTTAATATGTTGATTTCCCGAGA
This sequence comes from Solanum stenotomum, assembly GCF_019186545.1. Classification (NCBI taxonomy): domain Eukaryota; kingdom Viridiplantae; phylum Streptophyta; class Magnoliopsida; order Solanales; family Solanaceae; genus Solanum; species Solanum stenotomum. Next base: position 8,857,625 of record NC_064285.1, read on the forward strand.
GAGACTTGCTCATTGGCAAGTTGGATTTAGGGGAATCAGATACTCCACTCTGGTCACTTCTAGAATTTGAGCTCAAAGGTCGGAGTGATCCTTTAGAGTTACCAACATCCTGTCGGGCCTGCTCCATGTGAGAGTTTGAAGATGACCTGCTTTGTGAAGATGAGGACTTGGCAAAAGTTTCAGCGGACTGGCGACGAGCACCCACCACCCCTACCTCACGCTTAATAGCACCAACTTTTGCAGCCGGTCTGGAGTCAAGAGATGGTACATGAACGGGATCTGAGAAAGACGAATAAACTCCAATGACAGAATTGCTAGATGATGTAATAGAATGTGGCCGAGAACCATTTGGCTTCACCCCTCCTATCTGTGAAGCAGCATTTGAAACAGATGCATGCATTTCTCCAGACAAACCTTGACCATTAGTGCTACTTAAATTAGCATCATTAGAGTGTGTATGTTGAGAATTCCTATTTGGAGCCTGAGATGAACGACTCCCAGTGGATAGAGTATTGCCAGAGGTCCCTTTTGAACTGCTGCAAATTCCAACAAGAAAAACATATACATTACTAGCTCAGACTCAACACCCTATACCATACATACAGCAAATGCAGTAAAAATGATCACAAAACATCAAAGAAGATATGTTGGCAATGCCGAACCAAAGAACTTTTAGGAGTTTTAGGCTTTAAAGATAATAGGTAAAAAAGCAAAATTCTAAGGTACATGAATAGAGGTATGATTCTCATGATAGTGTGGCACAGTGATATTTAAGGTACAATATATCCGTGAATAGTGAATAGTGAATGGCCAAAGTAGGTCGAAAATCAACAAAAATCAATGGTTATACGATAAAAGGTGTCTACATTCATTCAATTTGAGTAGGATAAAAGGATAACAGTCAATACGCAACAATGGCCTCTGGATATCTTAGAAAAAGAGTACCAAAAAATGTATTAGACATGACATAGATAGGGAATCATTACACATGCAATAACAACAGTAAACAAGCACATGTCAACTAGACTACGTTACCCGTTAACTATTATGTTTAAATTTGATTAATTGCCTGTTCAACTATAATTTTAAATATATTAATCCCAAAGTTCAATATTTCTTAGTGTTCATGTTAGTCATAGGAATTAATCGGATTTAAGATGGAAATGGTATATTATCAAGGTAGACCCACTAAAAATTAATTGGGAGAGGTGTTCAATTTTCCTTAATTCTAAATGCAAAGAAGATTGAAATATGCAGAACTGACAAACAGGTTACACATACATGAACATAATTGGCAGGTTTATATTGCCAGTAGCCCCAAAGTTGTGCCCAAAATAAAAGGCAAAGGGATAAGAGGGGGGTAAATAGCTGTTAACCATAAGAAATTGATCACCATTTAACTCAAACATCAAGATATGAGCCATGAATATTGTAGGAAAAAAAACCTCAACTTCCAAAGTAAACATCTCACAGCATTCAATCAATTCCAGGTCCACCTTTTAATTTAACAGCTCACTGGATATTGTCTAACTTAGAAAGCGAATATTTGATCAAACTATCATGTGAAGGTCAACGTACTATACTTACGTTACTTTAATCAGCCAGTGCTCTCTAAGTATGGAAAATATTACTGTATTATAAACAAGAGAGCACAATATACCTCTGTACAGAAGTATTTGAAATCGCTGGTTCAGCAGATGTAGAAGTCTGGACAGCCTTTACCACTCTATTGACATTTTGGTTAACTCTATTATCTCGCACAACACGGAATTCTCGAGTAAATCCTGCATCTAGAGATAAGTCAAACAACTAATAAGTATGTTATACGATCACCAGAAATTAACTGAACAAAAGGAGATACAGTTATCACTAGTGCTATTGTCAAAAGATGCACTTAAGTAATGCTTAAGCATCACAAGAAAATCTAGCTGAAAAAGTAAAACATTAATTTTTTAAGAAATATATAGGAAAATAATGTTGGATAAAACGAAAAAGAAATATGTTTTCAATTACGAAAAATTAAAAGTCTCAAGCAGTCGGAATATCTTAATTAAGAAATTAAAAACTACAGTCCAGCATTAGCACATCTTTGACATGGTTTTTACTTCTTATATGTTTTTTCACATAAGTGCTAATTAATTTTACCAAGAAAAAAGATAAGAGAATGGTTTTACTTATTTCAACTAACTTATGGACATTACACATTTGTATCTTTGTCCATACAATTCTTGTTTGTATGTGTAGTTTTTTTTTCTTTTTGCATTATACCTACATATACACAAACACAAAATGCTTCTCAGTTTCTTTACTAGGGTGTGCACTTCAATTAAGCTCTGCCCTAAAGACTCCTACTGACATAACGTTTCTGCACTTTTGACTTTTGACATCAATGACTGGTAGTTTTCTTTTCTGTGGTAATATCAAACTATCAATGAGTGGTAGTCCAAAAGAACATGATATTCAGTTAAAACTAAGAAAACTACAAAATTCACAGGAGATACAGGGTATGCAGGAGAGTTGAATATCATAGTGTCAGCTCGCTGATTAGAGCAGCTAGGGGCGGGGTTTCCTAATGATCTGATGTATCCTAATTGTTATTTTAGTCAGTACAATACAAGTCTTATTTACTTATCAAAAAGAGTTGAATTTAACAGTGGGGTAGTGTAGACTGCTAACAAGAGAGAGCAGACACATTAGAAACATAGTATGTATAGATATATGAAATACAAACATCAGAGAAGGAAAGTATTTGACCGACCTCAATACCCATTTGACATAGTCTAGCCAACATTGCAACAACATCCAATACAAAAGCTGACTTCTCTAAGCAGCTAACCATGTGAACAGATACTATATAATCTATTCACTTCCAGCTTCTTGAAGAGAGGTAACGAGGAAATTTTCAATTAAAGGAATCTTTTTCTAAAGTCTTTCATACGTAGAATGCAAAAAACTAAGAAAATAAGTCAGCCAGCAATTACATATTGCCACTAAAAGCACTTATGACTGAGATTACAAAGACCTTAATCCCTGTCTCCGCACCGATATATACTACATGTACATCTGATTACCACCTTAAGACATGGTTCTCAGCACAAAATCGAGCACCACAAAGAAGCTTTCTTCATACAACTGATGCACTTCTAATGCTCTTTCCTCCACCAATAGAACAACATTTACAAACATCTAGAAGTTCATGGGTGCTTTAAAACACTCTATACGAGATCATCCTTCAGCAACTAAAGTGTTATGTATTCTATTGCATTGCAGAAGGCTCAATGTATTCTATCCCACAACCAGCACCTCCCCAGGAGATCTAGGACCTTACGGTACTACAAAACATTTTTTTGATAAAATAAGGTATTCATTCATAAAAGGGCATCAAGATTAAGGTAAACATAAGAAACTTAAATCTGACATAAGATCAAATTACCAGGTAAAGCAGTTCGATTGTAGCTCCCTCTTCGGATGTTATGATTGATGCGTGTGTTGACCCTCATTTCCTGTGCACCATGCTCTGAATGACTTCCATTTTCTGGAGCAGTAGAACTTTTATACCCATGGTTCTGAAGCAAGACGAAAGATAGTTTCAGTTAGAATAAAGATAAAAACTGTAGTAAAATAACAAAATAAGTGCAATCGATAATTGTACATTGTTTAGAGGACACTATCAATCTTAGAGATCAACTTCAACAAGAGAAAGAAACATGCAATTTCCTTGGAGTTAGAATTGACTGATTTTACCCAAAAAAAAAAGTATCAAATGTTTGCTTGACAGCAATGGACATCAACAATAATAATCAGCAAAGCGCATCACATAAGAACTAGAACCACCGAACAGTTTGAAAATATTTACCTCTTTCTTTCTGTCTCTTTTTCGCTTCACCTCATGAAATGGATCTGAAAGAAAAAACTGAAGCATTAGGCACACTTCACATCAGAGAATTAAGGGAAAGACGATGATTTTTTCTGGTGAATACAGATTGTTCCATATTGGAGAAACAGCAAAGGCTTAAACCAGCACCAAAATGCAGAAGTCTCAATGATATCCATCAGAACACCAAAACCGAATAATAATAATAATATGGAGTAATAATAATCCATGGGCACATCAGTTTTCTACTTTTCTAGGAAGAAAAGTTGAACTATGATTAAGCAATTAACTTTTATGTACTTATGGTGGAAAGAATATTTACCATCTTATAGGAAAGAGCCAACTACAATTCAAGTGTGGATTGATAATTTGAAAATTTAGGAAGGTAAACTATATACTCTCAACCTCCAAGAGGTAGAGGTAAGGTATGTTACACTCCCCAGACCCCACTTTGCGGGATTCAACTTGGTATGTTGTTGTTGTTGTTATAAACTATATTTCATACAATGACATGGTATATAACTTAAATCCTTATAACTAACACCACATCTCCCCTTTCTGATGCATGTGAATAATTACAGTAGCCCATTATATATAAAATTAACTTGCAGGAACTTTACATCAACGATGAAGTACACCAATGAGTAAATAGTCAAACCTAACTGCTACAGAACATCTTTGTCAAAAAAAATAATACCATTCCAAGCTACTGACAATAGTACCAACAACACACCAAGTGTAATCCCACAAGTGGCATCTGGAGAGGGTAAAGTATGCACAGACCTTACCCCTAACCTCAAAGAGGTAGAGAAGTTGTTCCCGATAATATAAAACAGTTCCCAGCATTTTGAAAAAAGAGAACACAGAAATAAGGGCAGTAACACAACAAAATAATGTGAAATGGAAAGATCGGTAATGACAACAAAATAACGCGATAATCGAAGCACAAAAAACATAGGTGGTAACCAAAATTGAAGAATAAGAAACTACAAGAATAGTACTAATACCATTGGTAAGAAAGAAGGTCCAAATACGACCACCAAACCTATCCTATAGAACAGCCAACAGAACCTCAACTACCTTAATACTCAACCTCCAAACCCTACTGACAATAATACCAAAGCCTCCATTTCCCGCTCTCCAAGACTTCCAAAAAAGGCAGTGGCCGATGCACCAATTTGACAGTACATGCAAGCTCTAACAAAGAAACATATATTTGAAAATGTCCTTACGCATTTGCATTAAATCCCTAGTCCCTACCCATTAAACAAAGTATTTGGGTTCATAATCCAAGAATGGCCTCTAACAAAACTCCTACTACCGGGCAGCAAACACTAAATGAAATGCAACACCAAAAAGTTAGTCTTTTTTGTATTTTAGCCCAAAAATAGGTTTGAAGCAGATTTTGGGATTTGAAAACTAGCCTCCCAAAAACTAGATAAAACCGATACTCGTCCAAAAAAAATGCCTCCAAAATCTATGGCCAAAAGGGTCCTTAATTGTACTAATTTGATCAAACAAAATGCAGCATAAACAAGAAATCAAAAAACCCCAACTTTTCAAACACAAACTAGTCACAATAGGCAAGTACAAATCCTCTATACCCATTCAGCTCAAATTAAGCATAAACCAACAAAAAAAACAAAAAGGGGTCGAAGCAACCACCTTGATTGAGCAATTTCTGAGCAGTTTCATTAGGGTCCATGTTAGTTTCTTTAAGAGCCACATATATATCAGCATCGGAGTGATTTCCAACAACTTCCTTGATAGACTCTAGTATTTCCCGTACGCCGGCAGATAGAACATGAGTCCCACTTTCCGGTTTAGAACTCGATACCATCTCCAACCAAACCAAATTCACAACTGTTTTGAAAAATATATATGCGAATGAGTATAGCAGTATATCAAATTCTTTGAAATTTGAGAAGATTGTGTTATGCAATCATTTTAGGGTTTTTTTTGGATTCGGTGTGGCGGAGATGAGAAGTACAGAAAAACGGCTCTCATGAGGGTTTTAAAGAGTGTCTTAACTTTACCATTTTGATTAGGGGTTTTATTTGGTGTTATTATTATACCCAAATTATTGCCTCTTAATTTTGTTTTCTTAAATATTATTTTCAAGGTAAAAAAAAATATTAAAAGTGAATTTAAATAGTTAATTATTGCTCGTTACAATCTTTGATGGTATCAATGTGTAATTCAATCTGTTATGTATATTTGAGTTAAAGTTTGATCAAAATAGTTTGTTTGTTTACCTTCATAGGATAAGAGGTAAAAGTTGTGTACGCGCTATTTTTTATGAACTTCACTTGTGAAATTACGTGAGATATTATTATGTTGTTATTCAATATATTATGTAATTAGTTGAAACGTGTGAAGGTTGAAGATTAACTTGAAAAAATGATTAGGTTGATTGAATTTGGTATAAGAATAATAGAAAGGTGGGTGTGTTCTTTTTCATTTTCATAGTATTGGTTTTATTCTTCATGTTTTTCCTTAACGTTAGATTTTTATACCACATGTTAGAGCCCGTTTGGATTGGCTTAAAAAATATAATTTTTAAATTTAAAATAAAAAGTCAAACTGAAATAATTTTTAAGTCAAAAAATAAAAAGTAAGGGAAGACCTACTTTTTGTTTTTCAATTATTTTAAGTCACTTTTGACCTTGCCAAACACTTTCTAACTAATTTGAAGTCATTTTTGGTAAGCCACAACAATTCCCAACATGTGGGACTTCGAATCACCCAAAACCGAGCTAAAATGAAAGAGATATGACCAAAACAAGAATGTCAAAAACAAAGGCTCGAAAGAGGTACAGCAGTCAGGTTAATCACGAAATTACCTCGAACTACGCACACCCAACAACTCCCGAACAATCTACAGCGAAGTCACCGACAATACAAAGCTCCCGCACTTCGAATCGCCAAATTCGGATGAGAGATGAGAGAGTTATAAGGGTTTTAAGTTTGGAAAATCGTTGTTGATAAATCTGCATTTATAGCAGATTTTTCTACAATAACTTTCCAAAAACTTAAAACTCCGACGGGATGCTCCGATCTCGTTCGGAATCCCATGCACGCAAACGAGATATGCAATCATAGCAAATTTGATATTCCGGACTCAATGGCACAGTCAAAATTTTCATACGAGGTCATCTTGATAAAAAGTGGGTCCCACACCCAAATGTCATTTTAAGTCAAAAACCACAAAAGGGATCGAAAAAATATCGAAAACCTCGGGACACAAAAGAAGGGTCAATCTAGACAAAACTCGATATTCCGGAGCTAAACACGCAGACGGAATTCTCATCCGAGCGCGTTTACTCAGAATATTGACTAAAGTCAAACTTAGGCTTAAACTTAAAGTTAAAACGCCTAATCACACTGACTCACACTGAAAACCTCGGGAGTCATGCCAACCATGTTACTAGCTTAAAATGACCCTTCCGGAGCTGATGGAATCGTCAGAATTGGATTATGATGTCATCTTCTTGAACCTTTGATCGAAAATGATCGATCAAGGTTCATAAGCTCTAAAAACACTAAAACTCGCACAATAACCAAACGAACGACCAGGTGACCGAACTGTCAGTCACAGCAAGTCATAAATAACTTGGGATCGCTACAGGAACGCTCTAAATGACACACAAAAGGAAAAACACAGAAATGACCTGGAGGTTCTTTTTCATCTTTTATTCAGTCGAGAGGGTTTATTAGAAACAGTCTTTCTTCCTTTTCAAAGGTAGAGATAAGATATGTGTACAGTCTAGCCTCTTCAATTTCACATGTTGGATTACATTAAATTTGTTATTGTTATTGTTCAATATATTATGTACTTCATCCGTATGAATTCATAATACAAGACCGAGAAAACTGTGTATTTGATTTTGTTGTGTCATTACAAAAAATGAAACTTAGATAATTTTCAGTGATAGCTATAGTTTGGACCATAATTATGATTAATAATTGCAGTGTGCCTAATTACTATCCATAGCAACAATTTTAAAGAGGAAAAAGGTAAGCGAGATCGAGATCGAGAGATAAGAGAGACGAGTGAGATCAAGAGATAGATAAGAGGAGGCGAGCAGGTTGTATCTTATATACAACATGTATCTCGATTAAAACTAAGTTACACATTTACACAATCTCTTCTTTCTTTCTCCCAAATCTTGTTCGCCTCTCTCTTTATTCTCACAATCTCGCGCATAAATACACATATTAACATTGAAATTAAAACATAGATACAAAGATACACTTTGTATCACCCCTAATATAAATATACAAATACAGTTTGTGTTAATTTTCTGTGATTCACAAATGAAACAAACATTGATATATGGTTTAAATATTGTATTACCCCTAAAATAAATATACATGTGAGAAATATAGGAGAAGAATATTATTGAATTGTTGTTGTGTCTACATTATTACATTGAGACCCTATTTATAGACACTAAAATACAATCCTTTCCAAGTAGGATACTATTTACTATTCCTATTTCTATTTGTCTTCCTATTACTATTCTAAATAGGATTGTATAAAATTATTCATATTCTAATAGGATTGTATAAACCTATTTCTATTCTAATAGGATTGTATAAACCTATTCATGTTCTAACACTCCCCCTCAAGCTAGTGCATACAATTCATGTACCTAGCTTGTTACAAATGTAATTAATACGAGAACCGATGAGGGGTTTGGTGAGATATTCGCAGGTTGATCAGTCGATTTCACAAAATTGACAGTCAATCTCAATGTGCTTGTCTTCTCATTAAATACTAGATTTGATGCATAACGCCAGTCAATCTCAATGTGCTTAATCTTCTCATAAAATATTGAATTTGATGCAGAATGCCGATAAAACACAAAGTGATAAAATTGCAGTGTTGAACTTTCCAAACCAAACTTGCAAAGATTGTTTCAGACCATAGAGTGACTCACATAATCGACATACAAGGCTACTAAACTCCCCCTGAGCAACAAAGTGCTCAAAATATAGTATAAAGTATATGAATCATGTTGGAATCAATAAATGAGTCAATATTAGACAAGAAAGTCACCAAAAATTGGCCAAAACATGCTCATACACCAGAGTATTAGATTTGATGGCTAAAAGTAGTCACAATCTAAGAAATAAAATTAAATAGGTAGGGTCGGAATGATGTCACGACCCAACTAGAAAATAGAAATTATATAGGATAGTTTGAATTGATGGAACGACCCTATTGAAAAAGAGAAATAATACGGGTAGGGTCGGAATGATGGCACAACCCTATAGAAAAAGAAAAATTGTACGGGTAGGGTTGGAATGATGGCACAACCCTAGGCAAATCAGATTTGAAGAGTCACCGAAAGACGAATGGAACTATGCAAATCAAATATGAGGAGTCACTGAAAAGACACATGATGCTATGCAACTCAGATATGAGAAAATAGTTCGGATAAATCCACGGTACTACACAAACTAAATATGGAAAAGTAGTCACCAGAAAGATCGCATGGTGCTACACAAATTAAATATGAAAAAGTAGTCACCGGAATGATGGCACGGTGCTACACAAATTATATATAAGAAAGTAGTCATCGGAATGATGGCACGGTGCTACACAAATTAGATATGAGAAAATAGTCACCAGAAAGATACACGGTGACCCAACTTTTGCTAACATAATCATTGGTCGGACAGGCGGCATATATGGATAATAGCCCCCCGCCGGCAGTGAAAGCTCTTTGATTGTTTACCAAGATCGTAGAGGCTCTAATACCATGTGAGAAATATAGGAGAAGAATATTATTGAATTGTTGTTGTGTCTACATTATTACATTGAGACCCTATTTATAGACACTAGAATACAATCCTTTCCAAGTAGGATAATATTTACTATTCCTATTTCTATTTGTCTTCCTATTACTATTCTAAATAGGATTGTATAAAATTATTCCTATTCTAATAAGATTGTATAAACATATTCTTATTTTAATAGGATTGTATAAACGTATTCATAATCTAACAATACATATATAAGTTTTTTTTCTAAAAATAATTGTGTCATTCATATATAGTTTATCTGATACATAGACACAGTTGGTTGTATAATATATATAAATCAAAAAAGGTAAAATTTGATAACATGTTATCCGTTTTCCTGATATACAGATAAAAATATTCGGATACATAACTATCATTGATTGTATCAATCTAAGAAGAAGAAAAAAAAATCAAAGATTAAAGAAGGGATAAGAGTCTGAAAAATACCCCAACTTTGGTCGAATTTGCTGTTGCGATACTAAACTTTCATGAGGACCTATTACCTCCTTAGACTATTTAATACCGTATTTTAAACATATATATTTGCCCACGTGGACATAAAAAATAATGCTAGATTAAAAATAGTAATGTGTTCACGTGGGCACATATATACCTTTAAAATATACTATTAAATAGTTCAGGGGGTAAAAAATACGGTATTAAATAGTCTAGGGAGGTAATAGGTTCTTATGAAAGTTTAGTATCGCAACAACAAATCCAACCAAAGTTGGAATATTTTTCAGACCTTTATCCCATTAAAGAAATTAAGAACCCAATATGAGAATTTTGATATAACGGCGTTAATTCATCAAAAAAATAAATCAACAATTAATAACCATCGAGAAAAAAATTAAAGAACAAGAATCACATGTTTAGATAAAAATAACTCAAGTAAGACGTTAATGAGATTTCGAATTAGTATAAGAAACATAGAGGGAGAAGGAGAAAGATTCACATAATGAATTAAAAAGAGGGAGAAATAGAGAGAGTGAAAAGGGAACGTGAGAGGAGAGAAGAAAGAGAGAGAGAGGGGCGAGCAAAAAAGAAAGAGGGGAGAGATTTGCTATAAAACCCTAAATATTGTTTTATTAGATAACTTTTTGAAAGTATCTCTAGACTATGTATAAATAATAGCTATGTTTACTTAGTTAGGTAGTTTTTCCTAATTTTCTAGACCTCTCATCAAGTCTGATTGTAACACTAAATTTCCTTATAAAAATTAATAATATATTCCTTTTTTAATTATACTCCATCTATTTTAAAATAAGTGAATTGTTGAGATAATACACACCTATTAAGAAAAAAAAGTTTAGGACATAATTTGAACTCCACTTTCCACTTTGTCACAATCCAAAAATAGACGTGATTGCACTCGTCTAATCCCACCAAGACAGGTCAGCCTCAAGTCCAATAATACGAAAGGAGCGCAGAAAATAAATCAACAATAGCATAAGAGCGAAAAATTTAGTCATTTTAAAAATATCCTAAAATCTGGTTGTCACACGTGCAAGCCACTAATAAAATAATACAAATTGAAAGATAAGTACAAGTCTCAATTTCTTTGTTTCTCGAATAGAACAAAGCATAATAAGGAACAAGAGGGTCCGTCGGAATGACAAGTAGATACCTCTCAATGTATCATCTGAAAGCCTCGAAAAAAGATGAAGAAAAACTGATCACACGGGTCTGGGCTCGAGACCTACACAAGTGTAGAAGAAAAGAGTGAGTACCAAACAACATGGTACTCAACAGTTAACCAACTAAACCGGATAAAACTAAGCTAGAATACGAGTGCTCTTTTCATCCCAACCGAACTGCCGCAGCTACAACTTACATAAAAATCAGTTCAACCTAACAATTTACAATACACACCTCACAAGGCTTAACAATCATAGTCCAACAGTCACAATACAAGAATCAACAAGTATCTAGTGTGTCAATTGCAAATATCAAGTAGATCAATTACAAGGGTCAAGTAGATCAATCACAAGTATCAAGTAGATCAATCTTATAATAGTCAAACACTTGCCGAAATCATTTCTCACAGGCTTTATATAATGTCACTTGTCGGAATCATTTTCCATCGGCACAATATAAATAGCCGAAACCATCTCCCATCGGGTTTATATAATATCACTTGCGGGAATCGTTTTTCATTGGCATAATCACTACATGACTTATCACAGTATACAAAAAATAATGCAAATAAGCAATTTCACATCATAAGGAAGACAATAAACTCAAGCAATTCAAGACCACATTGATGTCATCAAAACATTTCATCAATCAACAAATTAGGATCAAGATAAAGGCAATTCACAAAACACAACTATCGACATGCATTTTTCATTCAATCCTTTTCTCCATTCAGTAAGATCAATCAAGTAGAGTAATTGAACCTATCACCGCATTTCCATTACTCTGCAACATACAAAATGAAGGAAAATACAAGATTCTACAAGTTTTACAAGGTTTAGAAATTCACTTGCCTTAATTTAGTCAAAAGTCAATCTAAGACTTGAGCTTTTTGTTTTCAAACAAGGTCCAAATCCACACAATATAATTCAACAAGTAATCACAATAAGATTCCGGAAATAACAACACTCATATCATACTCTTTGAAATATGGGTCAAATGCTCAAAAATCTAATTCCAAAAATGAGGTTTGAATTTGAAAATCTTTACTTGAAAACGTTACCCAAGACATTTGGAACTCATTGGTGAAAATCATTTCGAAAGAGGATTTAAAATCAGTTCACAATCACCATTTTACCTTAGAATTCAAGTTCTTGAAAACCTTGCCAATTGCCAATAAAAAATCTCAATTTTTTGATGTTAAAATCCACAAATGATAAAAAGGTAATAGAAGTTTTAGGGTCACAAGGACTTATCTAAATGATTTAGCACAAGAAAACTCTTTAAAATCACCTCCAACGATTTTCCAAAACTCATAATGGGGTAAAACCCCGAAATGGCAGGCCAAAGACCTTACTTGAAGTCGCTTTTGCAAACACAGGGTCGTTTACGTGATCATTGCGATAACGACCTTGGTTCACGGAAGTGAACCCCGCAAAAAAAAGGACTATCACTTTCGCGACTCGGCCTCCTCTAAAGTGAAGGTCGCGGAAGCGTAGGAGTGAGCGTTCGGTATTTGGTTCGGGATCATCAAATTTTGTGTTCGGTAACTCGGTAATTGGTAGTTAAAAGTAGATGCTAAATATCAAAAATTATTTGATAATTCGATAATCGATAAATTAAATTTTAATTTGGTATGGTATTCGGTAATACCATAGTGAAGTTGTAGCCGATTGTATTACAAAGTTAATACTATTTTTTCAATCATTTCTATCTTTTTATATGGATGCACGATATAATAGAAGATCAATAAGTAAGAAGACATCAAGAAAAACAAATTGATACAACTAAAAGACATGTATTTGAGTTGTTTATGTTCATTCTTTAAGTTTCTTCTTTGGACTTGTACTATAGAGTAATGGACATGTTGATACAACATGATCTTCATTAGGTAAATAATTCGGTATTCGGGTAATACCAAATACCAAATGGTACTAATGTCTCATACCAAACTCAAACCCGAAATCATAATTCTAAAATTTTACTCCTGAATACCATAACGAATACCCAAAGTATCAAATTTTGATTCAATTCGGCAATTTGGTTTTCGATACTTTATACCCAGTCCTACGGAAGCGGGCAGGTGTTCGCGAAAGTGAACAACCTCTCACTAACGCGAGCACATCAAATATCATAAAATTCAGCCAAACTCTCAATTCATCGAAAGGACCCTCGAAATTCGTTCAGAATTCCGTACACACAAATCAAATATGCTACATAACTAAACCCGATGTTCTGAACTCAATGGAATCATCAAAACAAGAATTTGAGGTCTTCTTGACCCGAAATTCGTGAAAGTCACAAGAAACAAACATAACACCTAAAAAGGTCAAATCAATCTCGGGGATTCTAAAAATTCAACCAAGATCACTCCTGAGCCTAAAATCATCCCCCAAATCCAACAGAACTGTCGAAAATCCAATTCGAGCATCTGAAGGTCGAATGTTGACCAAAGTCAACCCAAAGACTAAAATTTAAACAATTTCAAACTTAGGGCCTCAAATCCTCAAAAGGACTCCGAATATGAAATTGGCAACTCTCTCAAATCAATTTTCACATTCTGAAACTAATGTAATCGACGGAATTCCATTCCGAGACTGAAACTCCGAAAAACACTGAAAACCACTTTTCAACAACTTTAGTCTTTCAACTCCCAAACTTTCCATAATTCATAAATTTTCACTCAAACTCGAAATCAATTTCAAAACTCATTCAAAAGTGACACGGGGTCAATGACGGAAGGGGCAAAATGGTAATTTTATAAAAATTTCTAAAAATAACCTACCGGGTCATTACATTTTCCCTTTTGAGTTATTCTCAAACTATTCTTGTAAATGTAAATAATTCAAAGTAAAATCATAATTATGAACAATTAACTGTATTAAATTTATCACCTAGAAAATGTAAATGATGGACAAAAATGGAAGAAGCTTCCAACAATTCTCTTGAACTTTGAAGAATATACTTATTTTGAACTATGAAAAAAGACCCAACAATTTACTTATTTTGAAATGAAGTGAGTATCATCTTACTTTCTTTTTTAGTCTATTTCAAAATAATGTCTCTTTCATAATTTGAAAATTCTTTAATTTCGATATCTCACATGTTATGTTTAACACCACAAAATTAAATGACATTTTAGTATCAAGACTACAAGATTTAACATAGTTCTTCGATCTCTTAAATTTCATTTCCAATCAAATTAAGACAAACAAATTGAAATAAAACGAATAATACTTAACTCCCCTAAGTTGATTTATTTATGATAATTTTTTTAATATATTTATCATTAGTTTAAAAAATTATTTTCTGATTAGCTTACCTTTATAATATACTTTTTCTTATTTAACTAATTTAAAAACATCTTAGAATGCGATGTGCAAGTCTTAGACGCAAATTAATTCATTATTAATTGATAGAATCGATTCGCATATTTTCTGTGGGTGGCTTTATCGGGAAATTCTTTTCATTTTGCGTCATAGATAATTGAGTTTTTTTACTACAACTTTCAATTACAGTAAAACATCACTAAATTAATACATGTGGAATTATAAAATATTATTATTTTATAGAGATGTTATTTAATCGATAAATTAATATTTATTAACTTAAAGAGTGTTTTGAGATCCAATATTATGAAGCTGAGATAATAAGAGCTTTCAAGATGTATTATCGCAACAGATTTTACCGTACGATATTAGAATACTATGAAGTGGGAAAAATTAATCAGGAATGATTAATGTTTTGGATGCTATCAATTTTGCAGTCCTGACTTGGACTAAAAATGTTCAGCAAGAGGCAATAACAAATTATTTTCGACATAACAAAATTTGTTCAGAGGATGAAATCTTCATAGAATTTGAATGAACCCACATGTGAAAACGACATCATTCAAGAACTTGAGGTCGTGATTAATGATCTCGATTACCGCAATAAAATGAACGTCAATAACCTATTGGATTATCCATGTGACAATGATACATGTTCAGAGGTCCAGAGCTTAGAAGAAATTGTGGATACCATCTAAAAGACAATGTTGATTATGATGAAGATCATACAATATCCTTGGAACCAATTATGCGTAAAGAAACACTTATTGCATCTAGAACTCTTTACAATTTTATAGTGCAGTTCGAAAAGACAACACCAGAACTTTAGGATGCAATAAGAAAAGTTAGAAATGAACTTCAACTAGATTTAAAGTTTAACAAAAAACAAAACACAATAGAATCATAATTCACTAAATTGTGTATATATATTTGTACTTTTAAAGTATTAATGATTTATAATTAATGGGACCATATATTTATATAGGAGTTTTCTGAAAATATATTATTTTATTGAAATGAGTGAGTTTTTCCAAGAAAAATATTATCTTAAAAAAATTATTAATTTATTGAGTAATAATTTAGTGAGGTTTACCGTATTTCTAATAATATGGTATCAACCTCATTGATGATAAAAGTAAATTTCATAAGACGAATTATGACATTTTTATGAATTGAATGAGAAGAAGTAAAACAACAATTAAAGATTGATTACCATTGCGATTTTGATATGGTTCCTCATATAGTCAAATACTACTTAATGGTAAGATGTAGAAATTTATTGAAATTAATCCATAAAAAATCTTATTTGGATCACTAGCATAATATTAGAAGAATTAATCTTTTAGGGGTTGTTTGGTGTAAGGGATAATAATAGATAGTCTTGGGATAAAAAAATAGTCTTGGATAAAAATTGGTGTCTTGTTTGGTTGTCATGTTTGGGATAACTTATCCCACCATTTATACCATAGTGATGAGATAAGTTATCTCATATACATGATGGAATAAATTATCACAGGATGATTAAATCTGAGATAACTTGTTCCCAACCAAACGACCCCTTAGGATTGTACCCATTATAAATTTGTTGACTTGGAAATCAAGAAAATGGATATACTTGAACGTTACGAAACAAGCATGGTCTTATTCTTGAAATACTATATAAATGTTTAGTAAATGATGAGTGAATAATAGAATATTCTTGAGAAAATGATCAAAATAGTCCTTAATGTATGGACTTAGATTGATTTGGTCCCTCATATATGCACCTTATGGAAAAGGTCCTTTATCTATGTTAAAAACTTATCAATTTAGTCTTTTACCCTAAAACCCTAACAGACACAAAACAATTCTGTCAAATTTAACAGAATAGTGCAGAGCACGTGACATACAAAAAACATTAACAAAACCTCTGTTTTCTTGATCAATGGCAAACATGGGCTCCAAGCATTATATGAAACAAAATTAAGGAGAAACCAAGGTGATTCATCTGAGGAATACATAGCAATTAAAATATAATATGTTTCCTTCTTGTAAGTCAAATAATTCCACCAGGGTTTCGTTTCCATTGTTAACTAAATAGAAAATATGAGATAGCAAAAGACATAGGATATATCCACACTATAGTAACAGAATCAACGTTACTATAGTGTGTTCCTAGACAACGAAATAACAAAATGCAAAAAGGAGGTATTCATCTGTAAGGTATTGATCAATTTTTTATCTCACAAATGAAAGAAGGTAAGTAGTAGTTCTTTAAATGTTTCCGTTATCTGTAAGCAAGTCAAGGGGCACAGTATGACTCTGTTTCTTTCTGAAGAGACATAAGTGAAGTGACGAGAGATTTTGCATTTGGCCTCTCACGTGCCTCATACTGTAAACAGCGAGTGGCTAGCCGAACAAGCTCACTTCCATCATCATTTGAAAAATGACCCTCCAAACAAGAATCCATAAGCATCAAAAAATTCTTCCCCCGAATTAGATCAAGTGCCTACAAGAAGGTAAAGAAACAGTGCTCTTCAAGTTTAGGAATTCGAGTAATAGAGTCGATAAACAAAGTTCAATTTACACAGGATTTCATATAATGCACATCCTTAGGTCCAAGAGAATCTTTAGCAACTTACATGGCTTGGAGGAATATGCTTTCCACTCAAAAGATCTAGCAACATTGTTCCAAAGCTGTAAACTACACTTTCAGGGGTCACTCTTCCTGGCAATCATAAACACGTTTCAACTTTCACTTTAGCTGAATTAAGGGAAAGACAGTAGCATAATACTAAAAGAAATGCCTGAACTTATTTGTAAATTATTTAGCTTTGCGGTAAACAACAAAATTCCATCTCACAACACTTTGGATTGAGAAAATAATCATATTTGACCTGTTTTCAAGTACTCGGGCGGAGTGAAAGCCAAGTTTGTACTATAACTCTTCCCGTCTCTACTGTTCTTCATCAAGCCAAAGCAAGAGAGTCTAGGATTACCATCCTGTGAAAACGCTAACCAATGTAAGACGCACTACACCTAACACAACCTAGTTATAACAAAAACTGCAGTAGAATCAATATTTACCTGATCAAATAAGACTCTATAAGCATTAAGATCGTGATACAATGCCCGACCTTTGCTACTGCAGTAGTCCAAAGCTTGCGATAGATAAAAAGCAACCCTCAACCTCATCGCCCATTTCATAGGTTGATTCTCTCCTAGTTCCATTTCAAAGCATTTCAAATATTAGCATGGACCACAGACTCAAATAAATTCCATTGGAGTTGGTAAAAGCAAACACAATTGACACAAAATAACAGTCAATCTGCCTTCAACAACAAATAAGTTATGCTTATATCACTTCCCTCAGACTTCTAAATCATGGACTTAACTATGATCTAGATCACAACAAATCCTATCACAACATAAAGTTCCTATAATTCTCATTTCTGAGTTACAAAATTCTGGCAATGGGGATTGGACTCACAGTGAAACAAATGCTTAGCAAGGGTCTCATTAGGCATGAACTCAGCCACCAGCAATTTTTCCTCCCCTTCACAGCAACATCCTATTAGATTCGCTAATCGTTCGCTCCTCAGATTCCCCACAGCTCTAGCCTCATCCTTTACAACACATAAACATTGTCCAAAGTATATACAAAACCAATTCATTCATACACAAGAAAAGGTTACAAATGTATGCAGATAGAACCATATGAGAACTCAGGTTAAAAATGTAAGAATGACATCAGTAGCTACTTACTATTGACGATAACCTTCGAATTTGAACTGCAAATCCTAGACTATGTATATTTCCTCATTGAACTGCTACTTTCAAGAATAAGAAAGGTAAATCAAGGATACACCTGCACAAAACCTTAGTCAAAAATTATCTCCCCTGTTGATAGTACTAGAAATACAAAAGAACTGAAAATGCTAACTGCAAAACCAGCTCTTCCTAATGAAAGCCACGGAGGAACAGAACAGAGCCCCGCCAGGTGTTCTAAAGTAAGGAAGAGCCATCAATAATGAGGCACATTGTTAGTAGGATGTATGCTCTGTATAGCAGCAACAACATCACAATTATAGAAATGAGGTGTCTCTTGTGCAATCTCATGGTTATTAAACTCCTCCATATCGCCTTTATTTACTAGTGACAACTCCTCTATACATCATATCCGTGGAATATCAAGCACAACTCTTAAGTACATTAAGACAAAATAGCTTTTAAGCACTTTTATAGTGTTTGGATAAAATAAAAAGTATATCTTAAGCACTTATCTTAAGTCCATCCACACAACATAAAAAAGATTAGCTGCAAATGACTTGAAAAGCAACATAATATTATCATCATAAGAACCATTGTTGTAGCAGCACCATCTATTCTTTTCGCAAAAAACAAAAGGAGAAGCAATTGCACCATGTTCATAAAATAGCAGCAGCAACAAACTACATATCGTTCATAAAACAAACAGTACTTATGTCCTTAACACAAAAAAAAGTTGTGGCACCATGTTTAGCCCAACCAAAATTGATAGCAACACCGCATTAAGTATCAAAACAATCTTGACTTGGTCCAGAATTTGCTCTTCTAACCTGCAAATGTACAATGCATCAGTTTTGTATTTATAAAACAATATAATTGAGAGCCAAATCAAATTTTATGCCAAAAAAAATTACCGGTAACTTTTCAAGAATTGATGAAGTAGGAGGCATCCAAAAAGCCGAGTCATATGCACCTACTTCAGATTGCACATAATTTTTAAATTTACATGTCCTTATATTATGGCCAGGCTTGTGACATAAGCTACAATTAACAGATATTTGTTTTTTTTTCATTCTTGTTCTACTTGATCCTGTCTCATCTTGCTCTCGTTTCCTCAATTTCTGGCCTCTTCCCCTCTTGTTTTGTCTTACAAATCTCGGAGGCAAAGGAGGGACCTTATTTGATTTAGGCCACAATTGTGATCCATTGATCGGAAAGATGGTATTTTCATAAATTCTTTTATATGTATCAACTTTGTAGCAATCATCAACATAATCAAGAACCACATCATTTTTAGCCCAAATGGCCGATATTGCATGTTTGCAAGGAATTCCTGTTATAGTCCATTTTCTGCAACTACACTTTCTGTTTTGTAGGTCCACAACCCAATTGTCGGCAATCGATGCTCCAAGAATCTCATAATTCCACTGATTTGATTTTTTTGGAATAAACGCAGCAGCAGCAGATTCATTCTTGTGCAAAATGCTCTTGATCCGAGGACAAATGTCACCTGAATTCCATCTTTCTGCTTTCTCCCTATTAGCTTGGAATCTAGCCATAAGAAGATATCTTAATTTCTCCAACAAAGTTATGATTGGCTTGTCTCGAGCATCAAGAATCATACTATTAAAACATTCACACATATTATTTAACAAAACATCACATTTAGCACCTGTAGAAAAATGTGATTTAGACCATTCAGTTGGTGGTTTTTCATTCAACCATGCAGCGGCTTCGGCATCTAATTCATGCATCTTCTCCATGCAAATTTTAAAAAACTCCACAGTTGTAGCATTTGCAGCAGCCCAAAGAGCATTTTTGAGGGACAAACCAAAAAAACCAGCCTTCTTAAAATTATTATGGAGATGTCGCACACAAAATCTATGGTCAACATATGGCAAAATCTCGTTAAATGCTTCGACAAGACCTTTTTGTTTGTCCGACATAAAGGTCCAGCTTTCTTGATTGTCAATCTCTAAGTCACCAGCCAAGTGGTTTAAAAACCATGACCACGTCTCCTTGGTTTCCCTTTCAACAACGGCATATGCTACTGGAAATATGTTATTGTTAGCATCGAGACCCACTGCTGTCAGTAATTGATTCCCATACATCAGTCCCTTCAACCAACATCCATCTACACCTACTATTCTGCGACATCCAACTTTGAAAGCCTCTTTACAAGCAGCAAAACATAAGTAGACTCTTTGAAATCTGTATGGCTTATTAGGCATCTCATTATCAGTAAACTTCATATAAATTGAAGTGCCTGGATTTGTTTTGTCAATCTCATGAACATAGTCCCAAAGAATGGCAAATTGATCTTTTAAACTTCCATCAAGTAATGCAATTGCCTTTTTCATAGCCGTCCTAGCTTGAGTTAAAGTAACATGAGCTTTAAGCTCGACACTAACCGTATCTCTGAATTCAGACATCTTCCATCCCCTATTATGTTTAATTCTATCAAGATAGGTCCTTGCAATGAATGAAGAAGTTATCGTCTTGTTATAATGGTGCCAATTTTTACAACTATGTGAGGGATTGTAAGTTTTTACCTGAAACGTCTTTTCCCTGTGCATTCTTGACGCCATTATTACCCAGCTGCAATCATTGTGTGTGCACTTAGCTTTCATCCTTACTTTATCATTCTTTTTCCACTGAATATACCTTCCGTGGCTTACCTCATGAGTTGTGACAGCATTTCTGAACTCTTCCTTGCTTTCGAAAGTATATTCCAAAGCCAAAATTGGATTTTTTCCATCGATTTTTGCATTATGCTTCGGAAAATCAAAACTTTCATTGTCTGAATCACCATCCAAACTCTTATTGTCCTCAGAGTTCACACAATCAGGATCCCCATCTTCATGTAACATCTTCTTTTGAATTTCATAAGTAATAAGCTCTCTGTCATCCTCAAAACTATGTTTATAGTGTCCTTGTGAATCAACCATCGCCTCATCATTGGAGAATTCGTTTTCAGAATCCTCAAAATCATCTTTCGAAGATAAGTTTTCCCTTTCAAACTCTTTGTCAATAGGTCCAACAACATCTTCATTCTCTGGAATGCGACTAGTTCTGCAACCAATTGGATCGTCTATTCCAATATAAGAGTCCAAATGCTCAAAATATAACTCCACTATTCTATCTTTGGGGATGAATTTTTTTATGTTATTCGCTTCAACCTCCGTGGAGACTAATCTCCATTTGTTACCAAGCTTCTCACATTTATGCCAAAATATTATTGAATCATTCAGGTAACCACATAATTCGACCATTTTCTTCAAGTCAGTAAGATTGAGATTCTTCAATTCAACATAATCAAAGTAGTCGATAATACCACCAACATACTGTTTGGCTGGTTGATGTTTTATCAATCCTTTATGATAAACTTTTATACTAAAAAAAGACTCCTCGAACACAGAATCTGCAGTAAAAGATTACATATTTTAGCCGATTAAGACCACATTATAGTAGTAACTATACATGTATATTTTGTACACCATAACTTCTAGATATTCTTGAATACACAAACCAAAAAAAGCCAATAGTAAAAAATCAAAACGGTAGATTTTCATATCACCAAAAACAAAAAAACGAATCTTATATAAAACGATTGAAAAAATAGTAGTAACAACCTTGCAAATTTTGAATAACAAATAGACTGAGCCTTTGAATTGCCTCGACTAAAAGCAAGATAAATTCTTACCATAACATGGGCTCGATCCCTTGGAGTTTCTTTTGATTAACATCGTTCAACAAGGGAAAAACTTGTGTCGATTGATTTACAAGAAAAGAGGTTTTTTTGTTGGAAAGGCGGGAGTGTTTTTTGCTGGAAAGGCGGGAGTCATGGTTTGGACTGATCCAAGAAAACAGAGGTTTTGTTAATGTTTTTTGTATGTCACGTGCTCTGCACTATTCTGTTAAATTTGACAGAATTGTTTTGTGTATGTTAGGGTTTTAGGGTAAAAGACTAAATTGATAAGTTTTTAACATAGATAAAGGACCTTTTCCATAAGGTGCATATATGAGGGACCAAATCAATCTAAGTCCATACATTAAGGACTATTTTGATCATTTTCTCAATATTCTTATTCTACCTTAACTTATTTGGCTAGAATATACAGATAATCATTCAACTGTTAAAAAAATTTCACAAAAAGTCATCCAATTTTGATTTTTTAACTCAAAAGTTATTCAACTATAAACTTTTTTTCATAGAAAGTAATTCAATTTTGATTTTTAATTCAAACGTCACTCAACTATAAATATTATTTTTTTTACATAAAGCCACTCAATTATAGATGTGTTATTTACAAATTCAGTCAAATCTATTTAACAAAATAAGAAAATATTCAATTAAATCAATTAATGACTCCTTTCACTTAACTCGAGTTGAATGACTTTAGAGTGAAAAAATAAAATTTGATGACTTTCTTTGAAAAAATTCATAATTGACTGATTCTTAAGTTAAAAATCAAAATTGAATAGTTTTTCAAAAAATATATACAGTTGAAGGACCATGTGAGATATTAAGCACCAGAATGATTTATAGCCAGATGATCACTCAACCAGAATAGTTTCTAAGCATAATTGAGTGACCATTTTGGTACTTACTCCAATATTGTAAATTATATACTCTACAATTTCAATTTTGTGATTGTACATATTTGAGCAATTTTGCTATCTACTCCCTTTGTCTCTAATTATTTATTCAATTTAAAATTAAGATATCTATTAAGAAAATGATTATTGACATAGTGAGTTTATTATTTTATTTCTATTAATTATGAAGTAGAATAGTAGATGAATTAAAAACTCAAAGATTTTCAAGAATTTATACCTTTTTCAAAATAATTAATTAAGGATATAATAGAAAAAAATTTATCTTTTCTTGATTTGTCAAAATGGACAAGCAATTAGGAACAACTAAAAAAGAAAAAATCAACAAGTAAATAAGGATAGAGGGAATATTAAATATAGAATATAGAAATAAAAAATTCAAACAAAAAGGAAGTTTTTGTGAGTTTCTTCTTCCTCCTCCTTTCTAACTCTCTTTCCGCTATTACCATATCCATTAATTATAGAAAAAAAAATTCAAAAAGAAAGAGAAGCTTAATTGATTTTTGATTAGGTGAAAATTGATAGACCTTTATCAAAACAACACATGATAAATATTTAAATCATTAACATAATACAACGAATAACAACCATTAAAATAAGGTCAATTATTAGAAAAACACTATTTTTCTTTAAAAAAAAAATTGTGTCCGATCGTTGAGGATCAAGAAAAAGAAGTAGTACTCTGGGTGTATTTGGTACGAAGGAAAACTTTTTTTGGAAAATAAATGAATTTCTAACTTATTTTCTTAGTTTGGTTGGTGAGTAGAATTTTTTTTTAATGTTTGGTTGGTGAATGAAAAATATTTTCTAGAAAATATCTTTTATTTTTGGTTTGAGACTAGAAATTACTCTTTAGGAAAATAATTTATGATCCAAAAATCAACCCCAATAATTAATTTAGGACCCGACCTTGACACGTGAATTAGGACAAGACCCTGATGATCGTTCCAAAATTCGTCTCTAAGATCTGATCCAGAAAAATATTTTTCAAAAAAAATTTGAAGGGGATGGCGGCGGCAGGGGGCATACATTTTTTTCTTAAAATTTAAAATACTTCTCAAAAACAATTGACGGTGTGGCTTGGGTGTGTGGCGAGGGGGAGGGAGAAGGGGTAGGGGGTGGCATAAAAAAAAATTTGACAGGGGGAGGGGGTCAGGTATGAGGTGGAGTAAAAAAAAATGAAAATTTAAAATATTTTTCTGAAACAATTTTTCTTTTATGTGTGTCGGGGATGGGGGGGAGGAAGGCCGGGATAGGGGTGATAGGGGTTTGGTGAGGTCTAAACGAAAATTAATGTCAATTTTATGCTGTCATTAATAAATTCTACCAATATACATATATAAAGGTATTTTTGAACAACACATGAAATTTTGTTATCATAAACAATAATTCAGACTAACCATCTCAATATATTATTAATGAAAATCATATGAAAATACATGTTTGTAGCATTATTGAAATAAAAATTTCTAAAAAAATCAACACCTTATTAATATAAATTTAAACTTACTAGAGTCTTCCCTAATATATCTATAAGTGATAATTTAGGGTGAATCATTTTAATTTAAATTTTTCAAATTTCACACTCCAAAAGATTCATATCTCGTTGAGGATGAAACTTCAATTTCTAAATGATTCAAACGATGGTGCATATTAGAACTAGTTTCATTTAACCAAGTTTCAAATATGAACACTTCATCTGCACTGAGCTGCTCAATCGACTCCCACCAACTTTTTTGTCTTGTTTCTGTCATTTGGTCATAAGAGCTGCTTTTAGCAATCGCAATGTCTTCAGCGACATCAAGTTCTTTAAGCTTATTTTTGAGTTGATTCACTTCATCTCTAGCAGCATTTGCTTCTAGATTTCTTCTTTCACTTAACTGCATATTAGGATTCTGAAAGCGAGAAATAACTGCATCAACTGTAGATGAAAAAATGAGTGAGGCTTACCAGCAGGGGAAATCATCATTATTCCAATGTCAACATCGCATTCTGTAACGAGTTCGCTAGCTTTTTTATACAAACCCTCACGACGCTTTGTAAATGTAGCAAGCATGGCATCCTTATTTTCAATTTTTTTCATTGGTATCTTTTGACGCCCTTTAGTCTTTTTTCTCTCCATGCCTAAATAAAAAGTTTTTCAGCAAATGATACTTATGAAAAAATGACATTGCAGTTATTTATATACAATTTTTTATTAAATAATATATAATTATTTTTTTAGTCAAACATTAAAAATAAAAATAGTATTTTCATCATAGAGAAAATTAGGAAATAAATTTAATATTATACTGCAAATATATTTTGTATATTGACTACACTATTAAAATATAAATTTTAAAATCAAATATTAAAATATTTTAATACACTCATGAAATTTCTTAAGTTAAAGTTAGAAAATATATTTATAATTTTAAAAAGACAAAAAAAAACTCCATTTTTAGAAAAACTTTTTTTATGATAAACAAAACAGTATAGTAACAATAATAAATCTGAAAGTTATCTATAATAGGAAATATCTTAATATTTTGCATAAATAATTTAAAATAGACAATAAAAAATAATTGATTATAATTAGAAACAACATAAATTGCAAATTAAAGTAATTTAAAATTTAAAATTAAATAGACATTGACTTGAATAAGATTCAAATAATTAACTTTAATAGGAAATAAATTAATGAAATGCAATAATATAAAAGGAAATTATATAATGAAATGTCTAGTTGAAGTTAACAAATATGAATATAATTAGCTGTAAAGTAAATTACATGCCAAACTTTTTTAGTTTTTTTTTTAATGAGAAACAAAATCAAAATCCTAATTTACTTTAGTAATAATAAATCTAAAGCTTAATCATAATAGGAAAATATATTAATGTTCTTTCATAAATTGCAGTGCTACAAAATTTAAATTTTTAAGTAAAATCAAATCATTCATATGCACAATAAATAACCATTGACTTAAAAGTAGGATTCTAAAGTCTAATCTTAATAGAAAAATATATTAATGACACACAACAATAAAGAAATAAATATACATATTAATATTAAGCAAATATGAAATTTTCTGTTGTTAGAACATGTTAAATGTGTTTGTCAAAAAAATTGTGAATTTAATTTTATGAGAGTATTAAATCTATTATATTTTTGAAGTGGTGAATTATTACCTGCTATTGTTATAATTTTAGTAATTTTTTACATATATATAATCCGTGTTGAACATGATTTTTTTTACATATATATACTACTCAACATCGTCTTTAGGAACAACATTTTTAAGAAAACTTATAAAATGAAAATATAATTTGAATATGCAAGTGCTTAATGTAGTTGACACTCACAAATTTTACCAGACACAATTTACTAAAATTAATGTATTTATATTGAAAGGTTGTCTGCTTATATTAAAAGATTGTCCCTTCACCAACATGGGTTGTGGTGCACTGGTGGGAGTGCTTCATCCTTAACTAGAGGTTTCGGGTTCGAGCCCTGGGTATGAAGAAAATCCTGCTAGGAGCCCGAAAGATCATTTTTAGAAATTTTCATAAAAATTACGCACACACACGCATACGAGAAAAAGAAAAAGAAAAAGAAAAAGAAAGAGAGGAAAAGGGAGGAGAAAAAAATGGGATTTTCATCCCAAAGCGTTAAGTAATAATTCCTGTCCTTTCCATTAAACTTTTATGTGGTTATGAATACATTTTTAGGGTATAAACGTGTAGAATTTGGACTGAATTAAGAAAATATAGCCCTAGGATTCTTAGGACAAAATCTTGATTTGGGGGTTGAATAACGATCCGTTTTAGCTGAAATTTTTTATGCGAGTTTGTTTTATCATGGGTAAACATAATCTGAAAGAAAATTTTAGATTCGAATTTGGTGGCTCGGAATGACTTTTTGACCCGATTTTCGAGCCGAAACTAAATATAGTAATATAAGTGTCATTAGATTCGTATTCTTATGAGGATTATATATTTGATAGATTGGAGGCAATTTGAACCTTTATGAAAAGGTAAGACTTAAGTCCCGAAGTAATTGTTCGATTATTTTAGGCAAGTGGATTTCTAAACCCTTGTTAAGTGTATAAAATCATGTATTTCCTTGTGGTATGTGTTGGGGAGTAATGGGACTTGGTGATGAGTTGACTTGTCCATATTGAATAATTATAATGATGAAAAAGGGGTGATAAAAGACATTGTGATTAATTATTCGTGTGTGATATGTTGAGAATGATTTGAAAGACTAATTATTGATTCATTGTTGATGTTGTATCATGATTGTGCTGTTGTGAATTGTGCATTGTTATGAAAAATTGTCATCTTCTCATTATTTGTGTGAACATGTCATTTGCATTGGCTTTGAGACATGGTTGTGATAACTGTTATGTGGTAAGAGGATGTACTATTTTGAGGAACGTGTCGCGCGCCATGACGGATACTATATTTAGAGGGACGTGTCGCACGCCGCGACGAATACTATTATCGAGGGGAGTGTCGCACGTCGTGACGAATTTTATTATCGAGGGTCGCGTCGCACGCCGCGACGGATGCATGGACAGATAGGTCCCCCATTGGTCCCAGACTGAGAGACAGCGGGTGTGTGTTATTAGGTCAGACATGCATCATTATAACTGACATTGCATTTCATTGCATTGCACATCTTTGTCATTGGTGAACTTGATCTTGTGTATTACTGATCTTGTGAGTGCCTTTCTGTGGAACTTGTGATTGATGAATATTGAGTTTGTTTTTTAGGATATCTAATTGTTAGAGTGTTGTTGAGTTGTGTGCTATGTAAACTATGAATTGTTAGGTTGGACTGGTTTTATGCAGGTTGTAGTTGTGGAGGCTCGTTTGGGGTGGTAAGGAGTACTCGTATTCTTTTCCCTTAGCTTGTGTTTAGGAGTTTACTTGCCGAGTACCGTGTGGTTTGGTACTCACCCTTTGCTTCTATATTTTTGTAGGTTATGTGCCCAAACCTTCGTGATACTTTCTATTCTCTTCTTTTCCGAGGCTTCCCATGAGGTAGTTGTTTGTTATCTCACCGGACCTTCTTACTCCTATATATGATCTTGTTTTATTTTAGAGACAGCATCATTTAAGACTTGTAACGACCGGTTTTTGTCGTTATAAAAAATCCAACGGAGAAAGTTTTTGGGCCGAAAAACTTTTTCTTAGTAACTTGGGATTTCTCAACGTAGTCCAGATTTGGACGAAACCGGAGTCAGTAAGGTCTAGGGAAATCTGGTAGCAATTGGGTGATTTAAATATGATTTTTATTACATGAGTAGATAGCCAAGACGTCAAGAAACCCGTACGACTTTATGGAATTGAATTTGGGTGAGTAGAACTCCCGAAACTGATCTTGGCGTGAACAGGTATCTTAGTGTCATTGGTTGAAGGTGTGTTGTGAAATAGGGTCTTAATTATTAATTTTGCTCACTATTCCGTGCAAGCCGCTATAGTGGTATTTTCTGCCACTAAGGCGGGGCCGCTGTAGCGGGGTGAGTCCGTTGTGACGGGACAGACGCGACTTAAAGTCGAAAATAAACCCCAAAAATGTTTTATTTTGTAATTTTCGAACTTGAGAGCTAAGGAACGAACCCAGGAGACTTCTTGACCGTTTTCCACCCTTCTTGAGGCAAAAGGTAAGGTTTTTTAACTCCCCGAATCCATTTTTCGATCCGTAGAACGTAATTTAATGGGTAATTATCGATGGGGGAGGGTTTTGATATGAAAATTATGGTGGAAGCAGCCCTAATTGGGATATAGGGATCAATGATTTGATCTAGGGTTGATGGGATTGTTAGTAATTCGGGTAATTAGTTATCATTTATTGATTCTCGTATTATATTAATTATTTATAGACCAAGAACAGTCGAAACGAATCCGGAAAGGAAAGAATGAAGTTTCTTAAGGGATTCAAGCTTTGCTTGAGGTAAGTGATGGTTGTGATTCTATGATTATGTGATATATGTTTGTTCTTGCTTCATTATGATACATGTATGTATGTATGTATGCGAATGTTGCATTATTGATCACATAAATTGTAAATGAGGATATATGAATGATGAATGTCATGAATCATGACTTGATCATATGATTATGAGAATGTACTTTGTGTTTGTGATTGTGGTTTGTTGAATGGATCGAGTGTTGCGTTCCGACACACTAACTTGGATCGGTTTCCACGTTCCGGCATAATTATGGGATCGGTTGCCACGTTCCGGCATAATAATTGGATCGAGTACCACGTTCTGGTATACTAACAGTTTGGGTTTGGGTTCCATGAGAGAACCAATGACTTGTTGTAAATGTATATTTTTAAGAATTGTGAAACAGTTCGTTGTTGTAAATGATGATAATATTGTATATGTTCGGTGTATGCATGTTATTGAATTGTTGTTGGACTTATGTATGTTGCACTTGGTGGGATAGCCGCGTGATCCTACCAGTACACTGTGGTTGAGTACTGATACTGCACTTGCTCTTATTTTTGTTGAGTACAGGGCATCTTCAGGCGGCTATTGATAGACCTCACATAGAAGATCAGTGATTACTTCGAATTCAAGGGTGAGCCAGTTCTTCCGGGCTGCCTTTGAGTTCTCTTTCTGTTTATGTTCATATTTCGGACTTAGAGTTTTCTAGTTAGTTGTTAGTACGTTAGTTTGGGTTGTACCCACCTTCTTGCTAAGACTTATGGATCTTGTTAGAGTTTTGGTATATTGACTTTCAGGTTCTAGGTAGTATTTCCGCATTTGTTTAATTGTTAGAATTTTGTTGGAGATTATGGGAACTCCCTATCTTTGTTCTTTTCTTAGCATTTAACTTGCTTCCGTAACTTAAATGCCTTAGTATTTTCGATTAAAGTGGTTAGCTAATTAGTGTCAATGGTTCTCCCACTGGAGGGTTAGTGTGGGTGCCAATCACGACGGTCTGGGTCGTGACAAGACTTATGTTTTCTTTCAATTCATTTTTAATACATTAGGGGCTTGTACACGTGACAACCAAGTTTTGAGGGTTTTATTAAGTTGACTTAGTTATCCACACTTATTATATTTTGAGATTTCAATCTGTCTTACTTCCGCATTTTTGTGATATTTGAGTTTTAGGCTGACTTGTCTTGGTGGGATAAGACGACTGCCATCACGCCCTTTTTGGATCGTGACAGCTACCCCTGAATGGGCACTACAGAACTTTTAAAGGGCAAACTAGAAAAAATAGTACTCCCTCCGTTTCATAAATAATGACCTGGTTTGACTTGATACGGAGTTTAAGTAAATAAAGAAACTTTTGAATCTTGTGGTCCTAAATTAAAGTTATGTCAAATGTACAAAATTGCCCTTAATCTTGTGGTCTTAAACATGCCACGTGGAAAGCAAAAAGTAAAATGTTACCAAAAAAGGAAAGAGGTCATTCTTTTTGAAACTGATTAAAAAGGAAAGGAGGTCATTCTTTGTGAAATGGATGGAGTATCATTTATGCATTAATTTTGTGAAATGACACAAACACAACTCCGTGAAAGTGAGTTGGTGGTCTTGATTACGAACTTTTCAAACCAACTTTATTCTTTCACCATTTTCAACTTTTAAAGTTTGAAATTGAAAATTTGAACCATAGTTTTACAAATTGAACTTAAAAAATGTTGTTCTTGAGGTTATGACATAATATTTCAATTAGTATAAAAAAAGCAATTTATATATATAATTTTGCATGCAATCAGACAATTAAAAATCAAATGACGACGTCAGAGTAATATGTAATTGAATGATAGATTGACATACCATGAAATAAAGAACAAAGCTTTTATGTGATTGACCTTTTTACTTTTAGTTGTGATTTCAAATAAATAAAATTATAATGAGCGGAACTAAATGAAGCATGTAATTTATTTCAAACCCTCTTAAGCAAAAAAATTATACTATATATTCAAAATTAAAATTGTTTTAATAAACATATACTAGCTATTAAATATTGAATCTCTTTAGTTTCTTGGTACTAAAATTTACTAGTAGCAAGGATATGAATGATATTTAAGCATAACAAAGAGATAAAACTAACGGACATTTGACGTAAAAATAAACATTTCCAAGGGAAGAGATCAATTGTGTTCAACTTTTGTGAATTCAACTAACTAATTGGCATTAATTATATTTTTTAAAATAATATATAAAGATCACTTTTAATGTACTTCGAAAATAATGGACCTTTTTGACATTTAATATTTAACTTTTCTGTGAACTTGAAATATTATAATGAGTTATTTTTTTTTAATAATACAAGGAGAGAGTATTTGACAAAATTGCATCTAATATGAATCAAAAGAAATTTGATTTGATTTAATTTTATCATTTCTCTTTCCGGTTGCGTCTACTAAAACTATATATATACTTAATATAATCGAACAGTAAAATAATAATATTAAAAAATAACAAATAGCGGATACCACCCAGTAAATAGTAATACATACTCCATTTGATATGATAGAGTCATTCATGATCTATTATTTTTTATATATAAGAGCATAATGTAACAAGTCAATTGAGAAATTATTTTTAAAAAAAAGTTATAATCCTAAATCAAATAGCAAAAGTAGTTTGGTTCAATTTTAATTTTTGTTTTGATTCAAATAATGCATATGATAAGTTTTGACAACATTTGAATTGAATTTGAAAAAAATAATCTTTAAAAGCTAAAATCGAAAAGAGATCTGATTGTTTAATTATATGAGAAAATAATATTAATAACCAGATCAAATATTATTAATGAAAATCATAGCAACATACACGATTGTAGCATTATTAATATAAAATAAAAGGCAAAACAAAAACTCAACATCTCAATAATATAAATTTGAACTTTCTAGGACTCTAAATCCTACCCTTGTTGAACCTGTACCATGAATCTTGAACCATGACCATGATCTTGACTTTGAATACTTACCCCGATTTTGACTGACTCTGAACCCTAAATCCTAAATCCTAAACTCTAAGTCAGAACCCTAAATCTAAATTTGATAACCTAAGATAGCTTATCTGCAATTTTAATCAAACTCCACACTCCAAAAAATCCACATTCTGAAACAATTAGTTGGTTCAAACAGTAGTGCATATTAAACTAGCAGCATTTAACCATGATTCAAACTTGGACACTTCATATTCATTAAGTTGCTCAATTGACTCTCACCAACCTTTCTGTCTAGTTTTTGTCATTTGGTCAAAATAATTTGTTCGAGCAATTTCAATTTTTTTCTTTGATGTCAAGTTCTTCAAAAAAAAATTTGAGTTGATTCGCTGAATTTCGAGCAAAAATCATGGCTAGGTGAGTGTCATCACTTAACTGCATATCAGGATTCTGAAAATGAGAAACAATTGCATCAATTGTAGGGTGAAAAAAGGAATGAGGCTTACTAGTAGGAGAAAACACTATTATTCCAATGTCAACATCAAATTCTGTAACAAGTTCACTAGCTGTTTTGAAAAATGTAGTAAACAGGGCATTTTTATTTTCTATTTTTCTCATTGGTATCTTTTGACGTCCTTTAGTCTTCTTAATCTCCATATGGCTAATTGATAAAAAAAAGAAGCGATTGATGAAATGCTTTTTAGTAAATAATACTTATGAGAAGACGATATCACGACTATTTGTATATGTTAAATTTTTTCTCAAAATGGCGCATTATTGAATTTCAAGTCAATATTATAAATAAAAATAATATCTATGTCATAGAGAAAATTAGTAAGTGAAATCAATTTTACTCCCTCCGTCCAACAATACTTGTCCACTATACTAAAAAGGGAAAAAAGATAAATATATCCCCGAACTATCGTAAATGGTATGTAAATACCCTTCGTCATACTTTTGGGACATTGATGCCCCTGCCGTCCAAAACGTAGAACATATATACCATTTACACTAACAGACATACACATGTCATAATCTTATCCACGGACCCAATATTTATTAAAGAGAAAACGACAAATATACCCCCGAACTATCGTAAATGGTATCTAAATACCCTTCGTTATACTTTTAGAACTCTGATGCCCCTACCGTCTAATTTTTGAAATGTGTATACCCTTTGGACTAACAGAGGGACACGTGTCACGATCTTAACAACCTATCCAAAATTGATTTAATTTTTATATCTAATTAAAAAATTGACCCGAATAATAAAAAACCCACCCAAATAATTTTTGACCCGCACCGAAATAAATCTAATTTTTCCTTTCTTCTCTAATCCAAGAACCAGTCACACAAAGAACTACAGCGACTCCATCTTTTTCGACAAAGCTCTAGATACGAAACCATCTCTAACTGCTATCGAACCTAACCTTCCTCGCTCCAGCGAAATCAGCGGGGTAGTGACCTTTAATCCACCATGAAACCTGACCACCACTCACCCATCTCTCCCTCACCGTTGCTCCAACAGCTCCGACGAACCAAACCAACGACCATGGAATGGATTTATAGTCGCAAAACTCAATAACTTTTTTACATAACTGAAACTTTGAAAAATGAAGATTGTAGGGCTGAAAGCTAAGAAAAGAGATCCGTGAAAATCCAAAAATCAACAATACATTCAATAATCACACTATAATGAGAAATATAAAATAAAATCAGTCATAAATCAAACAAGAAAAATATGGGAGTATAGGGAACAAACATACCTCTAGCTCTCTTTGCAGAGCTTCAACAATGGAGGTCAAGAAGATACTCCATAACCCATAGCTAATTTGTGGCGTGGGAATGTTCTTAGATTCCAAAATGTACCACAAAAAAAAGATTTATGGGTAAGAAAGAAGAAAAAACAATGGAAAATTGCCTCTAACACCAGAAAAACCAAACTCAATTTCATCAAACCGAAAACCACCCAAAGTGCTGTAGGGATGAGTTTCCAACTCTATTTCTGTCCTTTATTCTGTTACAAAAAAGTTAGTGAATCTTATTAAATGTTGTGTTGATGAGAATATCTTAAATTGGAGCGTGTAATACGAGATTTAACTAAAGAACAAAAGAAAATATCTAATGGATTCTCAGTTAGAAAGGAAAAGATTAGAGAAGATGGTCTATTGGGGTTTTGGTTATAATTTCAGTGCGGATCTAAAATTATTCGGGTGCTTTTTTTATTATTCGGATAGGTTTTTTAATTAAAAATAAAAATTAAATAAATTTTGGATAGGTTGTTAAGATCGTGACACGTTTCACTCCGTTAGTCCAAAGGGTATACACGCTCCAAAAATTAGACGGTAGGGGCATCAGAGTTCTAAAAGTATAACGGAGGGTATTTAGATACCATTTGCGATAGTTCGGGGTATATTTGTCCTTTTTCCCTTTATTAATATCGGAGCGACGAATAAGATTGTGCCATGTGTCTTTATTTAGTCTTCCGTTAGACGCATATATGCTCTAATTTTTGGACGGTAAGTGCACCAATGTCCTAAAAGTATGACGGAGGGTATTTGCATACCATTTACGGTAGTTTGAGGGTATATTTGTCCTTTTATGTCCAACAATACTTGTCCACTTTATGAAATCCATGGATAGTTTTACACTTAGTTCCTAATTTACCCTTATCATTAATTATAGTCATTTTCCTACTACATTTTTCAAGACATTATATTTATTATATTCAAAGGGTGATATAGTAAAATTACCCTTCTATTTATAGTTTCTTAAGGGGTGTGCCAAGTCAATAGTGGACAACTATTATTGCACAGAGGGAGTATAATTTATCAACTTAGAGTTAGAAATTTTTTGTGTAAGAAGCAAATCAAACTTTCCATTTGCATTAACAAAACTAAATCTGAAGTTTAACCATAATAGGAAAATATGTTAATATAGAACTAAATCTAAAATTTAACCATAATAGAAAAATATATTAATATAAAACTAAATCTAAAGTTTAACCATAATAAGAAAATATATTAATATAAAAGTAAATCTAAAATTTAACAATAATATAAAAATATGTTCATATAAAACTAAATCTAAAGGTTAACCATACTAGGAAAATATGTTAATATTTTTACTGAAATCTATCGAGTTACAAGGCCAAGTGTTCGCTTGGGAATCAGAATTGGTTCTCGAGTGCAGATCACGTTCAGGGTACAGGCTCGAGTCGTGACAAGAGGTTCATAAGAAAGGAGCTGAGAGTCCTCCATTTGAATTTAGTTAATTTATGTACTTGTATCGACGTGATGTTCCACTTTACTTGGAAGTGTTGTTATTCAAGGTTTTTTGGTTTCTTCTTTAATGTCTGATGTTGTTCCTTATAACTTCATACACTTTAGAAAATTCCATTACTTCCAATCAACTATTTCCATGAAGATTTTCTTAGGCTTCTTTCTTATACTTAAAATCTCTTTATGACTCATAATTTTTATGCAACAAAAATGAAAATTAAGAAGATATAGCACTTTAAGATTTCGGAGGAACGCATTGTTTTAAGATAAAAAGTTCTCGACAATGTAGCGTATGTATCAAAAATATGCATATTACCAAATCATTATATGTAAGCTTAATAAAATAGTTCTGTCACGACCCAGACCGTCGTGATTGACACCCACACTAACCCTCCGGTGGGAGAACCATTAATACTAATTAGCTAAGCAACTTAAATAAAAAATACTAAGGCATTTAAGTTACGGAAGCAAGTTAAATGCTAAGAAAAAAAAATAGAGAGTTGCCATAAACTCCAACAAAAGTCTAACAACTAAACAAATGCGGAAGTAACACCTAGAACTTGAAAATCAACGTACCAAAACTCTAACAAGATCCATAAGTCTAAACAAAAAGGTTTACAACCCCAAACTAATGTACAAATAACTAACTAGCAAGTCTAAGTCCGAAAGGTGGACTTAAACAAAAAGAGAACTTATGGCAGCCCGGAAGAACTGACTCACCCTTGAATTCAAACGATCACTGATCTTCTAAGCGAGGTCTGTCAATAGCCGCCTGAAGATGCCCTGTACTCAACAAAGAAAGAGCAAGTGCAGTATCAGTACACAACCACATTGTACTGGTAGGATCACGCGGCTATCCCACTAAGTGCAACATACATAAGACATTACAACATAATAATAACATGCATACATCGAACATATACAATATTAACATCACTTACTAACAACGTACAATTTCACAATTCTCAAGTTATACAGTTATGTCAACTCAATGGTCCTCTCACGGAATCCACACCCAAACTGTTAGTGTACCGGTACGTAGTACCCGATCCAATATTTATGCCGAAATATGGCAATCAATCTCATATTTATGTCGGAGAGTATTCTCAATAATCATTCAATCAGAAGTGATTCAAGACATGTAGTCATTTGTTCATACTCATTTATAATTAGTGTGATCAATAATGCAACATCCGCATACATACATGCATCATAATGAAGTAAGAACAAACATATATCACACATCATGAAATCACAACCATCACCTACCTCAAGCAAATCTTGAATCTCCTAAGAAACTTGATTCTTCCCTTTCCGGATTCGTTCTACTTGTTCTTGGTCTACAAACAATAATTATAACACGAGAATTAATAAACGATAACTAATTACCCAAATTACTAACAATCCCATCAACCGTAGATCAAACCCTTGATCCCAATATCTCAATTAGGGCTTTTCCCACCATAATTTCCATATCAAAACCCTCCCCCATCGATAACTACCCATTAGATTACGTTCTACGGATCGAAAAATGGATTCGGGGAGTTAAAACCTTACCTTTAGCCTCAAGAATGGTGAAAAACTGTCAATAAGTCTTCTGGGTTTGTTCCTTAGCTTTCAAGTTCGAAAATTTCATAATAAAATGTTTTTGAGGTTTATTTCCGACTTTAAGTCGTGCCTGTCTTGCCACAGCGGTCTAGTCTCGCTGCAGTGGCCCTGACCTAGCGGTAAAATCCCTCCACAACGGCTTGGACGAAACCAGTGAGAAAAATTAATAATTCCAAGACCCCATTTCATAACACACCTTCAAAAAACGGCACTCAGAAACTACCCGTTCACTCCAAGATCAGTTTCGAGAGTTCTACTCACCCGAATTCAATTTCGTAAAGTTGTACAGATTCTTTAACGTCTTAGCTATCTACTCATGTAATAAAAAATCATAAATAAACTACCCAATTACTACCAGATTTCCCTAGACCTCACTAACTCTAATTTCGTCTAAATTTGGACTAGGTTGGGAAATCCCAAGTTACTACGTAAAAGTTTTTCCGACCCAAAATTTTTCTCTGTTGACTTTTCTATAACGACGGGAACCGGTCGTTACAATAGATACCAATTTGCCCATTACTTGACCCCGAGTGACAAACTTAGGAAAATAGGCTAAGAAAAGAATGAAGTAGTACTTAAATCGACGAACAACTGGGGATACTTGTCTCATATGTCCTTTTCGGTTTCCCAAGTAGCTTCCTCAACTGGACGATGCTTCCCTTGAACTTTCACAGACTTGATCTCCTTGGTCCTCAGCTTACGTATATCACGATCAAGAATTGCAATTAGTTCCTCCTCATATTGTAAGTCCTTGTCTAACACAATTGAGTCTCACTTAATGATGTAATCTCCATCACCATGATATCTCTTCAACATGGACACATGAAATACCGGATGAACCCCCGATAGGTTAGGAGGCAAAGCCAATCTATAGGCCACGGGCCCTACACATTCAAGAACCTCAAAGGGACCAATGTATCGCAGACTTAGCTTGCCCTTGTTGCCAAATATCATCGCCCCCTTTCATGGGTGATACCTTAAGAAGAACATTCTCACCAGTATGAAATGTCATATCCGCATACTTCTTCTGTCTACTCTGGGCTGCTAGAAGCTTAGCTTGAATACTCATCATCTTATCTTGAACATCCTTCACTAAATCAACCCCCAAATGTTTCACATCTCCAGCCTCGAACCATCTTATGAGTGATCTACATCCCTCTCATAAAGTGCCTCAAATGGTGTCATATCAATGCTGGAGTGATAACTATTATTATAGGAGAATTCACACAAAGTTAAGAACTTATTTCAATGTCCTCCAAAATCAATCACACATGCCCTCAACATGTTTTCTAACACTTGAATAGTCCTCTCTGACTGTCCATCCGTCTGTGGATGGAAGGCTGTACTAAAAGTGAGTTGTGTTCCCAATTCATCATGTAACTTCCTTCAAAACTTGGATGTGAATTGGGTACCACAGTCTGAGATGATAGAAAGGGGCACCCCATGCAAACTCACTATCTCCTTCACATACACCTTAGCCAATGTTCAACATTATAATCTATTCTTACCGGAATAAAATGGGCTGACGTAGTCAATTTGTCAACCACTACCCAACTTGAATCAAACTTCCCCAAAGTTTTATAAAGATCAACTACGAAATCCATGGCTATTATTTCCCACTTCCATTCCGGAATTGACATTCTCTGAAGCAAACCTGCAGGCCTTTGATGTTCATATTTTTACTTGTTGGCAATTTTGACACTTAGCCACAAACTCCGCTATGTCACTCTTCATGCCCGGCCATCAATAAATTCACTTCAAATCTAAGTACATCTTGGTCATACCTAGATGAATGAAATTCGAAATCCATGGGATTCTGTCAATAATTTTTGAATCAAGTCATCAACTCGAGGAACACAAATCCTCCCTTTAAAAATGAGCACACCTTTCACATTAAGAGTGGTCTCTTGTGCCTTACTAATCGCAATCTCCTTCTTGAGTTCATTCAAATTTTCATCCTCAAATTGTTTGGCCTTGATCTCCTCAATGAACGTGGCCCTAACTTCGATGCTAGCTAACACCCCACCTTTTTCTGAGATGCCCAATTGCATGAACTTAGACTCTAAGGTCTGAATTTCCTTAGCCAAAGGTCTCTTGGTTATGCTCAAGCAAGCTAGACTACCCAGACTCACCGCTTTTCGACTCAAAGCGTCTGCCACAACATTAGCTTTACCCGGATGGTATTGAGTGGTCACATCATAATCCTAGAGTACCTCCATCCACCTTCACTGTCTCAAATTTAGATCATTTTGTGTGAACACATGTTGCAAACTACGATGATCAGTAAACACCTCACACTTAACACCATAAAGATAATACCACCAGATCTTAAGAGCAAACACTACCGCTGCCAACTCTAAATCATGTGTTGGGTAATTCCTCTCATGCACCTTAAATTGACGCGACGCATAAGCTATAACATTTTTATCCTGCATCAATACAACACCCAACCCAGAATGTGAAGCATCACAATAAACTATAAAATCTTTACCTTCCACCAGTAGTGCTAGAATATGTGTTGTGGTCAAGAGAGTCTTAAGCTTTTGAACGCTCTCTTCACATTTTTCAGTCCATTCAAATGGTATCTTTTTTTTGGTTAATTTTGTTAAATGAGTGGCAATGAAAGCAAAATTCTTCACATATCGACGATAATAGCTGGCAAGCCCCATAAAACTCCTAATTTCAGTCACAGAACTTGGTCGAACCCAATTTTTAACCACTTCGATCATTTGGGGATCTACCATTACCCCTTCCTTTGAAACTACATGCCTCAAAAAGGCAACCGAAGTCAACCAAAATTCACACTTAGAAATTTTTGCATACAACCTTTGTTTTCCAAGAACACCCAGAATAATACAGAGATGGTCGACATGCTCTTCCTCAATTTTTAAATAGACCAATATATCATCAATAAAGACTATAACAAACGAATCAAGAAATGATTTGAACACACCATTCATCAAACTCATAAAGGCTGCAGGCGCATTAGTCAACCCAAACGACATTACTAAAAACACCCATTGCCCATAGCGGGTTCTAAATGCCGTTTTGGGCACATCCTCATGCCTAATTTTTAATTGATGGTAACTGGACCTTAGATCAATTTTAGAGAAAACTGATGCATCTTGCAATCGATCGAAAATATCATCGATCTGAGGCAGTGGATACTTGTTCCGAATGGTGACTCTGTTCAATTGACGATAGTCTATACACATTCTCATACTACCATTCATTTTCTTAACAAAAAAAATTGGAGCACCCCACGGGGAAGCATTAGGATGAATAAATCATTTATCAAGGAGTTCTTGGATTTGAGTCTTAAGCTCTCTTAACTTTGTCGGGGCCAAGCGATATGAAGGGATATAAATAGGGCGGGTACCAAGTTCCAAATCAATACAAAAATCTATATCTCTATCCGGAGGCATACCAGACAAATCGATAGGAAACATTTCTCTAAATTCTGACACCACATGAATAGACTTAATAGATGGAGACTCAACTTCAACATCCCGAAATATGAGCCAAAAAAAGCAAAACAACCCTACCCTACTAGTTTCTTATCCCGAATGGAGGATATGATCTTACTTGCTTAGGCTTGTACACCCCTTCCCACTCTAATTTTTCCCTTCCCAGAATTTCTAGAATTACAGACTTAGTATTACAATTTAATACCGCATAATCGGGGGACAACCAAGTCATGCCTAAGATTATATCAAAGTCAGGAATATCCAAAATACCAAATCATCCCAAGTCTGAAAACCCATAAATTAAATAGGACAAGCACGATAGATATGAGTGACTATGATCGACTCTCCAACTGGGGTAGAAACATGGATAGATACATCAAGTATATCACCAATCATATCAAACTCTGAGGCAAATCGCACGGATACATAAAATAAGTAGAACCCGGATCAAATAACACATTAGCCATCTGGTCACAAACAAGAATAATACTTGTGATCACCGCATCAGGCGCCTCTGCATCGGTCCTACCCGGAAATGCATAACACTGAGCCCTATCATCGTGACGGATGACTTCCCTGCCTTGTTGCACTGCCCCTCTGCCCACGTTACCATTTCCTTTACCCCCACAGCCTCGTTGATTACCTCCTCGCCCACCCTATGGACGTCCTTGACCATTATTACCATTTCCCGCAGGTACCACTGCTCTAGACTGCTGCTGTGAGGAATCCGTTATGAGCGGGTAGGGGCAATCTCTCCTAATATGCCCAGGTTCTCCACAATTATAGTAAGTACAATCAAAAGATGGTCTGCTGCCCTGGCTATCCTGAATCAAAATCTGAAGTGGAGTTTCGGAGAAATTACTTGTAGGAGCGGGGCATATCGGATTGAATTGGCCGGGTTGCAAGAGTCGGCCTCCTGAACATCTGGAGTAAGATCCTTGAGAGTTGCCTGCATTTTTGGATTTCTTAGCCAATGCCTTAGCCTGACCGTCTCGCCTCACCCCCTCCACTTTCTTTACAAAGTCTGTCACTTCATTAAAACCTTTTCCTGTAGAGGTCATATGAACAGACAATACCTGTAACTCAGAATTCAGTCCCCTAACAAACAAATGAATCCTCTCTTCCTCAATAGCCACCAATTGAGTAGCATATCTAGACAAAACATGAAACTTAGCCTCATAAGCAGCCACAGTCATACCACCTTGCTCCAAGGCCATGAACTCATCTTTCTTACGATCTCTCAAAGTCCGGGGCACATATTTTTCTAAGAACAGAGCATGAAACTGAGTCTAAGAGAGTGGGGTAAAGTTGAAGATCTGCATTCCACATAATCTTTCCATTACTGCTTAGCCTCACCTTGAAGCTGAAAAGTCACAAACTTCACGCTATGCTGATGGATAATTCCCAACTTATGAAGCCTCTCATAACAATCTAAAATAAACTCATAAGCATCCTCACTCTCAAAACCAAGAAATACATAAGGCTTTAGCTTCAAAAATTTAATCAACATTTCATGCTCATTACCAGTCATAAGAGGACCCAACAAAGGACAGAAGAAAGTATCAGTACCTCTAGTTCCACCTACCTTGGGGGTAGTGTTAGCAATAGGGGGATGGGCGGGAGCCTGAGTTGCTTGGACAGAGGAAAACATTCAAGGACCAACCAATCCTTTCAAGAACGGCATAATCTGTTGAGCTAACACTGGGTCTAAGGGAGGGATACCTATAGTCTCAGCCTACACCTCTTCCTCTTGCCCAATATCCTCCTCATTCTCAACCTTGACATCCTTCTCTATTTCTTCATGATGTGCATGAGGGTTCTCAGGGAGCATTCTCAACATGAGTTACATCCCTAGTAGGTGCTATTCTTCCATAACCTCTACCCCTAGATCTTTCTCTACCCCTGCCTCGACCGTGACCTCTTGCTGTAGATTCCTCAGCTAGAGCATTGACGGGAGCTACGGGCCTGACGCCGTTGAATCTAGTATTAACCATCTGCGGACATAAGAGTGAAGGAGGTTAGATACCAATTTGAATCGCTGATACCAATTGGAATCAAGTTATAGCACGAAAGGAGACAAGAGAAAACATAAAGATTTCCTAAAGTCCTATAGCCTCTCGAAGAAAAGTACATACGTCTCTGTACCATTCCGCAAGACTTTACTAGACTCGTTTTGGTACATCAAGATTAACGAACCTAGGCTCTGATACCAACTTTGTCACGATCCAAACCATCGTGATTTACACCCACACTAACCCTCTGGTGGGAGAACCATTAGTACTAATTAGCTAACCAACTTAAATAAAAAATACTAAG
Organism: Solanum stenotomum; assembly: GCF_019186545.1. NCBI lineage: Eukaryota > Viridiplantae > Streptophyta > Magnoliopsida > Solanales > Solanaceae > Solanum > Solanum stenotomum. Next base: position 8,900,214 of record NC_064285.1, read on the forward strand.
ACATTTAAGTTACGAAAGCAAGTTAAATGCTAAGAAAAGAAATATAGAGAGTTCCCATAAACTCCAACAAAAGTCTAACAACTAAACATATGCGGAAGTAGCACCTAGAACCTGAAAGTCAACGTACCAAAACTCTAACAAGATCCATAAGTCTAAACAAGAAAATTTACAACCTCAAACTAATGTACTAATAACTAACTAGAAAGTCTATCGCACAACCCGAGCTTATACCCCGAAAGTGACACAGTGTACAAGACTCCGAAGAGCCTCATACAAGCCTCATAACATTCATAACATTAGATAATAGAAATAGTGCGGAATTAAAACCTTTCTTTAAATCCATACAATCGAAAAGCTTCATTTAAAACAGCAGAAGTCTATAAGTCTCACATGGCCATCTAAAAACATCTTGAATTAAAATGTGGGGTCACGACCCTTACAATAGAAAGTCTAACAAGAGTCTAATACAATAAAAGACGGGAAACATCAATAAAAGCACTTGTCCTTGAGTTTATGAGGACATACCACAAGCCTTGGAGGAACTCAATCCAAGCTTAAACTAGAAGGAATCAACTCACTTGTTGGAACCTACACTTTGTAGTAAAAATAGAGAAAATATGGGTTAGCACACAAAAATGTACCAAGTATGATGACCATGCAAATATCATGCTTAAAAATGACATTTTGGTCAAAACCATGCATTATGCCAATTTCTTTTTAAACATCATGTATATTAGTATAAGAGGCATATGATACACACATATCTACATATAAGCCATTTCATCACATTAGAACATACACCTTAAGTAACCCTAAACTATACTTGTGCAATGTATGAATAGCGTCCCATACCACCATCCACACTAAGTACCACTTTGAGGCCACCAAAAGTGAACTTACCATTCTTCCTTTTCACATTTAGACAATACTCATACATAAGAAACATAGACATTTCATAAGTCATGACAAAGAAAATAACTCATAATACAATTCAAGTAAAACATGCATCAATTCATTAAGCCTTAAGTCAAGATTCTTCATTAGCTTTATTAAGAGCACATTCGTTCATTAGTTATTAAGACCTTAGAGAACTCATCATAGCCCCCTCAAAGCCTACTCGTGCAATGCATGAATGACATCATATACTACCACTCACACTTCAGAGAACCTCTTGAGTAACCATAGTGCACATCTCACATGATGGGAATAAGCATTAAACGACATAGACCATGAGAGCAAACCATGGAATTCGGTGTCATGTAACCCCACACCGAAAGAAGGTGTCCTACTTGCTTAAGGTAGAACTAAGTGTATTTTAGCTTAGGTGGATCCACTAGCTATATCTATGTGGGCACATAGTTATGGGATAAGAAAGATGTTCATTGAAACCTGGCCTAACGTAGGGAGAGCCTCCATCTTACCATATCCACTCGGTACTTAACCTCCATTCCCATAGAGTAGTTCATTTTCATTACATTATTATACTTAAGAGGGCTACCACCATTAGGTCTACCGACTCAAGGTACATTTACACATGAAAGGGCCACTACCATCAGGTCTACCGATTCAAGGTACATTATGAGGATAGCTCATTGAATCCTCAAGAAAGGGCCACCACCATTAGGTCTACCGATTCATTGTTCATCATTTCACACATGAAATGGCTACCACCATTAGGTCTACCGATCCAAGGTTTATCATTCATTCATTCATTCATAGACTTCTCATGAAAGGGTCACCACCATTAGGTCTACCGATTCAAGGTTCATAAGTCAAAATACATTAGCAACACAAGAAGAGGATGTCTAAGCCTACCAATTCAAGGCACAACAATCAGCATTACTTTCATTTACACATGAAGAGGATACCCTAAGCCTACCAATTCAAGATACAACATTACATTGAATGAACCTTTCACATTCCATCATAATCATTCATAAATATCAAATTGAGAAATAGCCTTTCAATATTAACACAATTACATTCAAGACATGATCACATTACCTTCATTGATTTCACATTCATATACATAACATCATAATCATACTTCAATTCTTCATACTTTGCCCTTCAAGGCCATGAATCACAAATCACCAACACACCAATAATTTACTACAATTTAGGCATGAATAATGATATAATTCAATAAACTAAAGCAATATAGACATATTCTATTCACATGCTTTCATAATCAACAAACCCACTTCATGAAGGCACAATTTAGGAATTTAGGAAATTCACGGGTTCTTGGAGTATTTTCATCATAAATCATCAATTAAACACCAATTCATCCATAAACTATCATTAATCAACCTTTGAAAATGTTTGAAGAAGGAACCCATGATTTAGAGTGAAACTCTAGGTTTTTGAGAAACTTGAAAACTTTGAAATCTACTCTTGAATGGACTCTATGGGTGAAAGCTACCCAAAGATGAAGAATCACCATACCTTAATGGAGTTTTCCCCTAAATTTGAGAAGAGACACCTTGGTTCTTCAAGCCCTAGTCTCCACCTTTTCAATGGAGGTTTGTAGAGAGAGAAATATTAAGAGGGATGAACTCTTTTGGGTGTTTGGGAATAATGAAGTAAAATAGGTGTTTAAAGACTTAAAACCATTCATATATGTGAAATAAAACAATTAAAACGACCCCATACAATACCTAATTAAATAGGAATTTACGAAAACACCCCCAACTAGGCAACTACTCTCAGGCACCACGAGAGGGCCTCACGAGTCGTAGTCCTACCCGTGGTCCTTGGGCAGTGGCTATGACTTGGGGTCTTGGCCAAAATTAATAGGAGGCATGACCACGAGACCTCCCACGATCCGTGGTCAAGACCACGAGTCGTGGTGTAGGTCGTGGTCTTGAGGCAGTGGCTATGCTTCAATGCCTTGCCTCACACATGCCTAAAGAATCTTCTCGACACCCTTCACACCTTGTCAAGGGCACCACGACTCGTGGTGGCCACCACGGGTCGTGAAGACCCTCGTGGTCATGGTAGGCAATAGCTAGGCTTAGTTTTAGGTAGCCTTGGCCCCTAGCCATGGCCTTCACCCAAAACCCTTGGCCCTTGCCCTTAACCCTTGACGTTAACCTTCACGTTTAGGCTCTAGTTCAATCTACCATTTTTCGAGGTGTTACAGTCTAAGTCCGAAAGGTGGACTTAAACGGAAAAATAACTCATGGCAGCCCGGAAGAACAAACTCATCCTTGAATTCGAACGATCACTGATCTTCTAAGCGAGGTCTGTCAATAGCCGCTTGAAGATGCCCTGTACTCAACAAAGAAAGAACAAGTGCAGTATCAGTATACAACCACAGTGTATTGGTAGGATCACGCGGCTATCCCACTAAGTGCAACATACATAAGCCATAGCAACATAATAATAACATGCATACACTGAACATATACAATATTAACATCATTTACGAACAACGTACAATTTCACAATTCTCAAGATATATAGTTATGTCAAGTCAATGGTCCTCTCACGAAACCCATAACCAAACTGTTAGTGTATCGGTACGTGGTACCCGATCCAATGTTTATGCCGAAACATGGAAACCGATCTCATATTTATGCTGGAACGTGGCAACCAATCCAAGTTAGTGTGTCGGAACGCAACACCCGATCCATTCAACATGCCATAATCACAATCACAAGTATATTCTCAATAATCATACAATCAGAAGTGATTCAAGGCATGTAGTCATTTGTTCATACTCATTTACAATTAGTGTGATCAATAATGCAACATCCACATACATACATGCATCATAATGAAGCAAGAACAAACATATATCACACATCATGAAATCACAACCATCACTTACCTTAAACAAAGCTTGAATCCCCTAAGAAACTTAATTCTTCCCTTTTCGGATTCGTTTCACTTGTTCTTGGTCTACAAACAATAATTATAACACGGAAATCAATAAACGATAGCTAATTACCCGAATTACTAACAATCCCATCAACCCTAGATCAAACCCTGATCCTAATATCCCAATTAGGGTTGTTCCCACCATAATTTCCAGATCAAAACCCTCCCTCATCGATAACTACCCATTAAATTACGTTCTATGGATCGAAAATCGGATTCAGGGAGTTAAAACCTTACCTTTAGCCTCAAGAATGGTGAAAAACTGTTAAGAAGTCTCCTGGGTTCATTCCTTAGCTCTCAAGTTTGAAAATTGTAGAATAAAATGTTTTTGGCGTTTATTTCTGACTTTAAGTCGCGTCTGTCCCGCTACGGCGGTCTAGTCCCGCTGCAGCGGCCCCGCCCTGGCAGAAAAATCCCGCCTCAGCGGCTTGCACGAAACTAGTGAGCAAAATTAATAATTCCAAGACCCATTTGACAACACACCTTCAACCAACGACACTCAGAAACTACCCATTCACGCCAAAATCAATTTCGAGAGTTCTACTCACTCGAATTCAATTCCGTATAGTAGTACGAATTCTTTAACGTCGTAGCTATCTACTCATGTAATCAAAATCATAAATAAATCACTCAATTGCTACTAGATTTCCCTAGACCTCACTGACTCTGATTTCGCCCAAATCTGGACTAGATTGGGAAATTCTAAGTTACTACGAAAAAGTTTTCTAGCCCAATTTTTTTTCCCATTGGCTTTTCTATAATGACGGGAATCCGTCGTTACAAGTTCAATCCCTTACTAAGAACAAATGATTTACCTAATTTTTAATAAAATTTTAAAGTCGTTTGGTTTGAATTCAAGTTATGATGGGATTAGTTATGATGAGATAAATTATGATGGGATAAATTGTGTTGAGAATATTTTTTATTGAGTGTTTGGTTTGTTGCATTCAAAATAATAGGCTTTGCATAAATTTTAAGAACAATTTATTTGTTTACAAAAGTACCTTTCATGAATGTGAAAAGTAATGTATGGAAAAGGTTTTAAAAGATATTTTTGTCATTTACTTATTTTATCCCGGGATAAGTTATCTGGGATTACTATACCACCCAAGGAAGGGATAACTTATCTCGGTACTAATTATTAATTTCGAGATAAATTATCCTGGACATATCAACCAAACAACAAATTAAGTGACACTACAATTTAATCCCATGACTATTTTGTGTAATCGTTTACACCGAACGACCCTTGTGTTGATTTTATCTCTTGGTAGCTCAAATAAGCTCGATCTCTCCGCTAGACCACGTGGTTCTACTTAACAAGAAAAAGCGGTGCAGTTTACGTTTTCCAGAGAACTCTGTTACTCCTCAATTTCGAAACCCTAAACCCAAACCCAAACCCGAACACTAGAGCCAAATACCGACGGCCATGGCATATCACGCCGGAGACAGCAACGACGACGGCCAAAATCGCCGGCTCTATAATCCATACCAAAATCTTCAAGTTCCAATTAAAACACTTTACAAGCTCCCCTCTTCCCCCGAATTCCTATTCCATGAAGAATCTCTCGCACAACGCCGATCATGGGGAGAAAACCTAACGTTCTACACTGGCATCGGTTATCTCTCCGGTTCCGTCGTTGGGGCAGGTAAAGGATTTATTGAAGGCGTTAAAGCTTCTGAGCCTGGGGACACGTTGAAGCTCCGGATTAACAGAATATTAAACGGGTCGGGTCACACTGGTAGGAAGTTCGGGAATCGGGTCGGAGTTATTGGGATGATGTATGCGGGTTTGGAGAGTGGGATGGTGGCGATCAGGGATACGGACGATGTTATCAATAGCGTGGTGGCGGGTTTAGGGACTGGAGCATTTTACAGGGCGGCGGCGGGGTTGAGGTCCGCGGCTGTTGCTGGGGTTATTGGTGGAGCTGTTGTTGGGCTTGGAGTTGCCGCGAAACAGGCGATGAAACGATACGTACCAATCTGAGCTTGTTTTTGATAGGTTTGTAGCTTTGAAGTTTCAATTGTTACTGAAATTTTGATGATACCTTGAGAAATTGTTCCCACGTTGAGTAGTAATGTAATTATTTCATTAAAGGTGCATGCTTTCTAGATATATTCGATGATCGTATTATTTTTTGATGTAGTTAAAGTTCAGAATGCTTTGTTATGCTTTTTTTTCAGACTGTTTTGGACCTTTTTTCCTTGAGTCAAGAGTCTATCAAACAGCCTCTCTACCTCTTTGCGGTAGGGGTAAGGTAGAGACGTTACTTTCTAGATATGCTTACAGACTCTTTTGTAACATATTTATATATCCTGAAATTAGGAATATAAGACACTTATTTATGATTAATTAGCTAGTGTATGTCATCAAAGTGCACCTTGAATAGCAGTAACGCAATTATATCATGAAGGCTGCATGCTTTCTTGATATATGTACATGTTTCTTTGAATATATGTTCTGAAACTAGGTTTTAGATTGACTTGGTTATGAATAAATGATAAAGAAAGAGATTTGCTGGTGAATGACATTTTTGAAAACTTGGCACCTTGAGATGGTTGTTCCCTTCTGTTGTTTCTGTTAATTGTCTCTGTTTGTTACAGTTTTGTGCAAAATTTCAAGAATGCATCTTCTGCGCTTGTACAAATAGTTTTCTTTGAAGTATATTTGTACTGATAGAACATCAACAATGCACCCAGTGAAATTTTAGAAGTGGGGTCTATAGACGGTAGAGTGTACGCAACAAACCTTACCCCTTAACTCGTGGAAGTAGAGGGATTGTTTCCGAAGGACCCTTGCCTCTAGTGATACTCGTATTTATTTGTTAGTTACTGTAAAGGGGAGTTTGTTACCCAAGGACCCTCGCCTCAAGTGATATTTGTATCTATTTGTTAGTTACAGTAAAGGGAGGTTGTTTCCGAAGGACCCTCGCCTCGAGTGATATTTGTACCTATTGTTAGTTATTGAAAAGGAAGGTTGTTTCCGAAGGATCCTTGCCTCAGAGTGATATTTGTACCTATTATTAGTTACTGAAAAGTCTGTTCAGTAGATAACGTTGAGTTAACTGAATTCATCAAGATGCGCTTTTTAGTGGCATGTGGTAGCTAGTTACTTTTGCTGCAGTCATTTTTGTTTCTTATTTAAATGTAATGTTAGCCATTCATTCTCCGATGGTAACTTTGGCTTTATGTCTAATGTAACAATGAAACTAGTTGCTTTGACAATTATAACTGTGTAAATTATCTTGTCAATTAGTATTATGTGTATATACATGCTTTGTGACATATTTCGTGGGTTTGCAGTTAGAGTAATTGCTTAATCTTCTCAGTAGGTAGTATCTCTGTTTATATGTACGACACTGCATATATAATGGCTCTTTCTTTGAGCTTTTGTGAGTCGCGATTATTTGCAGACTTGCAAGCTGTCTCTCCGAAATTGGCTTATATATATTGACATGATTTTGAAGGGCCTATATTGAACCTATAGTAGAGTAGAGGATTTGAAAATCATCTTGTGTTGAATGAGTTTTTGGTATAGCTTCAACTAGCAGGCCCCATTTCAATGTTTGAACAGAGTTCATGATTCATTGTTATTGATCAAGTCACCACCCGTCTTTGTGAGAAGGTGGGTACTTCTTGAAATATCGATGAGTTTGGAGCTCATAATGATCATGCTGGTCTTCTATATAAGTATTTATGGTATGCTTGTGCTACTAGAAAAGAATTGAGTATAATCCAATTGGACAAGTGGTCAATGACGTTGGTACGAACCTTGTGGATCAAGTTCAAATCCCCACGAACAATACTACGTGTTTTTTTTCCAACGTGGGCAGAGTTACCGGTGGTAGTTTTTGTAGAAGTCGCTGAAATAGTTGAGGTGTATGCAAGCTGGTTAGGATAGGAGAAAGTTGAAATTTTAGCTCATTGTTTATTATATTGGTATAGATAGGTGGAGTGCTGTAATACATTTCTATTCACCTCAATGATTGTTGTGCCTGCACGTCAAATAGAGCTATCATATTATAATGATAATTACTACGATGAAATTGCGTGATGCCTTTGCTATTATGTGAAATCTAACATTTTGGTATCTCTATTTCAAATTATCAAAACAAAAAAGGCTCAAAATATCTTTAATGTTGTAGAAATAATTTACAAATTTCTGTTTATCTATTGCATCGAATTTGCCTGCTTCTTAACGTATTAGAAATGATTCAAAAATTGCACTTAATTTATCTAGAGGACTAGTTCCTTCTACTCTATCTGTTGACTATTCATCCCAACCTCTCAATAATTCAGGAAAAAAACTTTTTAACTGTTTCTCATGTGTATATCAATTTCTCCATAATAATTGATTATTTGAAGTTTGAACCTGACTTTAATTGCCTTTTAAAAGCATATTCTATCGACTAAACTTCACAATTCTTACTTTTCATGAAAGAAAAGAGAAATGAATAACTATATGTGTGATGGATCTGAATTGACATAATATATGTATGAAGGATTTGAATTGACGTAATACACAAACAACACTTAAATATGGCTTCAACTTGATTAGTAAGCATTTCAATTTTGTGAGTGTATATCTATGGACATTTTAGGTTGATCTCCATTGACAACTAGACATATTAATTTGTTTTCATTGTATCTTGTGGACATTCGAGATTGATACGTTTCATACTTTTTTAGAGGTGTCTAGATAATTAGTTTGTAAGTTGAAGTGTTCAGTTAACACAACAAAGATGAATTGAGGTGTCTAGGTATGCTTATTTAAAGTTGCTGTGTTTAATTATCTGTTGAGATCAAATTAAAGTGTCTATTTATGTATTCATATAATAATTCCAAGACGTATAAAATATTCAGTGTCTTGCACATGTTACCATCAAAATAATGAAAGAAGAATAGGATAAAAAGATAAATATAAAAGAAGAATAGAATAAAAATAAAAGCCACCTCCACCCCTCCCTTGAATATATAAATCCATATATAGTTTACTCAAAAACATAATCTTGAAGCAAAGCCTAGTACATTTTCCTCTAAAGCCAAACCCCACAACAAACTAAAGCTCTCATTTCATTACTATTCCTAATGGAGAATTTTAGATCAATGTCAACAAGGGAAGGTGGAAGGATGCAAAAGTTAGCACCAACAAGTATGCAAGATTTGAGGAGTTATAGTACTAATTCACATCATGTTTCTAATTATAATATTAAGGAAGTGAAGATCAAGAAGAGCAATATTAACAAGAGCAAAGTGATGTCTTCTTCTTCAAAAAGTTGGAAATTGGATGATCTTGAATTGCAAAGAAAGAGAAGAGTTGTTGGATATAAAGCCTATGCTATGGAGGGTAAAATGAAGGGTTGACTCAGAAAGAGCTTTAGGTGGATCAAGGATACTTGCAATAATGTAGTCCATGGATGGTGGTGAACCACGTTTAGAAACGAATTCAAGATTTAAGTTTTTGTAGGTTCAATATTTAAGATTTTTATCGTTGAACAAGTTGTATATTTATGCTCTGCATTGCAATAATCTCATTTGTCTCTGGTAATGATCTATTAATCAAATTGGTCATTTACCATAGAGTTAATGATCAGAACACATCTAAATCATTACTTTTTTGTCAGTTTCATATTTTAACTATCCATTATTTTCTTTACCTATCTAAACTATCACTCCTATTAAATAAGTTTGAGCTAACTCACACCACAAAAGTTATCTCATAACCTTACAAGGAGGAGGATCGCCCAAAGTCCAAACCATATAAAAGCTCAAGATTCCATTTTCCACCGATGTGAGACATTCATTCTATTCATCACCACCCTTCACTCTAGCTAGGATTCATATATTCTTTATTAGGAGTTTTATTGTTTGTTTTGGAGCGTGACATTCATGAACCAAGGGTATTTCTACCCCCACAACTGTCCAATTTTTCTAGGGTTTCACATCGGGTTTGACTTTGTTCCCACGTTAAATTAAGTTTTGGTCCTAATTCAAATCTCAAAAGTTAGCTCAAAGAAAAAAGATTACTCAAAATTTCATTCATTTACTAATGTGAGATATTTTATTTCATTCATCAACCCCTTTGTATTAAAATACACCTATATGGTAAGTAATATGTTAAATCGATGGAACAACTGAATATATAAACACTTATTCTACATTGGATCATAAATTGTAATTTAATTCTTAAATATAATTATATGCATTAAAGTTCGATTAGATTAGGATTCACGCTTCGCATGACTCATTTCTAAGGGCGACACTCTCAACATGATTTTTTCATTTTCAGAGTTCGAACTCGAGCTAGATTTTTCATTAAAATTGAAGAGATCTCAACCATAATTTATATTGGTGTTACACTTTCACTAATTACCAACAACTATGCACCACCAAATTAAAGGAAAAAGAAAAAGAAAAATAAAAAGGGGCAATCTTAGGTATATGATGATATTGATCCTGGAATAATGCTGCTTTTTAATGACCCATATAATCATTAGTAATGATATATAGTAAAATTTACGCATGATTTAAGGTAACTTATTATATAATTATAAGTTAATATTTAATATAAGCACTAATTGATCAGATAAAATAATAACTATGTTATTTTCACAGATTAGATATTAATAATGTATTATAGTATTGAGGTGTATGTATATATTATTTATATTTATTATTATAGACAAATGTATAATTGAAGCACAAAGGGATGTGACAGGCAGGGTGAACATAATCTCTCTGACTCTTCCTCCAATCGTTTTACTGTCTCTGTCTATTTTTAGTTGTCATACTGCAATAAAATTAATTTGACTAGTTTTCAAAGTTAAATTAGATTATATTAATTCGATATTTTAAACAAAAAATTTAGATATTCAAAAACTATACGAAAATATTATAAATTGTAATATTTTGTATATCAATATGATGTAAAATATATCGTAAAATCTTAGTCAAAATTCTTATAGTTTGATTCTAAAAAAGGAAATCATGATAATTAAAAGTGGATGGAAAAATTATTTGTTAATTACTTTTCTCTTTTCAAATTTAAAACTTCCTGAATTTTGATTAATATTTTAAGATGTATTTTCTTAAAATTGAAGGTAAAGAATACTTACTATTTGAATAAGTCGTTTTTATCTTAAGGATTGTGAGAAATTCATTGTGGACAATAAAAACTAACGAAGAGTATTAAAAAAAATTCTTACTCCGCATGGATAACAAAAAGTGACAAGGAGATCTTTGAAGATATGCGGTGGTGAGAGTGAACGAGGTTTCTCTTGGTTTTCACTTTCCCCCCTCCTTTATTCCAATGTCTTCTTAAAATTATGTGCATTAAATTCTAGGAGGCTTCACCTAGGTCCAATAACTTGTTACTTGTAATTGATTTCTCTTTTTGTGTGAATTTTATAAAGCCATAATGTTGGAATTTGAAAAGCTGGAATTATTCAACCTCTACTATTATGTTCAAATTACCATTCAAAACCCTATTTTAATTCTTTTACTCTATATTTAATACAAAAATCAAGAAGGAACTTGGCTTTTCCTTTCTTTTTTACTTTGTCTTTCACCATTTTTTCAAATATTGATGTCGTGAATAAAAATTATCATTTTGATTAACAACAAAATATATAAAAAAAGGTTAAAGACAAGTGAATTAATATCGATGAACGAAATACCACAATAATGGACCAATGCCAGAATAGTATTATACATGCATACATCGAGGCACCTCATATTGTACGGCCTCTCTCGGTTTGTTCTTTTACCAAGGATTGCAATTAATAAGATGTGTGTCAAATTAATGGATAAGAGGGAGTATTAACTTTTAATGATTATTAATTCAACTAACAAATACTATTACTTTGCTCCTTCATATCTTCTCTTCTTCTCTCAAAAACTCATTTTATATTCATTCTTCCTAAAAGAAAAATACAAACACAACATAAATAACATGAATATTCTCAAAACAAAACCTTTTCAATTAAACCATTACTATGTACCACAATTTGTTTGTTCTTTCTTTTGATTTCTTATCTATGTTATCTCTTTTAAGTTTCATTTTATACACTTGTCATACACTTTCATTACGGGTACAAAATCGAACCGAAAACCGAATCAAACCGCAAATTCAGTCAAATCAATAAAAAAATTCGACTAGTAGTTTGGTTTGACTTGGTTTGGTATTGGAAAAAAAAAAACTCGACTATATTTAGGTTGGTTTGGTTTTAACTAAAAAAAAACAACCCGACATTATATAGATAATTTTAAAATTTTGTTTTATACATAAAAATATTTACTTTGATATAATTTTTAAATAATTCTTATACTTTTTCATAGTTTTTATCTTTTAATATATTATTTCAAGTTTGAAACCTAAAATTCTGAATGGCCCAATAATAATTATAGTCCATAGATGTTGGTAATTATAGTAAAACTTAAATCAAAGTCAAATTAATACCAATGCAAAAAGAAAATCGATTCAAAGAATGACAATAATATTGAATATCTGTTCTTTAGTTTTACATTGGTTTAGACAATTAAAATACGGAAGAAGGTCTGAAATATATTTGAATTTTGACCGAAATTGCTGTAACAATACCGAACTTTGAAAATGACCTTTTAGCCCCTGCACTATTTAATAGTATTTTAAAGGTATATATGTGCCCACATGGACACGTTACTATTTATAATGATGCAATATTTATGATGTCCACGTGGGCACAAATATATCTTTAAAATAAACTATTAAATAATGCAGGGGGTAAAAGGTGCTCCATAAAGTTTGGTATCGTAACAACAATTTCGGTCAAAGTTGGAGTTTTTTCAGATCCTTTTCCCATTAAAATACATAATTAAATTTTAATTTCCTTTAATATTTAATCCTGTAACTAATACTTATTTTAACATGATTTAGTACTTTTAAATTATGATCATTTTCATTATGACTTATTAATTTGCAATATTTGTTTTATGCTATTTCATTATTATTTTTGATGGATTTTTTAGATTCATTTATCATAGGGATAATACACAAGTACTCCCCTAGACTATGACCGAAATCTCAGAGACACACCTACACTTAACTAGAGTCCTATTACCCCCCTAAACTAATTTAAAATGGAATAGATACACCACAAACGCTGACATGGCATTAAGAGTGTGCAGAGTCTCTTGAAGGCAAGTGATGAGTGCACAAATAGGACACATGTCATTTTTTGATTGGTAACTTTATAATTAGTTAGTACACATATTTATTGATACTAAAACTTGTATATATTTAATTATTTTTCTTTCTTTCTTTGTAAAATATTTATTTTAACTTCTTTTCACTTTAAACGTTTTTTGATTAATTTAGGGAAAATGCATAAGTACCC
>NC_064285.1:8913546-8920847 GCF_019186545.1 Solanum stenotomum
CCCCCCCCCCCCCCCCCCCCGAACTTATTTTATAAATAACTTTCTACCCCTTTTCGGCCTACGTGGCACTATCTTCTGGCCCAACGCGTGTTGACAAATTTTTCAAGCTATCTAGTTGATAGTACCACGTAGGCCGAAAAGTGGTAGAAAATTATTTATAAAATAAGTTCGGGGGGGGGGGGNNCCTTACTATAGTATAAGTGTGTCTCTGGAATTTCGGGCATAGGTTGGGGGGGGGGGGGTACTTATGCATTTTCCCATTAATTTATTATCTTTTCACTTTTAATTATTTTTTAAAAATTATGTGTATTTTAAAAAAAGAAAAACTAGAAGTGTCCTTTAATTTTAATGTTTTAATTTTTTTATGTTTTATTTGATTTTCTTCACTTATTTTGATATTCATTCAAAATTAACTTATTTTAAATACAAGACATTTGGAATTAAATTTGAAATCAAATCAAAACGAAAGACAAAGAAAATAAAATCAATAGAAAAATAAAAGAGAAAAAATTATGAATGTAGGTAAAAAAAGTTTCGATATAAGGTAAAAAATGTGTATTAACTTAATTTAAATACAAGATAAAGAAAATAAGAATATTTTTTTTAAATTTAAAATTTAATATTTTTTTTAAATTTAAGAAAAAAATTATTTTTTTTTAAAAATTAATTTTTAATTAAAAAAATAAAAAAATAATAATTTACACCGTGGCGGGAGAGTGTGTACAAACACAACCAACTTGGGTGGTTGAAGGTGCCATGTCAGCACAAAAGGTGCACAAAAATACGAAAAAAATAAATTCAGGGGGGGTAATAGGACCTTAGTTAAGTTTATGTGTGTCTCTGAGATTTCGGTCATAGTTTAGGGGGTACTTATGCCTTATCCCTTAATCATATTATATTTTGTGTTATTTTTTAAAGAAATATCTTAGATAGTTGTATTTGATAGGACTAAAGAAATATTTGAAGTACAAGTAAATTATATGTTTGTATGAATACTTTAACGGAAAAACCCGAAAAAATCCGAAAAAACCCGAAGTTGAAAAACCTGAGTTTTATTGATTTGGTTTTTGTTTATAAATTTAAAAATCCGACACAAATGATTTGATTTGATATTTAAAAAACCCGAACTAACCCAATCATGTACACCCCTACTTCATTTATACATTTTTATACAACATATATACACAATAAAGAATCTCAAAACTCCATTGTAATGCTCTAAACAAAATTATCTCTAAGATACTCTAAATTAGATTGTCCTTGAGTGTTCTCCTAGATTCTTTATGCCTGTTGAGGATTTTTTAAAATTTCTAATAAAAAGATGCTAGACACTCTGTCAGATGGTATATACCGCTTTCTCCCAAAATATAAAAGAGGTTCTTCGTAGTAGTGAGCCAAACACTTGCGATAATTATTTGAAAGAAAAATATGCTATGGCCTATATATATATGTCGAGTATTCACATACAAAGTTCATAACTGATGTAATCTAATACTTGTTACATGTATAAAGGCCTATGCAGAGTATTCACATACAAAGGGATGAAAGAAAAAACTAGCCCTAACTCAATCCCAAGAGCTAATTAATGCGGAGCAGGAAGAATATAAGATAGGGGAGCCAACAATGTCAAAAACAATGAATTGGGTGAGTGTACGTAACTCTGATACCATGAAAAAGAAATAGACATTGAGTCTAATTAAATTTCAAAAACTAGCTCATGGAGACTAAGGACATTTGAACACACTAATATGGGACTCCAACGCATGTTTTTGCTTAAATTCCAAAAATTGTTCAAAGGTCAATTCAGACATAGACAAATTAAATTATTCAAAAGTAGCTAGAAATCCAAAAAATGCATACATTTCATCTATACACACAACATTCATTGATTACATTAAAATCTTAATTACATAAACTTGATATATCATCAAAGTTCATAATGTTACATTTTCCCATGTTAATAAAAGGAAGAAGAAAAAGGCCTACTTATAAAACTAAAAACTAAAAAGAAACTAAAAGTAAAAACTAATAAGCTGCAATATGATATTATTGCATCTCTCATGAGCATTCCACCAAATGCTCCTCCAAGCACCTGCATGTTGGAATTTGTCTATTTACCATCTGATTTTTCTTTACACAAACAGAAGTTAAGTCTTACTTTTTATTTTAATTAAAATCAAATTACAAGCGGACTTTTATCTTACACAAAAAAAAGTTAGTAATAATTTTTTTTAAATGCATTTTCTTCATCCAGAAGTATCAATAGTGTTCCTAGTTACCCTCCAACATTGACTCAAATCCTCAATTTATTCATTTTAATTGATTTGGTAGTAAGCATTCAATTAGTTGTTGATAGGGGTGCATAAAATCTAACCGAAAATCGAATCAAACCGCAAATCGAGTCAAATCAGAAAAAAAAATCCGATTAGTAATTTAGTTTGACTTGGTTAGGTATTGAAAAAAAAACCCTATTATATTTGGATTGGTTTGGTTTTAACTAAAGAAATATTTGAAGTACAAGTAAATTATATGTTTGTATGAATACTTTAACGGAAAAATCCGAAAATCTGAAAAATCCAAAAAAACCCGAGGTTGGAAAACCCGAGTTTTATTGGTTTGATTTATATATTTAAAAATTCGACACAAATAGTTTGATTTGATATTTAAAAAACCTGAACCAACCCGGTCATGTACCCTAGTTGCTGATATAACTAACATGAAAAATTTAGATATAGATAAATGTGATGAACTAAAGATCAAAATAGAACTTACCTCTATACCTGAATTTTTAACTTTTCTAGCTAGACGCGATTATTTCTTCTTTTGTTTTGCCTTTGACTTTGCTGTTTCTTTCTCTGTCGCATAATAATATTGTGTTCTAGCTCTTCAATGATTCTTGCAAGCCATTTCAGATTTCCAGTTGAGATCATGAAATATATTATGGATAATCCAATGCATAGCCCACTTCCATATCCCATAAGAGCAGCTTTCCAAAAATCATTCAGAAATTCAGAATTGCTTTCTTCATCATCTGGCTCATAATCTCCATTATTTGTCTCTGGTGTCCAATTACTTCCACAACCTTTCGAAAGAGGGAATCCTTGTAATCCATCATTACCGTCATACGAATTATTTTGAAATGTAGCAAATTGATGTCCTTGAGGAATGCATCCTTGGAGATGATTGTGAGAGAGATTTAATAATGAAAGAAATGTCATACCAACAAGTTGTTGTGGTATCTCTCCCGAAAGCTGGTTAAATGAAAGATCCAATGATTCGACTAAAGATAAACTTCCAAGTGATGACGGTATATTACCTTGCAATCTATTATGAGACAAATTTAACACCCGGAGTGCAATGAGATCTCCGAGATTACTTGGAATATGTCCTTCAAATTTGTTACTTGAAAAATCAATAGTCTTGAGAATTGTCGAAATTCTATCCAGTTCATACTCCATTCCTTTAGTTGAAATTGTTATAGAATCATTGTAATCTCTCTCTCCAGATTTACCAAGATATGTCGGTACCTTCGCTGTTTGATCAATTGTCCTCATGGCTTTGAATTTTTGAAATAGACTAGTCGACAAGTTTCCTGTGAAAGCATTGTAAGAAAGATCTATGATTCGAAGCTCAAAAAACATGTTTTCATTACTTAAAGCTCTAATTGGCCCATGCAATTTGTTCGATCTCAAGCTTAAAACTTTCAGATTTGGCAAAACTTCAAACCATATTGGAAATGTGTCGTTGAAGTGATTGTCTCCAAAATCAAGAATTTCCAAGTTTTTGCAATTGGCTAAAGATCGGGGAATTTTTCCTTCTAATTCATTGTCATGCAAGTCTAAGCTTCTGAGTACACTTCCATTACTAAAAATTTCTGGAAGAGTCCCATAAAGATTGTTTTGGTGGATATCCAAAACCTCAAGATGACCACCCATGTTGTCAAAACATTGTGGAATTGCTCCCTTCAAATTGTTTCTACCCAAATCTAAAATCCTTAGTGATGTTAGATTGCAAATAGACAAAGGGATATCTTCACCGAGATTATTATCTTCTATTTTTAATACCTGGAGTCCACTGATATTAACTAGACATTGCGGAAGTTGTTTCTCCCCAAATACACCACTTCCAATTTAATCAAATTGCAGAAAGATGAAGGAATTTTCTCAGTGAGATTGTTGTTGTGGAGATACATCCATTGCAAGTTTCTCAAGTTGCCAAAGGAATCCGGAATTGGACCAATGAGTTGATTAATATTTAAATACATAGTAACAAGTCTTCCTATATTCCCCAACTCACTTGGAACATAACCAGAAAGGTTGTTAGCATAAAGAGACAAAAGATACAAGCCATTCAAGTTCCCCAATGAAGGAGGAATAGAACCACTAAGAAAATTAGTAGACAAATCTAAATAACTAAGATTCCTTAGGTAGCCTATTTCTTCAGGAATCGAGCTAGAAAGGTGATTCTCACGAAGATTCAAGGAGATCAAGCTGGTCAAGTTTCCCAATGAAACAGGAATAGGACCATTAAGAGAGTTTTTACCCAAAATTAGTTCACTAAGAGACCTTAGGTTACCTATTTCTTTGGGAATAGAGCCAGAAAAGTTATTTTGAAAGAGACCTAAAAAAGACAAGTTGGTCAAATTACCCAATGAAGCATGAATAGAACCATTAAGAGAGTTAATACTTAAATCTAGCTTAGTAAGAGATGATAAGTAACTTATTTCTTCAGGAATGAAACCCGAGAGATTATTCTTATAAAGACTCAAAGAAGACAAGCTGGTCAAATTACCAAACGAAGTAGGAATAGAACCAGTAAGAAAATTATTAGACAATTGTAGGATATCAAGAGTCCTTAGATAACCTATTTCTTCAGGAATTGAGCCAGAAAGATGATTCTCATGAAGATACAAACTAGACAAGCTGGTCAAATTTCCCAATGAAGCGGGAATAGAACCATTAAGAGAATTAGTACTCAAACCTAGATAAGCAAGGGACCTTAGGTCACCTATTTCCATAGGAATAGAGCCAAAAAGATTATTTTGATAAATATACAAAATAGACAAGTTGGTTAAATTGCCCAATGAGGAAGGAATAGAACCATTTAAAAGGTTGTCATAGATGTAAATGGTATGAAGCTTGGCTAGTGAACCGATTTGTGGTGGGATTGTGCCTGAAATGTGATTGGTGTGCAAGTCAAGATAGACAAGATTAGTGAGATTACCAATATGAGGTGGGATGACTCCAGAGAGATTGTTCATGCTAAGATCAACATATTCAAGAAAAGGGAGAGTTGAAAATGGGAAATCATAGAGTGTACCGATGACATTAACAGCTCTAATATCCAACTTGTTTACCTTACCATTAAAGCATGTAACTCCATACCAATCCCTGCATGCATTCGAATTTTGTGTCCATGAAGCCAATAAGGAATTATTCTGGTTCTTGAAAGTTGCTTTCCATTTTAGGAGGGCAATTGCTTCC
Organism: Solanum stenotomum; assembly: GCF_019186545.1. Classification (NCBI taxonomy): domain Eukaryota; kingdom Viridiplantae; phylum Streptophyta; class Magnoliopsida; order Solanales; family Solanaceae; genus Solanum; species Solanum stenotomum. The sequence continues at coordinate 8,919,030 of NC_064285.1, forward strand.
TCAGTGGAAGCAAAAGTAACCGTAAAGAGACATAAGAGATTGAGAAACTGAAATTTTGAAAATATTTTGGTAACCATCATAAAATATTGATAAGAGATTTTGTTTGATTTAATTTTTTCTTTTGATGAACTTTTGCAGTGTTACACATTTATATTGTAGAAAACTTTTCTTTATGGTCTTGCTAGTCAATGACATATAATTGTTAATTTGTTATTGTCATATCTGTCTTGTCTCTATTAGATTGTCCATATCTTGCCAAAACAAAAAAAAGGATTTAGTCAAGCATATGATGCCAAATAAGTAGCTAGGAAAACATTATAACTTTCAAACGTGTCTAGTCATTGGTCTCCCTAATTTTGTATTTAATTTAATTTGTCTAAAGATATAAATTGTCTTTTGTGGGATGGGGAGATTTATTTTTGCATCCCTTCACAAATTTATATTTAGTTTTATATTTTTTTTAATGAGAGATTATGTATAGTTTTATGTTTTTTTTTAATGAGAGATTATGTTATACATAAGAGATTTAAAAAGATTATTTTCCTAGTTAAACTGTATGGTTATAGAAGATTATTTCTATTGTGAGATCTTTTTCCTAGTTAAATTGTATGGTTATAAAAGATTATTTCTATCGTAAAATCTTTTTTCTAGTTAAATTGTATGGTTATAAAGATTATTTCCATCGTGGGATCTGAATTGACATTATATCGGCCGGCCGTGTCAATTCGTCTAAGAAAATAATTTATTTTTTTATTTTTTCTTGTTCAAGACCAAATCCAATCTCTCAAGAAAGTAAGAAAAAAGAAAAGAAAATCACTAACGCGCCAACTTTCAGAGTTCCTATTGAAAGGTTTTCTAATAATATTATATTAAAACTATGTGCACTGTCATATTTACGTACAAATCACGTAAGAGTCCTAGAAAAAGTCAAGTACAGAAAATAATAATACTCCCTCCGTCCCTATTTACTTGTCTATATTTCCTTTTTTAGTTGTCCCTATTTAGTTGTCCATTTTGACAAATCAAGAAAGAACAACAAATTTTTTCCTATTATACCCTTATTTACACTTCTTGAAAATTGTAAAAGTGTATGTTGTTTCCCTCCAATTTATTTAACTTGAATTCAAATAAGTGGTTGTAATTTTGAAGTGAAAAGTTGTCATAAGGATAAAATTGTAACTTTACTGTGCTAATCATTGTTGCCTTAATCTGTGTGCCATTTCTAAAGTGGATAACTAAAAAGGGACGGAGGGAGTACTATGCAAACAAGGCCACAAATAACAAAGCTAATTGGTAATATTCAAATAAATGTTATCCTTCTTCACACGTAACCCCACATTGGGAAAATTAAGATTTACTTTTTATGCTTCCTCCTATATGGCCCAAGTATGATTGTTGTTTATACATATTTTTACCACAAGAGTTTTTTGTTTTGAGAGAAGAAAGTTGAGTTAGCTAACGTTTGGTTATAGATTTCCAAATATTTTTGACAAATATTATTTAAGTGGAATTTCATCATGTTTTTGATCATATATAGTATTTAGAAAGCATATTTCACTTTTTAGAAAAATATGATTTATACCCATAAGTTTTAAAAATTATCAAAACTAACCATAAAATTGTATTACAAGTCAATTGGATCTTCGTTGCAACAAATAACAAGTAGTGTCCGTGACACTGGAGCAATGTGATAGTTTGGAGTGAGTGCAACAAGCATCATTCCATACATCGTGAAGTAGACAAAACACATGATTTTGTTACCCTGAGCCGATTGTTCATCATTTTCATCAACAACCATATCATCACTTTCATATTAAC
>NC_064285.1:8924090-8926484 GCF_019186545.1 Solanum stenotomum
ATCAATCCTGGGGATGGGATACTTATTCTTGATTGTGACCTTGTTCAACTGCCTATAGTCAATGCACATTCTGAGAGAACCATCTTTCTTCTTCACGAACAACACTGGTGCACCCCATGGCGAAATACTAGGTCTGATGAAGCCCTTATCTAGAAGGTCTTTCAACTGCTCTTTCAATTCCTTAAGCTCTGCTGGAGCCATTCTGTAAGGAGAGATAGAGATAGGCTGGGTATCTGGAAGGAGATCAATTCCAAAGTCTATTTCCCTTTTGGGAGGAACTCTAGGAAAATCTTCTGGGAACACTTCTGGGAACTCACTGACTACAGGAACTGACTCAAAAGTTGGGGATTCGGAACTAAAATCCTTAACCCGAACTAGATGATAGAGATAACCCTTAGAGATCATCTTTCTGGCCTTAAGGTAAGAAATGAATCGACCCATAGGTGCTAAGCTACTACCCTTCCATTCTAGAATTGGTTCGTCTGGAAACTGAAAACGAACAATCCTAGTTCTACAATCAACTGAGGCATAACATGAATGTAACCAATCCATACCTAGAATGACATCGAAGTCTACCATTTCTAACTTTACAAGATCTGCTGAGGTGACTTTCTGAGAACTGTGATAGGGCAATTTCTGTATACTCGTTTTGCTATAACTGGGTCACCGACTGGAGTAGAGACTGAGAAGGGTTCTGAAAGAGTTTCTGGGCTAGCACTGAATTGGACTGCTACATAAGGAGTTACAAAAGACAAAGTAGCCCCTGGATCTAACAATGCATAAACATCAAGATCAAAGACTCGTAACGTACCAGTGACTACATCAGGAGAATCTTCCTGATCTTGACGAGCCTGAAGAGCATAGAGCCTGTTTTGGCGCTGTCCGCCACCAATACCAGTAGAGTTACCCTGCTGAGTCGGGCGACCTGCTGGTGCTGCTGAAGTTGTAGACTGAGCTCTACCATTATTTCCTCATTGACCTTGTCTTGAAGGACAATCCTTCAATCTATGACCAGACTGGCCACACCCAAAGCATCCTTCCTTACCTGCAAGGCACTCGCCCGGATGGTTCCTACTACATTTCGGGCAAGTTGGGTAGGTTTTGGTGCCTGAAACACTACCTTGAGACTTAGAGCTTGACGCCCTACCTTTCTGATCATTACGAAACCTGGGGGATGGAACACTAGCTGATGAAGGGGCAGGAGTCGAAGACTTCTGCTAAAAATGCGAACAATTTCCACCACCCGATTTCTGTTGGGAATACTCGTAGTTACCTGTTCTTGCTTTCTTAGTCTCCTTAGCCTGTTCCCTAAGTTTATCACCCTCAACCTGCTGAGCATGAGTCATGAGCCTAGAGATGTTCATGTCTCCCAATAACATAGCATTCCTGGACTCTGTTTTCACTAAGTCTGACACTCCATAGAGAAACTTATTCATCTGAGCTCTGGAATCAGCAACCATGTGAGGAGCATACCTGGAGAGTTGGTTAAACTTGAGTCCATACTCTTGGACAGTCATGTTACCCTGCCTTAAGTTCATAAATTCCTGAGCCCTTGCTTCTCTCAACTCTATAGGGAAAAACCTGTCTAGAAAGGTTTCGCTGAAACATTCCAAAGTAATAGGAACGGTATCTGTACCCCTGTTCTCCTTCCACTGAGTATACCAGATATGAGCTACATCCTTAAGTTGGTAAGATGCTAACTCAACCCGATCATTCCCAGTGACCTGCATTACCTCAAAGATCTTCTTGATCTCATCCAAGAAATTCTGGGGATCTTCATCAGTCTGCGATCCTAAGAACTCTGGAGGATTCATCCTAACAAAGTCACGTACCCTTGCTGCTGCTGATCCACCATTTGCATTCACAGGAGCTTGAACCCGCTGATTGTTCTGGTTAGCGACACTCTGAGCCAACATCTGAATGGCATTCCTGAATTAAGCATTCGATACTTCTTGATCTGGAACTGGAGGAGCTACGTTTGCATTCCTGGCATTCGCATTCCTGACATAAGCTCTACGAGGAGGCATGATCACTGAAACGTAGAACGTCGAGTTAGAATGGAATTAGATCATACCTTACGCACGATAAGAGTAACAAGAAAATAAAGATTTTTCCTAAAGACACTTTGTAGCCTCCCTCTCATTAGATGTGGTGCGCACTACACACCCATGAAAAGGACTCTACCTAGTGTGGCTTTTCAGACATCCTAGGACACTTAAACCTAATACTCTGATATCAAGTTTGTCACGCCCCGAGCTACCCCCGAGACGCGGACACGGGACCTAGGACCACAAGTGATCCCAAGCTAACCCTGCTGGCATGATCATGAGCATACTAAATATAATCTGAATAATAGAAACTGTGCGGAAGCTAAATCATAAATAAATCTGAAAG
>NC_064285.1:8926742-8960291 GCF_019186545.1 Solanum stenotomum
CAGGATAGAGAAAAACTAAAATAACACATAACTGAACAAAGCATACTGAGCAATGATATAATCTGAACATGATATAGATACTGAAAATACTGAATACTGAGCTAACTGAATGCAATGACCAAATTTATAACATGCTGAGATTGAATACTGACTGTACTGAAATATGGTCAATGCAATAGAGTCTGACTGAACTGTGGGAGCTACTAATAACCGACATAAAACCACATGAGCTAAATGTGGAGTCCGATGTATACGCCCCATCGAGAGGACCCAATATACCCGGCCAAAGGTATAAAGGCATGACTGGCGTGATCACTAAACTGATGTTGCCCACAGAGGGGACTTACACCTACGTGGCTCGTAGTTCTGGGACTATTTGGGTACGCTGAAACCCTAGTCCAACTTGGTATTATGCTACTCCCAATGAATTAAGTGGTTAACTAGTTATGACTGAATTTCTGTAAATACTGGATAGCTCGAACTGAACATGCAAACTGAGAATGCGACAATTAATCTGATAATGATGCATTCATAAACTGAGGCATGTAAAACTAAATACTGAAATATCTGACCTAGCATGTGTAATTCAAGAACTAAAGAAATACATAGCTAGGGTTCTGAAATTCATGCGATAAACTAAGCAATAACATGATAATCTGATTTGGAACATTTAAATAATTAATTCATGATGATCTGTTCAAATTCTAGAAACCCTAGGTCTGTTCATAATTATGGAATCAAGAATCTGACTGAATTCTAGGGACCTAATGGGCGAAAGGAACCCACTAGTGAAATCCCACATACCTGGTGACGAATTCCACGGAGAAATCTTTCGATTTCGAGGCTGGAACTGAAGAGACCTCGCTGCGTTCTTGAACTAGGGTTCTTGACCTTTTTCTCCTCTCTTGATTCTAATTCTTCTAAGTTTGATTAATGATTTGACTTAGGTAAGTTCTAGTTATGTTTCTAGGGTTAAAACTAATTAAAATCTCATGATTTAGGGTCTAAACGACGTATCTTAGGGGTTAAACGAAATAGGAAAAGACCAAAAGACCCTTAAATTAGCTGCTGTCGGAGTGACTGACGGATCTGACTGACGGTCCGTCAGTCAATCGACGGTCCGTCGATTGGGTCAGTAGGTCGAGTCTGCCCGACAGGGCTTCACTAAAACGGGCATAACTTTTTACTCGGAGGTCGAAATTTAGCAAACTCGGTGGCGTTGGAAAGATAATTCAATTATCTATCTAACCATATGTCATAGGACAGATAATTCATTTTGTGATAAAATTTATGATCATCTGAAGTTGACCCATCAGAATTTTCAGCTAACTGGCTGCTAACCTTCGATCTACGGTCAGACCTACGGACCGTGGATCGAACAACGGTCCGTTCTAGTCAATCGTAGTTCATGTCAGAGGCTGGGTAAAGGAGGTCTTGATCCACGGACACAGACCACGGACCGTGGTCTGATCTACGGACCGTGTGTCTGTCCGTGAGTCGAGACTTAACCAATTTTCTGAGTTGGCTGGGGAGGGGTTGCAGTGGCGAACCACGGACCACCAGCACGGGCCGTGGTCTGACCTACGGTCCGTGGATGGTGATCGTAAGTTGCACCTGCAACTTCTCAAAATCTGCATTTTTGTCTATTTTGAATACGGGGTGTTACAGATTGGCCTAATAGTCTACGGTGAATGAGGTTAACTAGTAGACAGAAAGCTTGTTCCTATTTTTCCTATTGATAACTGTGTATTATAGTGTATGACATTATAAGAAAGTAGAATAAGAAAAATGTAGAAGAATGTATGCAGTGCAAGTTATGCAGAGAAACATGTAAATAGGCTTATATTGCAGTGTGAAATGACAAACATTAACGAAAGAGCAAAAGGAGGGTACAGTTTTATGCTAGCAGAAAGACAGAGCAGACATAAGGATTTGTTTGACTGTGATTTATTTGACTGTGAGCAACATTGTTCATAATAAAATGTGAAAAGTCTAATTCTGTTTTTTATAGTTGAAAGGCAGTTTCATTGGATGTGAGTTGAGCTGTTGCAAGGAGTTGAAATAGGAAGGAGTAAAAAATTAGTGTTAGTGTGCAAAAGAGCTGCTGCTAACTGTGAAGTAATGAAATTAGTGAATTGTTGTAACTAAAATAAGCTAATTGAACAGTCAACATGAGAGGAGGAAGTAAAAAGAAATTGTTAACCAATTGATTTGAGCATGGATATGAACATGGATAGAGAGTTTTTAGCCCTGAATTAATGTGAGAGTGTGCAATGTTATGTCAGACATAAACAAAACAAAATAGTGAAATTTGAAAGCAGATAAGAGCAAGTGTAAAAGCAGCAGTATAACATAAGTATGACACTTACAATGTTTTACAGGAACTATGTGGATACGTGTATAACAGAAAGTAAACTACAGGTAAAAGTACAGACTTTTAGCAACAATCTTTGAAATATATGTAAATATGTGGAAGTCATAATCATTCTGAGCTATAGTTTGGTGTGAAAGTGAGATGTAGACTGACCTTTTACACCTTTTTGGTTGGTGTGGGTGGTTCAAATTTTGCCGGTGCATTTGAAGGACCAGCTGCAGCAGTTGTTGCCATCACTTCTACCTCACTTATTTCCAAAGGCTTTATCTTTTTAGAAGTCCTATCAGTAGTGCTCTGTGGAGTATGTTGTTTTTCCATGTAGGAAAGAATGGACAAAGTTGCATTCGTGGTATTTGAGCTGCCCCAAGATGACTTCCTTAGCTGAATTTCGAATACTTTGTTTGACAGCATCTCATGGACATGATTAAGAGACAATGATTGTCGCTGTAAATGTAACAAGTTAGAACAAACAGTTTAGAACAAAGCATATGTGGTCAAGTGTTTGTGCTGAAGATATATGGTATTATGACAATAAGTGTGTATAAGTAGCTAGTGGGAATGAGAGATAACCTTAGTGCAAGTTATGTCAAATATGTCTTTTGTTGTCATAGACAGTAATTTTTCTCCTAATTCAGCAGAGATAGATGCTGTGGTTGTAGCAGTATCGTCAATAAGATCAATTTGGAAGCTACAGCTGAAATGAAGGGAAGTTTGAAATATGTGTATAATATACGCTATGTTTTCTAGAAAGTGTAATTTAGAAGTAAAAAAAGTATAGTACCGAGGCACTAAGGATGTTTTCCGATTGCATTTTGGACATTCAAAATCCTTTCTATCCTTTGTTCGCTTCTTTTGTTTGCATCCTGAGAATTCAAGCACACAAAAGTCTTGGAACTCATCTAATATGGCCAGCTCTGCTTGAACATAGAACACTCCCATCTGTGGGAAGTTTTGATTATTTAGGCAAAGCTACAGAATGAGAAAATGAATAAGGGTACTGTCAAATGAGCAGGTTCAAGTATGACTTACAGAAGGTGTTGATGAGATTTCTGCAATAGAGATAAGTTGTTGGCTAGGAGGAGTGACTATCATGGGAGCGATAGATGAGCTTGTTGAGGTTTTATCTGATGGAGAACTTATCAACATTGTTTTGTTTTCTTTTGCCCTATTGTTAGAACAAATAATATGTTTAGTAGGTTCTTTACATGCAAAGTAAAGCTATAGAATTAATATGAAATGTGAGTACCAATTGAGGAGTGCCACTGCCTGTGGGTAATTTGGATTCACACGTACTGTGGAATTGTACCTAGTCTGCAGTGACAACCCTGTATAACACATAAGTTGTATATTGTTTTGTTATTATATAAAATTATGTTGGTAAGAAGTTGAGCGCATACGTACCTTGCTAAGTAGAGATTCCTATACTCCTTCCGAGGATTACAAGCAGATCTGTCTCTGTTGCCATTTTTGAGGAAATTTCATGTCCTTCTATTTCTCTGAAATCCTCCCAGAGAGTGAAGAGGAAGTGATTTTTCCTGAGAGTGTCAGAACATAAGGTCAGAAGAGTAAGTAGTATGCTAATGCTTAGCCGATAATTGATGATGTGAGTAGAGAAATGCAAAAACTGGTTACTTATTAAAAATATTTGCAGAAAATGGGAAAGCAGAATGTCAAATGTTATACTTACTGATTGTCACAAAGGGTAATTTCTCGACACCTATGATGACTACGATCGACGTTTTTTTGAGGACCACAATGAAGAACGATTGCCAGTATATTTGCGTATATAATACATAATGAAATGTTGCAAGTCTTGTGCAGCAGTAAAGATGTGTATTTCAGTCTGATAACAGCTAGTACGATGGATGTACCTATTTCAGCAGCAGAATCAACTATCAGATGAGGAATGCAGTCAAAGCTGGTGATATTCAGCTTGGTTGGCGATGGAAGTGGTTTTTCAACTTCATTAGATGCTTTGATTTGTTCAATTACTGTTTCTTTGTTAAGAATCCAGTAAAATTGATGTATTGGCTTGCCGTATGAAGTTGGTGAGACTTTCACTCTTGCAGTAGAGATGAGGTACGTATTGAGGAGTTTAAGCGTAGCTGCATACAGCTCGATTTCATCAGCGTACATAACTGCCCTAATTTGGCATTCCTGAAAGTAAGAGTTATAGAAAGTTGAGATTAACTAAGTTGAGAGGAAAAGAGCAATAGTCATAACATAAAATATAATAATGAGCTGACCTCTTCATCTTCCAAAATTAAATTTTGGAATGTACATTTCTTGTCAAGGCTTTCTCGTGGGCGTCCTATTTCGACAATTTGAACTTTGCAAATCCAATCTCGTGTTGCTGGTTCTATTTGGTCGATGTTCACTCTTAGTACCATGTTTGTAGGAAATATAGTTAACCAAATAGTAATATCTGCAGGATAACATGAATATTAAGTCAAAGTACTTGCGTTGTTGTGTTTTTATGAACAGGGCTGATTAAATTAGGGACATGCAACATTGTTTCATCTCTTTAGACAAAAGGAAAAAATGAATCGAATGAAAGCAACAGTGTGGAGTAAAATGGACCTTGCAGCTGTATAAATGAGCTTTTGTTGTAGTAACAAAGCACTAACAAACTCTTGTAAAAGCAACTTAGGACAAACACTAAAGCTAAAGTACAAACTTATAAAGGATGACATAGCATGTATCATACTATTTACTCTTGTTGCCATCTTCATCTGGTAACCATTTATGTGTTATTAGTTCTTTGTCAATGATGAGATACAACTGTACAATTGTAGAATGTGAAAGTAGGAGATTGATAATCGGATACAAACAAAGCACCTACAGCCCAAATGACCAAACAAAGTATACTACTTAAGAGTTGTACCTCTTACTATTGGGTCATATGAGATATAAACTGTGGAAACATAATAAACTTTGTATGTTAAAAAAACAAACAAACTGAAGAACAAATGAAAAGGAAAACAACAGTGTTGTCATAGTAGAAGTACAGTCATGTGTAAATCTGTTAGGGCCCTTTAGTGGAGGTCAATGAAGACATAAAATCAGTTAGCAGGCATTATTAATGTGCAAAGTACAATTGGACAATTCTTTTTTCACAGAAGATCTGTTACAGGGACAGAAAATGTTGCAGAATATTAAAACAACAACAATTATCTCTGAAAGTTCAGTCAAACCACTATGCATTTGGGAAAAACATTATGAAAATCTTTACTGAAGCCAGTATGTGATGGCTTATGTATGACTTAGTATCATGGAAGATACAGTTTGTAGAAGAGACCTAATCTGTTACATTTATATCCAAACGCACCATTTAGTCTTACCAAAAATGTTTCCTATTTTTCATAGAAACTCAATTTTCATGTTACTTTTTAAAATTTCAATAAAAAGAAACCAAAAAAAAAGACAAAAGAAAACAGCTATGCTGCAGATATTTTGATCATGTTGGGCATGAAGCTAAAAGTATACTGCTGGGCCCATGGTAGATCTATGAAAGATTGAATAGTATTGAAAGCATTAAATATGAGCCATCAAACAATAAACTCATAAGGGAGGCTATTACTTTGGCTTTTACATTTGCAATATCAGTACAAATGTAATACCATAGTAATTGACGTCCAGCTAATAACTGTAATTTTGATCTATTTTTATTTTCTGTTTTGGTGAGTAGCAGAATCTGGAAGAAAAATTGAAAATGGGAAGAGGGAAAAGATGAAAAGGGAAGAAATAATACCTGAGAAAGGGAGCAAAAAATTTTCTTGAATGAAAGGCTAGTAAATTTATGTTGTATGAGTATTATATATATAAGGGTAATATTATATATTATTATATATGTATATATATATAAAAATATGTATTACTTTACCCTTATCCAATTTGTTATTTTTATTTATTTTAGAAATATAGAAATTATAAAGGACCAAAAAACTACATGTGTCTTGTTAGAAATGCATGGGGTTTTGGTTGCCAATGAAATGGTGCCAAAAAAGACAGAAAATCAGTACATTTGGCAGTAAAAAAAAGAGACAAACTCATTACCTTTGACTACCTAATGTAATGATTTTGTCTGTTTTTTGACATTATTTCATTGGCAACCAAAGTTGCATGAATTTTGAAGAAGACAGTTGTAGTTTAATTGTTCTTTCTAAATAACGAAAAAAATATTTATCTATCTATCTATTTATCTATCTATCTATGTGTATATATATACTTTCTCTCTCTCTCTCTCTATATATATATATACACTCACACACAGACATCAAACCATGTGTCATCTGGTTAGTATGGTAGCAAAAATAGTATAGGATTAACATTTTGTTTCTACTGTAAAATTGAATGTAGGAACTGTTAGGCTAAAGGTAGATAATGCATTTCCGTAAAAGTAAAATACTTTTGAATGCCTAATAAGTTGACAAGCACACAGAGATTACTACTGCCTTTGCCTTTTCCTTTACTACATGCGAAAGTTCAATGATACTCCTTGTAGCTTTCTCCTATAGTAAGGGAAATTCATTAATGTGTATTTCACATTATTAGGGACTTTAAATGTGAATGATTTGAGCCTATATGATTACGGGCAGAATTAAGTATACTAAGTGGAACAAGCTTTGCCATTGAGATGTTGACGTAACAGGTGATGGTTTATTGTGAAGGAACACGGTAGATTGCGGTGGAGTTATACTTTGATGGCCAAAGTCAGTCTTTGTAAAGTGGAGAGCAGCAAGATTTTGGGGAAGAACATGTGTTTGAGCAGAGTATTCTAGCTGGCGTAGTGCCAAAAGAGCTACCCTTTTTTCAGTTGGTATTTTATGGTAAGAAATTGGGTTTCTCAGATTTTTGGCATTGTTTTTGGTAGTAGCTGTTTGTTCAGGCAGGATTGCATTCATTTTTCGTTTAGTGGTAGACAGTTAAGGGCAAGTATTTAGCTCAGTTCTTTCATTGAAGGTAATATCTTGGTGTTCAATTAGCGTCAGTCAACACAGAATAACATAGTACAATGTAGACTGAAGAATACAGCAGAACAGTAGCAGAGCTAAAAAAACTATAGAGCAGGAAAATGCAGAAACTTACGTTTGTCAGTCAGAAGTTTGTTCTCTATTTAACCAGCTGAAGAAGTGTGGGTTCGAAAATTCTACATAAGCTGTAGCAAGTATGCAGTGTATTAGTTAAAACTATGCAAAAGCGAAGATTCAAATGAAGATTGCATTCTTGAGACCACTCTAATTAACTACAAAGTCAAATGACAGCCTACCAAGAGTAGAGCATATATTAAAAGGCACATATGTGGTAAAGGCGCAAATAGCAGCCGTGTGTGAGGGTCAAGCATATATGGGGTTAATACATTGGGTAAAATTGTTGGATCTTCGGATAATTCCCAAAGTTAACTGTCTTTTTAGTCTAGAGGACCTGGAGAAAGAAGATCGTCTCGTTCTTTCAGCTAATCTACTGTAGTTTATTCTGCAAATTAAGAAGTTGTTCTTTCCTGTTGAATTATCTTTCGTTGACCTATTGAGTACATATTTGTTATGGACATCAGCAATGTAGAAATCCCAGAAGCAGTAAGACATAGACTGGAGTTTTCCTCTAGTTTGACACGACATATATACTGCAAATCAATACTAACTAAGGCAACTAACAAAAAAATTGACTGACATTTGGGCATTAGTACAGGGAACTCCTACAGTATATTACATTGATTTGTTTAGAGGGCATTACCTTTATATCATATAACCCATTTAGGTATAATTACATTTGATAAGAGCCCTTTTGTTCCCACTGAAATGAATATAGAGAGTAGAAGAGAATGACTAAATATACAGTAAGATCTGCTTATGTAAAAGGGCACGAACTTAGTAGGCAATTTAGTCCTAATAAGCTACAGATTTTTCTCATCACAACAATTGCTTTGACTTGATGATTTTATAATATGTCTATGTCATTGATTGCAGTGTGTATAATTCAGAAGTCATTTAATTTGATAAGAACTACAAGAGAGCAAACAGAGATCCAACTAATTGTCCAGGAAAGTAAGGAAAATGAGCAGAGCAAAGGCAGACAACATACCTTTGTTAGCTTGGAAGATCGATGAACTCCAAAGAAGCTTTGCATATTCACAGATGTAGAGGAAGAAACAAATAACAGGTGGCAGCTGCAATGGAGGTACCAAGTAGGTATGAATAGAAGAGAGCCTTGAGTTGTTGCAATGTTTAAATGACGCGGAAACCGAAAAGGCAAAATAGAAGTGGCCTTAATTTTTTATCTATTTACAGAAGTAGCCTTAAACGTACATGTGTAAGCAATTTATTGATTTGGTCGGACTGAGGAAACCCTCACTTATTAAGAATCGCAATTTACTCCTAACAAGCTACACACTTTTGTCATGAGAAGAATTGCTTTAAGTTGATGATTTTATAATATGTCTATGTCATTTATTGCACTGTGTATAATAAAGAAGTCAATATAATTTGATAAGAACTACAAGAGAGCGAACAGAGATCCAACTAATTGTCCAGGAAAGAGAGGAAAATGAGCAGAGCAAAGGCAGGCAGCATACCTTTGTTAGCTTGGAATATCGATGAACTTGAAAGAAGTTTTGCATATTCACACAGAATGCGCTTAAGACAAAAAAAGTATGTACTTTTGATGGAACTGACAGAGTTAGTTAACTTAGTTTTCAAACTCTATTTTCCCTGGTGGTAAGAAGTTGAGCAAGCACATTCATAAAGACCCTATGCTCTTCCACTAAGGTGAAGCTGCAATGAAGTATGGTTGATACAGTTTGTTAAATGAACAATAATAAATTCTATAGATAATGAAGACGTTTGAACTCTTCTGTTGATACACTATGCAACATATAGAAGTAAATATCTTGGTCAAGTTACACAAAAAAAGGATTGATATTGTGAAGACAGAACCAAAAGGATTGATATTCTCAGTTGTCAAAGAGAAAAAAGTTGAGATATGGGTTGAATAGCACAATTAAGAACAGAAATGTAAGAACAAGTGTGAGAAATCATCTGTACCTGCTTGTTCTGAATGGCGTATTTTATTTTGTATGTTGGAAACATTGGTATTCAGTTGAGCAGAACCACCAGCAGAAAGCATGGGATCTGATGTCTGGACATTAGGACAATTAACCAGATTAATTTTTGTAGAAATGAAGTCTGTGTTACCATTGCCTGCAGCTACAGACATGTGACCATGTTAATCGTAGGCTTTGAAATCAAAAACAAAGGAATACAAACCACATTCACTGCATGCAATTACCATATGAGTGTCTACCACATTCCCAGTTCCACATAAATACTTAAGAGTTAGGTTTAGGTCCAAAGCCAAGCAAAAATTACAACATGCATGCATAGATAAGTAAAGCTTAAGCACAGCAGAAAAACCATGAGTCAATAACTGTAACTCCCTAATCGAAATTGAAAATCATACAAAAATTGAGTACATAATTGTAAAAAAAAAGGAGAACAAGACAGATATAAGCATAATAATACCTTGATCTCTTCATTTACCACTGACATTTCCATTTGCATTTGCAGTTGAATCAACTGATGGAGGCGCAGGTGGTGACAACTGCTTTTGTTGAAGATGTCCATCGGCAGCAGAAGCTTTAGTATTCACTTCTACAACATCATCATCCCCGGCTTCCAAATCTTCTAGCATTTTTTGGATGAGTGAGACATGCACAACACGATTTTTAGCAGCTTCTTTCTCCTAAAGTCATACTGTACTTTCAAACTGTTTGAACTTTTCCAAATACATGTTTAGTTTTGCCTCAACTTCAGCTTCTTCATTTTTTAGCTCCTGATTTATCGTTTGCATATCCTTTAATCGATGGAGAATCGATTGAAGGATATGTAGAGGAAAAATGAGGAGGAAAAAAAATGGAAAAGCTAAAGTTGAGGCAAAATTGAAGTTATATTTGGAAAAGTTGAAAGAGCTGGAAAGTAGAGTATCACTTCAGGAGGAAGAAGCTGCTAAAAATCGTGTTGTGGATGTCTGAGTGATCCAAGAAATGGTAGAAGATTTGGAAGCAAAGGATGATAATGTTGTAGAAGTGAATAGTAAATCTTTTGGTGCCGATGGAGATCTTTATTAAAAGGATCTCTGCTAAATGTGACTCAGTTTTTACAGATTCAAAATCTCTCTTAAGATTTTGAATTTTTGTCCACATGTGTTTTTCGTGGTCTGTTAAAATTCCTTTAACCAGAGAGAACTCCTTAAGATGAAAAGCCAATTTTAGATATGAAATCAGTTCCGGTATAGGGGAAGTTTGCGAAATAGAGGAGGAAACTATTGGTTTCAAATTGTACGCCTTTCTTCAGTTTCACGTGCTTGTGGTAAGCGAGTTAATCACCGATTTTGTCTCAGCAGTCATGGCAAAACCTATTGAGAGTAAAAAACCTAAAATTTTGTGAAGAGAGAAGAGAGTTGTTACTGTTTCGCAAGATGAACCGTGAGAGTGAACCTCTGGTGCTGCTAAAGAAGACGTTTGGTGAGCAGCTTAACCCTAAAAGCCCAAATTGAGTTAAGGCAAATACGAAAACATACCAAAGATGCAAAAAAGGGAAAAAATTCAAATTAAAGTAAGACAGAAGATTAAGCGATGTAAAATATATTAATATTGAAAATGACCATATTAACAAAAATACATTCCCTCACAATGTCAGTTCATATCGTGAGAGATAAAGGTTGATTGACCAGGACATGGGCCATGTGATAGGGCAATAAAAGACACTTCATTTGAACATGATTATGTTAACACTTTAAGAGTGAATCTATTTTGTAGGTCAATTACTGTCTTCTATGTCTTGATATTCAAGAATTCAATGGTAACAAATTGATTGGATTTGGAGAAAATACCGATCCATAAATCATATTGACATAGGTTAAAATAATTGTACCTTGTGCTTATTTAGAAGTGCCACTTCTAAAGGACTAACATAGCTTAAAATAATTGTACCTTGTGCTGAAAATGTGATGAGACAAATAAGGACATTTTTGGTATTGTGAAGATTACTTTTGGTGAATTCATTGTAATAGAGACTTTTGTACTCTATTTGGTCAGACAACAAAATGAGCACGGAATTTCTGTACCAGCTGATCATTTTGATTGTAGTTAAACTCAGTAAATTAATGCGCTGAAATATCCCCTATGTTTCATGGATAATCTATTGATCCTATCCTACCATGGTAGCCGCTACTTCATTTTGTATTTAATATGGTTTACTAAAAATGTTGTAAAAGTATTAAGGTACTATGTTTATTTTGCACAAATTTATTAGTTCATTGATACTTATTATTGTATGAAAGCTGGTACAGCTGTGCAGGCATGAGGAAAATGCATCAAAATGAATGTATTCCAGCGAAAGTAAGTCAAATTTGCAGTACTATTATTAGCTGTTCTTTGTCGTTTTTGTCCTTGTCATTATTATAATCATGACGCAAAAAATGCCTGTAAGAATCTCTGTCTATATAATCCACTTTGCTGCCAGTTTAATGGAAGAGGAGAGAAAAATGAATGGTCCTTTTATAACTTAGTATAGACCTTGACTTAATGACTATAGTAGTGCTATAATGTCATACGAAACTTAGAATCTACATTTTGGTAAAGAAAGCACCTTTAACAACTTAGGGAAGAATATATTTTAATATAAAGTGAAGGAAGGTTCAGCTTGTTTGGTAGAATAAAAAAATAATACAAATTTCTGTCGTAGTGAGATACTACAAGACATTTATAAAGTACTTGTTACTATTAGGCATTTGATTCGAAAACAAGATTACGTTATTTGTAGAAAGCTCCATTACCTGCAAGTCATGAAGACTGTCTCCATATTTTGGATTCGAAGAAGTAAATTAGTGAATAACAGACTATTTGTCATAACTTCAAGAAGTTCCGCCGAACGTAGATATAGAATTAATTGAAAAGAAAACTGTAACTCGGACTTTTTACAGAGAAAAGTTAATATATCAAATTGACCTGCTGGATTCACATATCCAATGAAAATTAGTAGTTTGGAGCAAAAGTACGCTGTTGAAAAATCCTTAGTACTATAGAAGAGAAACATCGACTTGTTTTATTGCATAGCAAAAGCATAAAGAAATGATTCAACAATTGTTCAATTGAGAAGCAGATGGGAAAAAAGAGTTTTTGAACAAATTTACACGCACAAATAGATAAGCTGAAAGAGAAGCAAGATGTGATGCATGTCCAAACTAAATATAGGCAATAAATGATATTTTGGCAGATGCAATGAAGAACAAAAAATAAGAAGAACAAAGACAGAAGAGAAAGAATAAAAAGAAATTACGATGTGGGGGTACCTGTCCTCATCAATAATTGTTGTGTTTTAAAGCTTAATGTTCAGATATAGATGAACTGAATGCAGTGTTCCTCCAATAGCAAAATCGTTCTTCAATTCCACGGTCACTTCTATGCCCAGCAGATTGTTGGAAGTATGGAAAAAAAACTACAGGAAAACACAATGGACCAAGGGTAAAATGAAGTTAGAACATAGATGAAATAAACTCTTGAGAAAAATACATAAAACGCAGAGAAATGTATAGTTGTGAAATTAGTCAGACCTCGAAATCATCAGATGTAAATAGAGGTGAAATTGAGAGCAAAGTAATATCAAGTATTAATTGTTACTTATCTTTAAAAAAGCCAGCTAAAGTAAAATGATCTGAAATTTAAGAATGTGTAGCATGAGGGTGGTTAGTTGTTACATTTGTTGCTTTTAAAAGTATCATGAGAATGCTTTTCGAATAATTTCGTCATAAACTGCATTATATGTAGAATGATCATTTGTGTCCTCTACTGTAGGCGGGCGTATTAATATTTTTACGTTGTCTGAACATTTTGCTCGAGATAAAGCAACATAAAGTTGTCCATGTGAAAAAACTGGTTCACGCAAATATATTCCAACAAAATCTAATGTTTGACCTTGAGCTTTGTTTATAGTCATAGCAAAACATAACCTTATTGGAAATTGTGTTCTTTTGAAGGGAACTGGTAGCTTCTCATCTTGTGATGCCAGTAATGGTATCTTTGGAATAAAAACATGTTTATTTTTAAAATCACCACTGGAAATAGTAGCACTGATAACATGTGACTTAAAATCATGACATATCAATCGTGTACCATTGCATAAACCTTCAGTAGGATTTAAGTTTCTTAATAATATAACTGGACAATTTTTTTTCAAAGTTAATCTATAAGGTGGTAAGTTAGCAGGATGTAAGGTGTTCAAGAAATCTTCAAATTGGCACTGATCATTTGGTTCTATTGTTTTATCAATAACTATATAGACTGTAGCATCATCGGGAAATCTATGTATAAGCATGTCATTTATTTCATGAACAAAATCATTTTTTGTTGTCAAAATAATACGGGAAGTTATAAAAGATGGATTAGAATATAATGTACGGAAATCAGGATAAGTTACATTAAACAAAAGATTCAAAGATTCTATTTCATGTGTAAAGGGAATGACAAAATTATTGGGAATTTCAATTTTGTTGCAGTTGTTAGTTTTTTCTTGTCCATTTCCAATTCTCATTAAATATGCACAAAATGCTGGATCTTTTTTTGCACACATGTTTTCAAATAAGCACAATTTTTCGAGATGATTCCAAATATGGGAGTATAATAAACTTTGACCAATAAAGTCTTCTTTTTTCCCATTACGAACAACAGGAAGTGTTTGTCTAAAGTCTCCCCCAAAAACTACAACTTTTCCACCAAAAAGTGTTTTTGTATTCATAAGATCTTTTAAAAGTGTATCAAGAGCTTCAATGGTTTTTTTTTTGCCATTGAGACTTCATCCCAAACAATTAACTTTGAATCTTGAATTAGAGTCGCTAATGAACTTTGTTTACTAATATTGCAAGTGAAATTTTCATCGATGTCAATAGGAATTTTGAAACGTGAATGAGCTGTTCGTCCTCCTGGAAGTATTGAAGCTGAGACACCAGAACTTGCAGTTGCTAAAGCTATGCATCCTTTTGTTCTTATAGCAGCCAACAAAGCTTGATAAAGGAAAGTTTTTCCTATTCCACCAGGACCATCAATGAAAAAAACTCCTGATTTATTGGAATATACTCTTTCAAGAATTATGTCATATGCCCTTTTTTGTTCAACATTTAATTTGCTTTGTAGATGTATATCTTTTTCAGAGACTATTATATTTCTTTCGAAATATATTTCTTTTGCCTCATTAGTTGTTTTAGAGAAGTTAACATTTCCAAATATATCTTTAAATTCAATTATGTTATGTCCCATTTGAAAGTAGAATTTCATTGATATGATTTAAAACTAATTGGTGGATATCTTTTTTTGTAATAGTTGAAATAATTTTAAAATCTTCTGACATAAAGTCTTCATATTTTTTCCAAAGATCTTTTGGGTTACCAGGATTACAATAAACTAATAATGTTGCAAATAATCTTCTTAAACTATAAGACATTTGATAGCTTACAGCTTTAGACATACACTCAATTAAGTTGTTATCAGAATGTAATAAGCCTCTTTTTTTTGCAGCTTCTCTAAATGTAGCGTAGCATTTTCCATCCATTGTACGTAGATCTTCGTACGATTTTGGTCCTCTTATGTTCATTAGAAGCAACCTAAGATAATATCTTTCTCCTTCGGTTGGATGACATGTGACAATACGTCCAATAGTAAGGCGTTGTTTTCGACGTGACCACATTTTGTATGATGATGACCATACAAAGTGTTGGGGAAACTCTTTATATAGTAAATTCAGATTCATAGCATCGTTATTCATTTTGTTCATAAGAAAAAATTATGTTAACATCGTTTTCTTTATCATTGGATTGTTTATTATTTGATCGATAGTTTGGTTATTTTTGAAAGAAACAAATTTTTGTCCATCATGATGCAATTGTAACTGGCAAACACTTGGAGTCATTTCACTTATTGAAAAAGCAAATAGACGCCACACAGCTTCTGGAGGAGAAACCCATCTAGCAGATTGGTATTCTTTGATTTCATCTATTTCTACATTAGTATCATTATTATGTACAAAGAATGCAATTTTGTCATGTCCTTTGTAAATATATTTGTAAATGTATTCGATAACCTTAATGTCAGAACATATTTCAACATTAATATGACAACCGAATTTCTTTAGTAAAAATGGATTGTACGGGACAATCCAAGAATTATCAATGTTGTGTCCTCTAACTTTGATTGGTGTGATCATTTTTGGTCTTTTGTAAAGAGGATAGAAATTCTTTCCTTTGGTTGTTTGTTCAGTAAGTTGTTTTGGATATTTAAACTTACATTTTCCTTCTTTTTGCATGCAAGAATTTGTAGGATTTAAATACCCACAAGGACCATGGATCATGTGCTTGGTCACAAGTTTGTGTAGATGATGATCAATATGAGGATCAGGTAATTCAGCGCATACAGTTTTATCATATGATTGTGGTGTTAGCAAATTATATCCATCCATAAGTATAATGAGAAAATGGGCATGTGGAAGACCTCATTTTTGAAACTCAATTGTATACATAAAAGCTGCAATCTTTCCAAATATATTGGTTTGTTGAATATCTGTTTTAAGTTGTTCTACTTTTGCTCTGAATACTCTACTAACTAAATCAGGTCTATTTTGAACTTCTTCCATTGGCTGTAAATGTTCTTGTATTTCAGGCCAACAAGGATTACAAGTCATCGTCAAAAATATTTCTGGTTTTCCAAAATGTTGTACCAAAGCAATGGCATCCATATATCTTCGACGCATATCTCTTGGGCCTCCTATGAAACTACCAGGAAGGAATTTTTGTCTGTCAATATTGGAAGCCTCTCTTTCTCTTTGCCTCAATAAATCAATAATTCCTTGAAAGGCTTCAACTCTAAATAGATCCTGATTAAATGAAACAAAATCTAATCTTTGTGTCTCAAGTTTGATATATTGGTCAACTATGTATTGTTGAAATACCCTTCCAGAATGTAAAGTTTCATTTGGTTCTTCATCTCTTATTTGAATTTTATAACAATAATATTCATGACAAGAAACAGTCTCTCTTTTTCTTAATCCTTTTGATAAAACTGTAGATTCAATGTGAAGGAGTCTATCAATAGAAGTGATGTTTTTTATACTTGGTAGTTGCTGAGATTCACAAGAAATTTGGGTTTTGGAATAACTATATGTCTTGTTGAATTTTTTAATACCACAATGCCAGCCATTTTGACCATAAGGAAACAAAAGTGGATATTGTAATGGGTCATAACATCCATAATAGTAATTGACCAATTGGGTTTTGTTACTATGAGTGTAAATGCGAATATGTGGTGTGGAAATTTTATCATTTAATTGATCTTCAATCCAAATTGCCCCAACTTTAGATGCAGTTGGTAAGTTATATGTTCTTTGGTCTAAATTGGAACTTGAGTTTAGAGCAATGTAAAATTCAGATAAATTTGGAACAACTGTTAGCGATCTAAGAAAAGTAGAATAAGGATTAAGTTTGAGCATATCGATGAGTTTTGTAACAATTAGCTCATTAAGATTATCTGATAATGTCATTCGATTTGTTAGCTCATTTTCATTATCATAGAAATATAATTGTAAATTTTTTTCTTTTCCTGTTGAGGGTATCAAATCATCAATGAAGTGATACATTTGTCCTTGGACCTTAAATGTATAGATGCCACAATTTCTCTTTGCTAATTCTCTATCATAACGTACTCCAAGTGAAGTGAAGGCAAACATATTATTGTAGGCTCTACTGTAAGTGCGAAAATGTTGACATTCTTTGGAGTCACCCAAGAACAAATTTCGCAACTCAGTAGGCATCCTATGAGAAGTTAGTCTAATTGATCCATTATCACAACAAAAACCTGGTGATTTATATTGAAACCTTTTTGCTACACAAAATTTGCAATTTGGAACTTTCTTTAAAAGCAAGTAATCTTTTGGCACTAAATTATCATTTTGTAGATTGATTTCTAACTTATTTCTACCTGTGCAAGGTAAAAAGCAATTATTTGTTATATATAAAGTGAAAAGAAGACATTGTTTTTAATGATTTTGGTAGAAAGAAGCATACCTTTATTTGCAGTATGTGTTGAAGGTAATTTGCTTGCAACATGACATGCAGCTGATGTTGATCCTAGTAAGAGGAATAGAAATATTTAGAGATAGTTAGGTAATTATGAAAAATGAACATAGTCAAAATAGTTGAAGTAGTATTTTTGAACTGACCTAGTTCGAAGCTAGATAAGCAACTGACCATATGTTGTCCTCTAGTTGAAGAACCTGGTAGGTTTGTAGTTAGTTGAAGTGTGTAACTATAGCTCTAGATATTTACAAGAGAGATTTAATAGAAGGAAGAAACAAATATGCTTAGCTAACATTGCTGAGGAGATAATGAAGAAGTGGTAATTGTAAGAGCAGCAGTACTATTTGATTGATGAAGGATTTTTTGTCTTTTTGATTCAGCCCTTTTTTCTCTTAGCTGGGATAGAAGTAATTATTTTCTCTCCGGTGACATTTGTGCATATCTAGTACGTCGACACAAATTTCTATCAGAAGTTTGTTTTTGGGTAGGCACATTATCTCGATTTTCTTCTATTCCTATTAGAAGTAATTCATCATTGCTTTAAATAATTTATAACCTAATGTAATGTGGGAAAAATACATAGAATTGACCAAGAAAAAAGGTTCTGTTAGCATGACCCCAATATGGAGTAATGAGAAACATTATATAAGTATTACAACATTTGGATGGAAGGATGCATAGAAAACCTGTTCAATTGATTTAATGAGTACTTGTTCGTACAATTAGTACAACATATGTTGTCTTTTAAGACATAAGATTGTACTTTACAACAAATGAAAAATAAGTTATGTAATAGAAGATGTTTTGACAATTTCAAGCTATCCATATAAACAACTTTATGTTGGTGCGAAGGATGAATCTATTGTTATTATTGTGTTGGACAGTTACGATCATTCAAAGAATGTAAAGGAAAAACATAACTTCGTTAGGTTGTCTCCCACCATCAGTAGAGCAACATAATTGTTGCAAATATTTTGCGGAAGTTAAAACACTATATATTAGAAAATTCTCTGCAGAATAAAGAATATTGTCACGATGATTCACTATTAGTACTATAATAGACTGAAGATACCATATGGGAACTAAAGCAGACATATTGTATGCATTTGCAAATGACTTGTCACCATTTGAAAGCACCCAACTTTTATTCATATGTGCAAAGTGATTATGTTTTTAAAATCCGGATAATCTTTGGCTGTTGCTATTGTCAAAGTTCCATCTATTTCACCGAATGGAAATATTTACAAATAGCTAGGTAATTATTAAAAATGAATATAGGCAAAATAGTTGAAGTAATATCTGTGAACTGACCTAGTTTGAAGGTAGATAAGCAAGTAACTATATGTTCTCTTGTAGTTGAAGTAGATGGTACATTTGTAGGTTTGGAAGTTGCAACTACAAAATGAGGAAAGTAAATCTATTAAGAGTAGGTCAGTTCAAGTGTGTAACTATAGCTATAGATATTTAAAAGATAGTTTTGATAGAAGGAAGATAAGAATTTGCATAACTAACCTTGTTGAGGAGATAATGAAGAAGTGGTAATTGTAAGAGCAGCAGTACTATTTGATTGGTGAAAGTTTTTTTGTCTTTTTGATTCATCCCTTTTTGCTCTTAGCTGGGATAAAAATAATTGTTTTCTGTCTGGTGACATTTGTGCATATCTAGTACGTCGACGCAAATTATTGTCAGAAGTTGTTTGTTGGGTAGGCACATTATCTGGATTTTCTTCCATTCCTGTTTGAAGTAATGCATGATTTGTTAAAAAATTTATAATGTAATGTAATGTAGCAAATATACATAGAATTGACCAAAAAAAACCCATGTGCCAGCATGAGCGTAATATGGACTAATGACAAACATCATATAAGTATTACAATATTTTGATGGAAGTATGCGTAGAAAACCTCTTCAGTTGATTTAATGAGTACTGCTTCCTACAATGAATACATGATATATTGTCTTTGAAGGCATAACATTGTATTTTAGAATAAATGTAAGATAAGTTATTTAACAGAAGATGTTTTCACAGTTTGAATTGCGTTTGGTAGTTCAACAGGCATATGAAGAAGTTTATGTTGCTGCGAAGGATGAATCTATTGGTATTATTGTGTTGGGCAGTTTTGATCATTGGAAGAATGGGAAGGGAAAACATAACTTCGTTAGCTTGTCTTGCACCATCATTAAAGCAAGATAATTATTGCAAATATTTAATGATGTTTACATTTGGGAAAATTGAAGTAATTAGTTGATCACATGAGTTAAGTTAAACAAAAAGTAATATTGTATACCTAAGGAAATTGCAGAAAGCATATTTGCTATGTAATTATACATACAGAGCACGATGATGTCAATACAAAATATAAGCTAAAGGACATTTTTCCCAAAGTAAAAACACCAGGTACTGGAAAATTCAGTGTACAATAAACAATATTCTGACCATGATTTACTATTACCACTAAAATAGACTGAAGAGACCATATGGCAAATAAGTCAAACATATTGTATGCATTTGCAAATCACTGGTGACCATTTGAAAGCACCCAACTTTTATTGATATGTGTAAAGTGATTGTGGGAAAAAAATAGGGATAAGTTTAGGTGTTCGTACTGTCAAAGTTCCATCTTATCTCCATTTTCACGAAATAAAATCTAAATAAGAGGAGTTGCTAAAAGATTGGACACACTTTGTACGGTGAAAGGTTGTTATAATATGACTTTCAGGTACAGCAATATAAAGAGGTTTCATGAGTGGTGGTTTCATGAGGGAGTAGAAGCAAGTATATATTAAGATTATGAGTTTGGGGAAATAATTTTTACCAACAATTCCATTAAATGTACAGAGAACATGTGGCTGTAAATCAAATTCATTGCTAGAGCAATTTATAAAGTTAAAATCTTAAATCACTCTTTGTCATAGCTACTTAAAACTAACTGAAAATAGGAGAGGGGAAATAAACTACAGCTGATAGTACTGGCAAAGGCATTTCCTTTGCATTCTTAAGATGCAAATTTTTAACCAAACCTATAGTAATTGTAATAAGAAAAAGAATATGATATTTTGAAGAGAAAATGGTCCAATAAAATCTGAGCAGAGGAAAGTGAAAAAGTGATGTAGCTAAGGGAAAAAAAGTGATATATACAATTGATAAACTCATCAGTATATGATGATCAGTTGACAGTATAGGATTAAAACTCATACTATCCAGCACAACCAATATGGAGTTGTTGTCACAGAAATACACATATTACTGTAAAGGTTGCCTCTTTAAGTGTTTTTTTTTTACATGTTATAGCTCCTATCAGATAGAATTTAAGGAATGGTGTCTAATGATGTACTTTTAATTTTTGTCACCTTCATTTTCATCAGCCCTGTTGCAAGCAAGGCAAAAAGTTTTTCATGTGCACTGAACTATATAAATTTAGAACAAAGTACTTTTATGCAGGGTTTCAAAGAGAAGCTTAATTAAGTCATTTTTGGCAAAGTTAAATGTAGGGCATAAGAATGAGGAAAAGGTAAGCAAAATAATAGGCACCTAATGAAAATGCTATTACTAAACGTTTGACAATTTGGTTTGTAGAGCCTTCACCTATTCTCTTTGATTTCTTGTCAGTAAGATTGACTGCTAAAATATTGAGACATTAGTGATCGGACAGATGTTATTCACGGAACCCTTGTGTATTTGAATTGTGGATGTTTCTGTGTGACATCTAGTGAAATGAACATACGAACACAAGAGTAAATGATTTAAATAGATACACAGGTGGGATCAAATGACATACATTTGGAAGATATTTTTTTAGGAAAAATAAACAACAGAGAAGAGACTGGGCTTGCGGTGTAATAACATACCTTTTCAGTTGCTGAGCGATATGGGACAGAATATTTAGGGTCTAAAAAAAGGCAGAAAAATTGTGTTAGCAGTTTTCACGTATATGATCAAACATGTTGAACGCGTATAATGTAAATACCATACATTTGAGATATACAAATGTAGCATTTGGGAAAATAAAAATTACAATGAAAAGAATTCAAACAGAATAGTGTAAGGAGTTTTGTAAGAAGCAATTGGAAGGGAAAAAGCAAAGTACTTCAACAGAAGAATGTAATTATCTTTAAATTGAACGACATACGAACATAAATATATATGGAAAGAACAATGAGAGTAGGCACCATCATAGGCCCTTTGTAAAACAGGTGGAAAGATTAGGAATAGAACATGTGTAGCACATGAAGCTTCTATCACATTCATCCTATATAAGCCTAATTAAATGAGTTTTCTGTCTCCGCAATGATTCTGTAGCATAGAGAATATTTGGACTGTAAATATTATTTTCAAACGAATGAAATAGCTTATCACGATTTTCACATATGAACGTTTTACATATGAAACAGACAAATCCTGTAACAAGTATGATTAAAGTCAGCAAAACACTTTGGTTAACATACAGAATGGATGTTTAAGCTTTTCAGGAAATGTAGGACAAACGACTAAAAAATGTAAGTAAATGTGCAAATTTCCCTCATTTCTTTGACATGTTATTGTCTTGGATACTAATGTGATATCATAAGTTCAACGTATCATATTATTCTAAATTTTGAAAGGAGCATATGCCTTTTTTCAGCATTCATGCCATAATCATTTTACACGTAAGGTAGAGCTAAAGTTCAGGTTTGAATTAGTCATGTAATAAAATGAAGTCGACATCTGTATTCAGTTGTGGTTTAGTTGAACCTGCGCTGATAAGTTTAGACACTTCAATAATATTCTCTGTGTAGACAGTAATGTTTGTGGGTTTATTTTAAGTTATTTCTAAAGAGGAATCAGAAGAGAGCAGAAGAAGAAAGCTACTGAGTTTAGCTACTGCAACGTTCTATCCATAGCAAATAGAAATACATATATGGGAATAACGAAACTTCAAAATGACTTAATGCAGAATTTATTATTCCATATTATTCAAAGTAAAATACAGAACTATTGTCTGTCTACAGGAAGAGCAGAATTTTGATTGTTAACTTGTTGTGAAGCACGTTGATTTGATATTAGACTATTGATACAGGGAAAAGGAATAGAAAGTTTAGGGCTAGAGAAACGTATACTGCTCTGGTTGGTCTGGCTGGTTCAAATGTGTTTTACTTTTAGGGAAATGCATGATGGAGAGTTGAAATAATATTGTTAAAAGTTGTATAACATACTTACACCCTGGATGAGAAATGAATGTAGCTGTAGACAATATTGGCAGTATGCTATTTAGTGTGTATGTACGCATAATGTTGTAATACAGTTAATGTAACGCAGCTACAGTTAAAGGGAAATAATATTGTAAGAAAGTGTATAATGAACTTTGTAGTTTCCCTATTCACAATAACTAACCTTTACGTTCAACTATTTATAAGAGTTATGTAGCAACACTAATGGATTTAAGGCATATGATAGTGGAAATGTTTTGCTAAGTCAATTCACCCAACTCATTAATGCAACAGACTGATATTGACACTAAGGTAAACATAAAGATTAAGATTGTGGCAGCATAGACAAATGTTACTTTTATGGTAGGTGTAAATCATGAAAGATGTTATACTAATAGCTATAAAGAATTCCTACATTGATTGATAAAATTAGCTGTTCAAATGTAAGTTAAAAAACATTGTTACCTGAACTGCATTTGCTTTTTCTGTGTTTTTGGGAGGTTTGAACAATCAGAAACAGGAGATTTATTAATTTCCTGTAAACAAACAAAACAACCAATAAATTAAGAAGTTTCATATTAGTTTCTGTGCAATTTGAAGAGGTTTATTAGATAAGACCATAAAGAATTGCGTGGAATGAAACGAACAAGGCAGGAATGAGTTAAATATTGGGAAGAAAGCTGACATTACGTACAGCGGGGAGAAACAGAGGTCCTAAACCTGCTGTATTCATTTGCAGAGGAATGCAGAAAAAGTGGACACTGAAGTTACAACCAATTATCAAATTAAATTGTGTGTTCCTTTTAAGTGTGTGTTTTCATTTGCAGATGGATATATATACACATGAATATTTGACTACTATAAGTGTTTAATGTACAATTTGTTTATCAAAGCTGTGAAAATGAAGCTACATCAGCAGAGTCGAAGTGATTCAGGTTTGAGTGGAAATATTTGGTCTCATACTACAAAATGTGCAAGTCTGTTGTATAGTAATTTTATCATTTGAAGGCTCCATTTTCTATTGATGTTACAATTGGGTTTTATGGTTTTGTAACTATCTTCTATTATTGGCTAATGTTAGAGCCAAATTATCGTAGCTTGTTTAAGCGTACATCTTAAAATGCGGGCAACATCCAGATTTGTGGGGCCTTCGGTAAAATGATTCCATTCCCAAATGAAACGGAACAAAGAGGCATGAATATAACGCATTATATTTTCGGTCCTACATGCAAGAATAAGCAAAATCCATAAAACCTAAAATTGAAGAGATTGTGGCAAATGTTTGGCTGTAAGCTGCTCTTCTGTCCACAACTTATATAGAAGTGCTAGCGAGGATGAAGACTTTGACCAAACACTTTATTTGCATGTTGAATTCGTTGCTCTACTTCATTGTTAACCTCGAAACAGGTCAAAGTAGCGGAACTAAAACTACTGCAAAAATGAAAGTAAGCGAAACTATTACCAAAGAAATCTCCCTAGCTGCACTGTTTCTTTTTGTTATTTACTTTTTTCGCTGTTATGTAAGCATAATATGTAAATGGATTTTATATTTTAAAGATATTTAATTGTGAAAGAAGAAATGATAAGCTAATGAAACAAAGTAAGGATAAGCTTAGAAGCAACTATTTCCCTACAATGCTAGGCGTAGCAGTTAATGAGTTTGAATAGTCATTAACAATTTGGACTATCCTGGAAAACAGAATGTCGGCCAAACTTTAAACGATAAATAAAACACTTGAATGAAAAGTGATGTGCAAAGAGTGGAAACTAAATCAGTAAGAGAAGTAGTAAATTAGCAGTAGAAATAAAGTACTATAAATTGGTGCTAATACCATTATGAGAGACTTTCCTACTGGAGTGAATACTACCAATGGGTGAGATAACAATTCTGACTGTATTTGTACATTTTTTGTTACAGGCAAAGTAAAATATGAGAGAATAGCTCGTGGGTGTATCAAATTGTATAGATCATGGGAGAAGACATATAAGATATCTGTGATCACATGTGGGATGTCTGTGAATGTTGTGGAGTGGCTAGCCTGCATATACAGATTGTGTCGGCAGTTGAAGCAATCCCCGTAAGCTGGTGACAATGAAGAGGCTCCTGCAGACCCTGCAGGCTGTTGTGTATGAGTGGTATTTTTATCTTTCAGTTGCGGGCAATCTCCTGTGAAAGTGATTTAGTATTTAGGAATATTCAATTTCAGGGAATTCAACATGAATTAAGTTGCAACCACACATGGAACAACTGAAACGAATCATTAATTATATTACATGAAATATTTGTAGCATGTAATGATTTTTAATAGCCATTCACAATTTGGAGTATCCTGAAAACCGGAGAATTGAAGAAAGCTGAAACGATAATTAAAAGAGTTGAAGGAAAAGTGATGTGCAAACACCGGTAACTAAATTAATAAGAGAAGTACTAAATTAGGAGTACAAATGAAGTACCAAAAATTCATCCTAGTACCATTATGAGAGACTTTCCTACTGCAGGCAATAGTACAAATGGGTAAGATAAGAAATCTGAGTGTATTTCAAATGTTTTTGTTATAGGTGAAGTAAAATATGAGAGAATACCTCCTAGGTGTATAAAATCATATAGATGATGGGAGAAAACATATAAGGTACCTGCGATCACGTCTGGGATGTCTCTGAATCTGGTGGAGTGGCTAGCCTGTATATACAGCTTGGGTCAGCATTTGAACCAATCCCTCTAAGGTGGTGATAATGAACAGGCTGGTGCAAACCCAGCAGGCTGTTCTGTATGACTGGTATTTCTATCGTTGAGTTGCAGCCAATCTCTTGTGAAATAAAGTGAGTA
Organism: Solanum stenotomum; assembly: GCF_019186545.1. Classification (NCBI taxonomy): domain Eukaryota; kingdom Viridiplantae; phylum Streptophyta; class Magnoliopsida; order Solanales; family Solanaceae; genus Solanum; species Solanum stenotomum. The sequence continues at coordinate 8,952,245 of NC_064285.1, forward strand.
TTTAGGAATATTGAATTGCAGGAAATTCAATATGAAATAAGTGACAAATACATATGGGACAAATGAAAAGAATCATTAATTATATTAAATGAAATATTTCTTTCCTTTTGCTAATGAATTTGTTTGGACAAGTATTTAGGCAAAAGAAAGCAAAGACATATACAAGCTCTGAATACCGAACATGTGGGGATACAACATATGTGACAAATGACAATATGTTTAACCAGGAAAATTGAGGTGGTATTCTTGCTATAATGTCAATGAACCAACAGAAATATTCCATCCGAATAGTCTAACGTATTCATGGAATCAATTGAAGCGGCTAACATAAGAAGAACAATGTAGACCAGGTAATACATTCCCATCCTGTTAAGCACAACGAATATTGACACACAGTAAGTACAAAAGATGTAACAATTTCATCTTCTTTAATAGATTTTTGCAACAAACAATGTATCTACTTGTCCCAAATATTTCTCAAACATTTTATTTTCACATGGGTCTCTCTGTGGACTTTATCTGTAAATATGCAGGTCGAATTTATCAACACAAATGTACCTTAATTAACAGAGACTTTAACAATTATCACCAGTGTCAACTGCATATTGACAAATTTAATGTAAAATTGTTATGACCAAGTAGGGACTGTGATGGTTCGATGGTGAAGAAAGTGCAACAGACAAATACATACAATTATTGAGCAGAAGTTTGCAGCACATACATAGAGTATAATATGGCTTAATATGGTCCACAAAAGAGAAATTAGGAATCGGAGAAAGAGGAAAACAGAAGACAAATTAGGAATGGGAGAAAGAGCAAATGATGGAGCAAACATGTAAATTTCGCTTAAACCATGAAGAAATACCTGCGCAGGTCGTCGGAAACAAAGAGAAATCTTCACGAAAGCTTGACAGACAGATTTTAACTCTATAGACAAACAGAAAACACTAAGCAGCAGATGGATTCGCCATTGAAGAGGTGAGAAGTAGAAGGAAGAGTTGACAGAATACAACGACTTTACGAAGGAGGACAGAAACTTAAAGCATGAAGAAGTACCTGCGCAGCTCCTCCGAAAGAAACAGAGATCTTCAGCAAAGCTTCAGAGAGAGATTTAAAGTGTGTAGACAAACAGGAAAAACTAAGGAGCAGACGGATTCGCCATTGAAGAGATCAGAAGTAGAAGGAAGAGTTGAGAGAATAGTGCGCATTTAGGAAGGAGGCGAGAAATTAGGGTTAGAATTTGGTCAGAAATAGCAAGAAAGTTCTAGAGAAAGTGCCTTTATTTATTGATGTACAATTAGTACTACCATTAGTACAATGCAAAGATGCAGTGTTGGTCCTTTCTAAAATATACAATTAGTACTGCGTTTAGTACAATCAAATAATGCAGTGTTGGTCCTTTTTAAGTCTCATTTCTACATAAGGGTAATATATATATATAAATTTCAATAAAATTATGTCACGTAACACCTCTTGAACCTTACTAGATCAGCCCCTGAACAACTCGATAATTGTTTGTATGACAATGAAAGCATAGACGCAACACAATTGCATAAAAGTGACATAGCAATGAAATTTGTCTCTTACTGAGTTAATCAAAACTTGTGAATTGTTTACGTAGTGATAATTAATTATTTAAACTTTGTAATTACAATTTACAAGTAACAAACAAACCAATTCTTCTAGAAAAACATTTGTTAACTGTGTAGTCATAGTTTCTCTTAAATATTTTCCAGTCATAAGTCCCTGTAGGATTCGACCTCCAAATGTTTACAATTGTTATATTACATAATCGACCCATGTACACTCGTGTGTGCACTTATGAGCCAACGAATTTTTGTTTACAATAGTTGTATTATATAGTATACACACGTTGTATACATTTTTACAAGTACACTTTTTATGATATACCCTTCATATTCATTTTTATCAGCATATTTTTCATATATAATTAATATACACTTTTCGTAAACACATTATCTATAGTTTTATCTGAATAGATTTGTACCAAACAATCATAGAGCTATGTGAACCAATAAAAAAGCTACAATTTTCTTTAAATATCTCCATGAGGGATATGAAAACAAACAAATTAAAGACAACAAGTTTCCTTAAATCCATTTGTTGAGAAAAAAAAAACTGAAAATTGAACACCCACAAAGTTATAGAGCTAAATGCAGCCAACAAAATAAAGATAAATCCTAGAGAATTTATCTTTTGCTTTTGTTCTTTGCCTCCATAATGTTCCTCTCTTTCTAAAAATGGCTAAGAATGAATATTTATAATTAATATTTAAAAATATTTAATAAAAGAATCCACCAAGTCGGACTAGGAAAGGGCAAAAGTTTTCCAATGTCTGTGCCAGCTCATGACTCGAGGCACAGACATGGGAAAAATAAAATCGAAACAAGGAAAAAATAAGACTAAAATAATATAAATCGCACAGTATTACTACTCCACACTTTAACCTTTGTTCCTCCTCAAATAACTATTAGACACACAAATTAATATAGCACCCACCTCGCTATACAAATCAAATAGGTTTACTCCTACCTAGCTAGATCATCAAGACACTTTAAACATTGAAATAACTCTCATTACAAAGTATGCTTAAAGATTCAAATGGGTTGACTATAGATAATGATAGGGTAGACTTAGTCAAAAATTGGTTCAACAATTAGGTAGGGAAAATAATTATCTCCATATACATAATGCTTCTTCAATTTGAGGGACACAAATTCTAACTTTCTTCTATGAAATAAATTACTGATCGTACAATTTATTCATATCAAATAATCAATCAATTCAAAATTTGGAAAATGTTGTCATTCTCAAGTCAATGCCCAAGTCTTTTGGGAAACGGCAAGTTTGGCTCTATTTATCTAACAACATTATTGTTTTTCTTGTCGAAGAAATAGAAGAAAACAAGCAAAACACAAATTTTTCTTGTCATTTGGTAGAGTTTATTAGAAAAAATAATGCATGTATTAACCTTTTGTATTATTAGTATCTTGTTAGGTAAGCATTGATTCTACATTCCGGAATCATTTGGTAGAATGTATTAGTAATACATGTATTCATAATGCTTGTATTAGTAATACTTGCATTAATAAAACATATTGCATAACTTCTATAAAAAAATATTTGTTTAGGATAATACCCTCCACACTCTATAGCTTTGGAAAATAGAAAATGTGCTGAGAAGGATTTGAAGGGTTGTTATGCCTTCAATCAATCTAATACATGTCTTGAAACCTTTTGTATTACTAGTACATAAATATATATGATATTAGTAATACACACCTCAATACACAATAAAGCATATAACTGATACAAATATTATATATACATAGGTTAAAAGTGTACTGAATTAACAAGATACTAATAATACACAAAGCTTATGGATGCATGTTTTTTGTAACAAGGCACTCGTCTTATCCCACCCATGACAAGTAAGCCGAAAATCCAATACATAACAATAGACAAGCGGAAATTAAAATATCAATGGCATAAATGCGGGTAACTTAGTCAGCTCAAAAATACCCCCAAAATCTAGTTGTCACATGTACAAGCCACTATTACAACTGAATTGAAGAAAATTACAAGTCTCAAATGTCTTTGTTTCTAGAGTAGAACAAGAACATAATAAAGGAACAAAACGGCTTGTTGAGATGACAAGCAACTACCTCTCAAGTATCCACAGAAAAGCCTCGGACAAAGTAGAGAAGAAGGATAATCACATAGATCTGGGCTTGGACCTACACAAGTGTAGAAGTAAGGAGTGAGTACCAAACCACACGGGACTCAACAGACAAACTACTAAACGCTATGTCAACCAAAGCAGAATACGAGCACTCCTTTCATTCCAACCGAACTTCCACAAACTACAACCTACACATAAATCAATCCAACCTAACAATCTATAAATCACGGAACACATAGTTCAATAGTAACATCTCAACAAGTATAGATCAATCACAATCAAGTATCAAGTACATCAATCGAAATTCTCATAAAAATGATCACAATTTCACAAATGGTAATGATGTGCAATGCAATGATATGTCAAGTAAAGTGTTTATCCTACGATACACTTCCGTTGAATCTCAATTCGAAACCCATAGGGGACTTCCTAGTCCATGCATCTGCCATAGACGTGTGGCCCGATCCCAATTTTATCTCAATGAATCTGCCTAAAGTATATGGCCCATTCCCTATTTCCACTCAATGTTTCCACCATGGACGTGGGGCCAAATTCCTATTTCCTCTCATCCTCACCAATATCATCACAACAGTGGTACAACATAAATGCAAACATAATAATGCATTGATCACAATATCCAACAACAATTAATCAAAGCATATCATTAAGTGTTCATCTCATTCAGTCAATTGCCACAACATAATCAAGTCACACAAATCTACAAGATTCTAATTTTTAATCCAAGTTGTTTAACAAGTTCACATCATTAAATTACCATACACAATTCTTATATATATATATATATGAATACCAACCCAATACACCAATTTCCATTACTTTATCCATCTCAATTTATGTGGCACTTTTTGTATTTTGAGATTCAAACAAGTCTATCTTTGACCGTAAATTTTGGATATATTTTTAATTTTAATTATTTTTAATTGTCAATTATTGTGACTTATAGTACCTTTTACATAGTTCACAAATATATAAATTTCATTTTTTTTTTGAAGATTGCACGCACAAATTTCTGGTCAAACTTAAGTTGTTTGACTCTTGAAAAATGAAAAGTGTCACATAAATTGAGACAAGGGGAGTATTTCCCAACGCATATAACAAGGAAGCTTTCTAAATTTTCCGTATGAAACAATTACTATTATTTTCTTTTCATACCGATTCAATCTCTAATTATCTATGGAATAGCCATTGAATATTTTTGGATAGAAAATTTTGTAGGAAAAAATATAGTGATTTTTTAAGTAGTGTAATATTGAAGTCTCACAACTTTAATGCATGTTAGTGTTAATTTTTATGTGTTGGTGGTAGTGAGGTTTCTTGTTGAATAATTTGAAGCTTCAGAGGGTGTTTTAATTTTTTTTTTGGTACTTTGTACCTGCTAAAGGCTACATATACATTCTTTTTGTCCCGTTTTACTTGTCAAATTTTGACTTGACACGCCTATTAAGAAAACAATTATTGCAATAGTGAGTTCAATAGAATCTTAAACATATTTACTCACTACATTTTTCAAAGAAATTAACTCAATGTTAATAAATTGAGGATACAATATAAAAAAAATAAATTATCCTTTCTTGATTTATCAAAAATGACAAGTAAAAAGAGACATTAAATTAGAAAAAAAATGGACAAATATAGATAGGGACATAGGAAGTATTCTCATACTTGGATCCAAGAAATGCATACATATCATCCAATAGTACACAACATATATTGAATACATTAATATCTTACATAAACTTGATATACCATCAAAGTACATAACATTACATTTTTCCAAGTTAATTGAGAAAACGGAAGAAGAAAAGGCTTACTTATACAACTTAAAAAGAAACCAAAAAGTAAAAACTAGCTAATAAATATGCTTACTTATTGCATCTCTGTTGAGCATTCCACCAAATGCTCCTCCAAGCACCTGCATGCATGTTGGAATTTATTTATTATCTGATTTTTATTTTTACACCAAGAGAAGTTAAGTCTTACTACTATTATTTTGAAAAAACTAATCCATTTTTATTGCTTCTACCAATTGATTTTGGAAAAAGAAATATGCTTAACATGAAAATTTAGATATATAGATCAAACTAGAACTCACTTGTATACGTGAAATTTTTAGTGCCTTTTTCCCTGTCGCATAATAATTTTGTACTCCAATCCTTCAATGATTCTTGCAAGCCATTTCAGATTTCCAGTTGACATCATGAAATATATTATGGATAATCCAATACATAGACCACTTCCATATCCCATAAGAGTAGCTTTCCAAAAATCATTCATAAATTCAGAATTGCTTTCTTCACCATAATCAGCATTATTTGTCTCTGGCGGCCAAATACTTCCACAACCTTTCGAAACAGGGAAACCTTATAATCCATCATTACCTTCATATGAATTATTTTCAAATGTAGCAAATGGATGTCCTTGAGGAATGCATCCTTGGAGATGATTGTGAGAGAGATTTAAGAATGAAAGAAATGTAAGAGCATCAAGTTGTTGTGGTATCTCTCCTGAAAGCTGGTTGAATGAAAGATTCAATGATTCAACAAAAGATAAATTTCCAAGTAATGTTGGTATATTACCTTGCAAACTATTATGAGACAAATTTAGCCCCCGAAGCGCAATGAGATCTCCGAGATTACTTGGAATATACCCTTCAAAGTTGTTACTTGAAAGATCAATACTGACATAAATTGTCAAAATTCTATCCAGTTCAAGCTCCAATCCCTTGGTTGAAACTGTTACAGAATCATTGTAATCTCTCTCTCCAAATTTTCCAAGATATGTCGGTACCTTAGATGGTTTATCAATTTTCCTCATGGCTTTCAATTTTTGAAACAGACTAGTCGACAAGTTTCCTGTGAAGGCATTGTAAGAGAGATCTATGATTCGAAGCTCAGAAAACATATTTTCATCACTTGAAGTTCTAATTGCCCCCTGCAATTTATTCGATCTCAAGCTTAAAATTTTCAGCTTTGGCAAAGTTTCAAGCCACATTGGAAATGTGTCGTTAAGGTTATTGTATCCTAAATCAAGAAGTTCCAACTCTTTGCAATTGGCTAATGATCGGGGGATTTTTCCATCTAATTCATTGTCATGTAAGTCTAAGCTTCTAAGTACACTTCCAATAGTAAATGTTTCTGGAAGAGTCCCACAAAGTTTGTTTTGGTGGATAACCAAAACCTCAAGATGACCACCCATGTTTCCAAAACATTGTGGAATTTTTCCCTTCAAATTGTTTCTACCCAAATCTAAAATCCGTAGCGATGTTAGATTGCAAATAGACGAAGGGATCTCTTCATTGAGATTATTATATGCTATTTTCAGTACCTTGAGTCCACCAATATTAACTAGACACTGCAGAATTTCTCCCCTCAAGTTGTTTCTCCCCAAATACACCACTTTCAATTTTATCAAATTGCAAAAAGATAAAGGAATTTTCTCAGTGAGGTTTTTGTAGAGATACATCCATTGCAAGTTTCTCAAGTTGCCAAAAGAAGCTGGAATTGAACCAGTGAGTTTATTAACACTTAAAAACATAGTAACAAGCCTTCCTATATTCCCCAACTCACTTGGAATCGAACTAGGAAGGTTGTTAGCATAAAGAGACAAAAGATACAACTCATTCAAATTCCCCAAAGAAGTAGGAATAGAACCACTAAGAAAATTAGTAGACAAATCTAAATAACTAAGAGTCCTTAGGTAACCTATTTCTTTAGGAATGAAACTAGAAAGATGATTCTCATGAAGATACATAGAGGTTAAGCTGGTCGAATTCCCCAATGAAAAATATTTTAATGAATTTGTCACAAAATATAATATTTGTAGACACGTATTTTTGACCGAACTTAAAAGTTTACACAATTTTTAGAGCTGAAATATTTTTATAAATATAAATTAAATATTTTGACTTTTCTCTTATTTTATTAAGTTTATTTTAAAAGATTTGAAAACAACAAAAATAGAATCTTTTTTTTAGGTAAGTTTTATTTTCAATTGTTTAAAAAGAAATAAAAGATTACAAAAATCTATATTATTTTTGAAATTAAGTTTTTATAAATAAGCTAGTATTATTTAATTGATTTTATATATATAGCTAGTTGACTTTTTCTTAGATTTTTATTAATTTTAAATAATTAGTTGATATGTTATTATAATTCTTTTAAGAGTAAAGTAAAACTAAAACTAAAAAAAAAAAATAATAATAAAAAAAAAAAAACTAAATAATCTAACTAACCATACACCCCCCCACACTCCCACTTTCCCACAATTCTCTACACTCCCTCACGTTCTCCTCAACTAAATCCACTCCAATACCCACTAAACTAC
>NC_064285.1:8962158-8974477 GCF_019186545.1 Solanum stenotomum
TTCGTCATCACCCTTATGTAGTGGACTTCAAAGTAGAATGGAATGATTACATTGGGGGCCACGAGGAAAGAATCAAAGATCATAGTTTTCCGAAGGGTATTGAGGCTTGGAAGAAATACCTCAATAATCTGACTGCTGACAAGATTGTGTGGAATTATCATTGGTTTCCATCAGCCGAGGTGATATACATGTCTACCTTTCGATCGTTCATCGTCCTAATGGGCCTTCGAGGTGTCCAACCTTACATGCCACTTAGAGTTATGCGACAACTTGGTCGACGCCAGTTTTTACCACCTAATGAAGATATGCGGGAATTCATGTATGAGTTTCATCCCGAGATTCCTTTAAGGAAATCAGAGATATTCAAGATTTGGGGGGGATGCATGCTCTCAAGTCCCCACGATAGGGTGGAGGATCGCACCAAGGGTGAGGTGGACCAAGCATACTTAGAATGGGTTCATGATCAACCCCCTCCTAAGGTATTGCCAGAAGGATCGGTGAAAGGACATGTAGATCGAGAAGCAGAAATTGAGGTTAGGATTAAGAAAGCTCACCTCAAAGTTGAAAGAAGCTATAGATCTACTCTGGATGTCCTGAGTAATGACCTGAAGAATGCTAAAGAGGAGTTGGCCCAACGTGATGTTATATTTGAAGTGAGAGTTAGAAAACATCATTCTACCATTCTGACCTTACAAGAAGACTTGGGCATTGTCACAGGCGCTATGGAGCAACAAGAGGATGAGTATAAAAAAGAAAAGGTCCAGCTTATCTGCACACAGTCTAAACTCCAGAATCAAGTTAAGCCTTCTATGGAACGGGAAAGGGAAATAGCAAGGCGTTTTAGTGTATATCAGGCAGAATGTGAGGTTGAGAGAGGTCAAAGGATAGCCGAGCGAGATGCACTCCACCTTCAAATTGAAGAGCTCCAAGAACAGAGGGAGAATTTGACGCATGAAGTCAATACTACTCGACATTGGTTACAGAATTGTTATGACAATATGAATGAAGCCAGAGATCGAATACTTCAACTCAGGGATGCACTCAATGATGTTTATGCTGGCTATCTCCACCAGAATGATGAGAGGTTGAGCCGCCAAGCACGTGTTCTTGCTCCACATCTACCAAAGGCCTTGGCCAGGATTTATAAGGGTCTTGGGGATGATTGAGATCTGAGGATTTAGTTTCTTTCCGAGTCTGTTTTCTTTTCTTAGTTATTAGTTGTTGCTTTTATTTATTTATATTTTTCGTTAATCATTTTGAGTCTATCTTAGTCTTAGCTACTTCTATTCTCATGTTCTATTCAAATCATTGTGTTAAGAAAATTTGAAAATGAATGAAAATGATTTACTTCTGATCAACTCATGTACATTTATTATTCTAAAAATAAAAAAAAAATAAAAAAAATAAAAAATATATATATATATATTATTATCTTTCACAAACTAAGTAATGATCTGATTCATGTTCAACATGATACGTACACAACCCTCAACGGGTTCGATCGAAATGCGTTTCAAAATTATTCAAATAAGTAAAATATAAGACTAAGAGACATAATCAAGTCGTCTAAAGCCGGGATGAAACATAAAAGCCTTCCGAAACTCATTTTAGAAACATAAATAATTTAGGTGCATAACATACAACGTGTGATTTATCGTTTGCAAAACACTAAACCCTAACATGTTTGTTTTTTTGTAAGAGAAAAAGAAAAAAAGAGAGAAAGAGTTTTAAGGTGGTTGGTTTGTGATTAGAGTTGGCATCTCATCAATATTACACCAGATCAAAAGGAAAGAGAAAGATGACGCGCAAGGAGGGAACAGAGTCGGGAAATGACGACGTCCAAATAGTTGCGCAAGAATCGGTGTCTGTGGAAGAGGTAAAAATGTTGCGACAACAAATGGCCGAAATGTATGAAGCTTGGATGAATGGGCAAGCTCCTCCATCTTCGATTTGGGAATACCAGAATGCGAATATGCCATTCCCTATCCAAGTATCGACCAATGATCCAATTTATCCACCTGGATTCGGCCCCTACACTAACACATCGAACGTCGCTGAAACTTCTACAGTGCGTCCCATGAATACACCTATGATGAGTAACCCAAATTTTGTGCCAACTGCGCCGACTAATAGCACTTCAAATCCAACAGTGGTGCCCAAATCCAACAATGATCCTTCATTCCAAGTTCTTCATGACCATGGCTACACCCCTGAAGAGGCCCTTAAAATTCCAAGTTCTTATCCCCAGACTCATCAATATAGTTCCCCCTTCAAAATTGAGAAGACAGTTAAGAATGAGGAGCATGAAGAAATGGCTAAGAAAATGAAGAGTTTGGAATAGAGTATAAGAGATATGCAAGGACTAGGGGGCCACAATGGTATATCATTCAGTGATTTATGCATGTTTCCCCACGTCCATTTGCCTACTGGTTTTAAAACCCCGAAGTTTGAGAAATATGATGGTCACGGAGACCCCATAGCTCATTTGAAGAGATATTGCAATCAATTGAGAGATGCAGACGGCAAAGAAGAGTTGCTCATGGCCTATTTTGGGGAAAGCCTAGTAGGAATTGCGTCTGAATGGTTAATAGATCAGGATATAGCCAACTGGCATACGTGGGATGATTTGGCTCGATGTTTTGTGCAACAATTCCAATATAATATTGATATTGTGCCAGACCGCTCCTCACTTGCTAACATGAGGAAAAAGACCACAGAAAATTTTCGTGAATATGCCGTTAGATGGAGGGAGCAAGCTGCTAGGGTTAAACCACCAATGAAGGAGTCAGAGATGATTGGCGTTTTTCTCCAAGCCCAAGAACCTGATTACTTTCATTACTTGCTTTCTGCTGTCGGGAAGACATTCGCCGAAGTTATCAAAGTTGGGGAAATGGTGGAAAATGGCATCAAGTTTGGGAAGATCGTAAGCCAAGCTGCTTTAAAAACTACAACACAAGCGCTTCAAAATGGTTCTGGAAATATTGGAGGGAAGAAAAGAAGGGAAGATGTAGCCACCGTTGTATCAACACCTCGAACCTATGCCCAAGATAATCACACACAACACTACTTTCCTCCCCAAATTCCACAATATCCTGTCCCATATCCTCAATATCCCATTTTTAGCGCACAACCAATTGTTCCCCCTTCTTATCCGCAATGGCGTGCACCACTTCCTCAAAATCATCCATCACCCCTACAAATTCACCAAAATACAACTAGAATTCCTTTTCGTCCTAGAAAAGAATACAAGAAGGGAAATGGAGCTAAGGATGAGTTCACCCATATTGGAGAATCATATGCTAGCTTGTTTCAAAAATTAAGAATGTTGAATGTTTTGAGTCCTATTAAAAGAAAGATGTCGAATCCTCCTCCGAGAAATCTTGATTATTCCCAACATTGCGCATACTGTTCTGATGCCCCAGGGCACAACATAGAAAGATGCTGGTACTTGAAAAAGGCAATTCAAGATTTGATCGATACTCGTCGAATTATAGTTGAAAGCCCAAATGGACCGAACATCAATCAAAATCCACTGCCCAGACATACTGAAACAAATATGTTAGAGATGATGAATGACCACGAAGAAGTTGCAGTCCCATACAAGCCAATCCTTAAGGTTGAAACTGGCATGGAAAGTTCAGCAAATGTCGTTGACTTAACAAAAATGATGCCTTCAGGGGCGGAAAGTACGTCTGAAAAGTTGACCCCATCAAGCGCACCCATCCTAACTGTAAAATGAGCACTTCAAGATGTTTGGGCAATCAGAGAGAGGCAAGATTGGTTGTTCCAAGAGGGCCAGACAAGCCTATCTTGATCGTGCAAGGAGCCTATATTCCACATGTGATCATTAGGCCAGTGTCCCAACTTTCAATGACTAATCCCAAGGTTGTCCCTTGGAATTATAAGCCTACCGTCGTGACATACAAGGGGAAAGAAATCAATGAAGAAGTAGATGAAATAGGAGGAATGATTCGTTCGGGAAGGTGCTATGCCTCGACTGAATTAAGGAAAAATAAAAATGACCAAATGCAAGTTAAAAGTCTAGTCACTGAAGGGGAGGCAGAGGAGTTCTTAAGAAAGATGAAATTGTCAGACTACTCCATTGTGGAACAGTTAAGGAAAACTCCAGCCCAAATCTCTTTGTTGTCATTGTTAATACATTCAGATCAACATCGTAAAGCTGTAATGAAGATTCTGAATGAAGCACATGTTCCCAATGAAGTTACAGTGAGTTAGTTATAGAAGATTGCTGGGAGAATCTTTGAGGTAAACCGCATCACCTTTTCAGATGATGAACTACCAGTGGAAGGTACGGGACATAACCAAGGCCTCCATATCACTGTAAAGTGTGAGCTTTCATATGTCACTCGAGTTCTAATTAACGGAGGGTCTGGGACAAATATTTGTCCATTGACAACTCTACAAAAATTGAATGTTAATGTTGAAAGGGTACGACCTAACAACGTATGTGTTAGGGCGTTTGATGGGTCCAAAACAGATGCCATTGGGGAGATAGAGCTCATACTAAAAATAGGGCCTGTCGATTTCACCGTGAATTTTCAAGTGCTGAATATTAATGCATCCTACAATCTATTATTGGGAAGACCATGGGTACATAGGGCTGGGGCAGTCCCCTCTACGTTGCATCAAATGGTTAAGTTTGAATACGATCGACAAGAAGTGATTGTTCATGGTGAGGGGGATCTCTCAGTCTACAAGAATTCTTCCCTCCATTTTATCAAGGCGAATAATGATAATGAGGCATTGGTTTATCAAGCTTTTAAGGTAGTGGTTGTTGAGCATATCCTCGAGGGGAATCTCATTTCAAAACCACAACTGCCCATGGCATCCGTGATGATGGTAAATGAAATGCTGAAGCATGGGTTTGAACCAGGTAAAGGCTTGGGGATCTTCTTGCAAGGGAGAGCTCACCCAGTGAGTCCCCAAAAGAGTCTGGGTACTTTTGGCTTAGGCTACAAGCCTAGAGTCGAGGACAAAATGAAGGCCAAGAAGCAGAAGAGAGATGTATGGTCACTTACTAAGCCTATACCACCCATATACAAATCTTTCCTTAAAGCCCGCACAACAGAATCTTCTGAGTCACCACTCCCAGAGCCAGTGTTGGAGGTTCACGAAGAATTGATCAACTATTTTCAAGATTTATTCGCCGAGACTAATATGAATGAACTCGGAGAAGGCACTAGCGACAGAGATGTGCAATTCATTGGTCCTGATGTCTAGCTGAACAATTGGGAGGCCACTCCTCTCCCCATTAAGAATGAGTCTTGGTAGTCTGTCTTGTTTTTCTTTTTGTCATCCGATTTATTCATGGGTTGTAATTCGGATTTTGTCTCGTCATTTTATTTCAAACTCTCTATTTTCATTTTCAATAAGATGTAATTGGGTTTTTATTTCAGTCTACTATATTTATTTTGTTTTCTTCTATACAGTTATTTCTATGCCGATTCTAGTGATATGACATGCATGCAGAATTTTTCACCGGATCTTAAAATCCAATCTAATCTTCGACCTAATCCTGAAATAATAAGTCAAGAAATTGAATATGATGAAGACGAAGTACTTGAAGAAATAAGCAGGGATTTCAAATCTTTTGAGAATAAATCAAACTCAAATATGAGTGAAACTGAGACTATAAATTTAGGGGATCATGAAAATATTAAAGAGACTAAGATAAGCGTACATGCTCGACATCAAAAGAAGGATATAATCCAAGCTCTGTTTGATTAGAAGGATATTTTTGCGTCATCTTATGATGACATGCCTGGATTAAGCACTGACATAGTGGTTCACAAGTTGCCGATTGATCCTAAGTTCCCCCCAGTAAAGCAAAAGTTGAGAAAGCTTAAAACTGACATGAGTGTAATAATTAAAGAGGAAATCACAAAACAACTTGAGGCCAAAGTCATTCGAGTCGCTCAATATCCTTCTTGGTTAGCCAACATCATACATGTCCCTAAGAAAGACGACAAAGTTCGAATGTGTGTTGATTATCGTGATTTGAACAAAGCAAGTCCAAAAGATGATTTTCCTTTGCCCAACATTCATATTTTGTTGGATAATTGTGCTAAACATGAGATTACATCTTTTGTGGATTGCTATGCGGGTTACCATCAGACTATTATGGATGATGAAGATGCAGAAAAAACGTTTTTTATCACTCCATGGGGTACATATTGTTATCGGGTTATGCCTTTTGGATTAAAAAATGCGGGTGCAACTTATATGAGGGCAATGAAAACCATGTTTCATGATATGATGCATAAAGAAATCGAAGTTTATGTGGATGATGTGATCATTAAATCAAAAAAGCAGTCAAATCATGTGCAAGACTTAAGAAGATTCTTCGAAAGACTTTGCAGGTATAATCTCAAGCTTAATCCTGCAAAATGTGTATTTGGAGTACCATCAGGAAAACTTTTGGGGTTTATAGTCAGTCGACGAGGTATCGAGTTAGATCCTCCAAAAATAAAAGTCATTCAGGAACTGCCACCTCCGAAGAATAAAACTGAGGTTATGAGCCTTCTAGGAAGGTTAAACTACATCAGCAGATTCATTGCTCAGCTCACAACAACTTGCGAGCCCATTTTTAAGCTGTTAAAGAAGAATGCCACAGTCGAATGGACAGAAGAATGTCGAGAGACTTTTGAAAGAATTAAGAATTACTTATTGAATCCCCCTATGTTGGTTCCTCCCGAGCCGGGCAGACCATTGATATTATATATGTCAGTACTGGATAATTCTTTAGGATGTGTATTGGGTCAGCATGATGGCACTGGGAAGAAAGAGCAGGTCATTTATTACCACAGCAAGAAATTTACCGTTTATGAGTCGAAGTACACCCTTCTCGAAAGAACGTGTTGTGCCCTAACTTGGGTAGCACAGAAGTTGAAGCACTATCTTTCATCTTATACTACTTATCTCATCTCTCGTATGGATCCGTTAAAATACATTTTTCAAAAGCCCATGCCCAGGGGCAGGCTGGCGAAATGGCAAATATTACTCACAGAGTTTGACATTATTTATGTGACGCGGACCGCAATGAAGGCTCAAGCCTTGGCAGATCATTTGGCAGAGAACCCTATTGATGATGAATATGAACCACTTAAGACCTACTTTCCAGACGAAGAGGTGTCATGTATCGATTAAGTTATTCATTATAAGGATCAAGGATGAAAGTTGTTCTTTGACGGTTCTGCTAACAAGAAGGGAGTTGGGATAGGAGCAGTTCTTATGTCTGAATCAGGGGAATATTTCCCTATAACAGCCCAAGTTAGATTCTATTGTACCAATAATATGTCAGAGTATGAGGCTTGCATCTTGGGTTTGAGGTTAGCTGCTGACATGGGCATTCAAGAGTTGCTAGTGCTAGGAGACTCAGACTTACTAGTCCATCAAATTCAAGGAGAATGGGAGACTCGTGACCCAAAGCTCATACCATATCAACATTGTTTACAAGATCTTTGTCAACGGTTTGTGCCAATAAAGTTTAGATACATTCCTAGGGTTCATAATGAGATTGCTGATGCATTGGCAACTTTATCTTCGATGCTTCAACATCCTGACGAAGCTCATATCGACCCTTTGTACATACAGATTCGTGATCAGCATGCTTATTGCAACATGGTGGAGGAAGAATTTGACGGTAAACCTTGGTTCCATGATGTTAAAACATATCTTCAGTCCGGAGAATGTCCTACTAATGCCACTAGTAATCAAAAAAGGACTATTCGGCGACTAGCTAGCGGTTTTTTCTTAAGCGGAGGCATATTATACAAAAAACCACCTAATTTGGGTCTTCTAAGATGTGTAAATGCTAAAGAGGCTTCAATAATCATGATTGAAGTACACTCAGGAGTTTGTGGACCTCACATGAATGGATATGTTCTGGCAAAGAAGATACTTCGAGCAGGTTATTATTGGCTCACCATGGAGCGGGATTCTATACGATTTGTTCGTAAATGTCATGAATGTCAAATACACGGTGATTTGATACATTCTCCTCCCTCCGAGTTGCATGTGATGTCTGCTCCATGGCCTTTCGTGGCATGGGGAATGGATGTGATTGGACCAATAGAACCAAAAGCGTCGAATGGTCATAGGTTCATACTGGTGGCCATTGATTACTTTACAAAGTGGGTGGAAGCAGTAACTTTCAAGTCAGTGACCAAGAAGGTCGTGGTGGATTTCATTCATTTCAACATCATCTGTCGATTTGGTATTCCAAAGGCAATTGTTACCGATAATGCTGCAAATCTCAATAGTCACTTAATGCAAGAGGTATGCCGTTAATTTAAGATTGAACATCGAAATTCGACTCCTTATCGCCCAAAAGCAAATGGGACTGTAGAAGCTGCCAACAAAAATGTTAAAAAGATACTTCGTAAAATGGTGCAAAGTTCTCGACAATGGCATGAAAAGTTGTCTTTTTCTTTGTTGGGTTATCACACTACAGTTCGTACGTCAGTGGATGCCACCCCCTATTCGCTGGTGTATGGGACTGAGGCAGTTATACCTGCAAAGGTTGAGATTCCATCCCTGCGGATTGTTGTAGAGGCTGGAATTTATGACGATGAGTGGGTCAGAACACGCTTGGAGCAATTAAGTTTGATTGATGAGAAGCGAAAGGCATCAGTATGCCATGGACAATTGTACCAGAAAAGAATGGCACGAGCATACAACAAAAGGGTGCGTCCCAGATGTTTCGAAAAGGGTCAATTAGTGTTGGGACATATTCTGCCACACCAGGCTGAAGTCAAAGGCAAATTTTCTCCAAATTGGAAAGGACCATTCATTGTAAAGAAGGTATTATCCAATGGTGCTCTTTACTTAGCAGATATAGAAGGCAAAATGACAGAAATGGTCATCAATGTTGATGCTGTGAAGAGATATTATATATGATGTGATTTTTCGGTATTAGAAACCCCTATGTTTGGACTTGACATTTCAAAGGTTGATGTAATGGAAATTCTTGGTTCTGTGTCTAAGTATTAATTCATATGTTGTGACCCTTGTTGAGAGCTAATTTACTTCCTTGGTTCTTCTGCTTTCTTGGCTCTTCCAAAAAAAAAACCAATCATCTTGAACTACGTTTGACCTGATTCTTGTTTCGATAAGATACGTAGGCAACCCTGGCGTGGGGTTCGGTCTAACCAAATAAAAAATCCAAAATTTCATGTTTGTAAAAAATTGGGGCAAAAGTCATTTTATTTATTTATTTACTTTTTTTTCTATCCCAAAGCTAAAGTCAATCTCATCATTTAAAGTCGTATTTGAGCCTTCATCTTGTCATTTCTTTCTAACCTTGTATAAAAGTTGTGTTTCAATCAAAGAAAGACCTTTGGATCAACCTTTGAAATGTCAAGAGTACGTATGATATGGGTACAAATGATGAAACCATGAGAGAGTCTTATTGGTGAAAACACTAACTGGGCATCATAAGGCGAATGTGAGTTGAGAGAAATAAAAATGAGAGAGTCTTATTGGTGAAAACCCTAACTCGGCATCATAAGGCGAAAATGAGTTGTGAAAATAAAAAATATATATAAAAAAATGAGAGAGTTTTATTGGTGAAAACCCTAACTGGGCATCATAAGGCGAATGTAAGTTGAGAGAAATAAAATGAGAGAGTTTTATTGGTGAAAACCCTAACGGGCACCATGAGGCGAATGTGAGTTGAAGGATTCAAAGTGAAAGAGTTTTAGTGGCCAAAAACCCTCGTCGACATCATAAGGCGAATAAGAGTTTGAAATTAGTTATGACTTCGTCAAATAGTTGGAACTCCACATCAAGATTAGATGATCAATAATGGTCGATGAATAGATTAGATGGACAAATCAGGTAATCAATTCAAATTGCATGTCATGATCAGTAGAGTCGGCTACCACACTCAGATAAGTTTTTCTTTCTTTCTCTTTCTAAAAGAGAGTCTTCATCGAATCATTTTCTATTATTCTCGTGTAGTAAATATTCTTCTTTCACTTTTCATCGCTTTGTTTCATATGTCCTTGAGTCGAGTTTATGTCAAGAAACTAAGAAAAGATTTCAAGACTTGTTACCAACTCTAAATTTGTACAACGCAAAGCATCAGGCCAATGATTATCATCTGTCGACAAGTTTTAGATTCAGAAGAAGTCCATGATTTGATGATGGGTAAACAATGAGTGTCGTGACATAAAGGCAGATATTGGATTTAAGTCCCTCAAAATGAGCAAATTTGGGTGAAAATACAATCAATCAATAACGAGCACTGGGTGTTTGGAAAAAAGTAAAACACGATGAGTACTTGAGCAATACTCGTCAAAAGGAAGAACCACAAACCAACCACCACGTTTTTAAACTCACAAATTTTCTTTGTTGAAGCAGGGGCACAAGTTATTTCGAGATCAAAGATCCAAAAACCTAGATGTTCAATTTAGTCTACGAAGAGCTAAATGGCAACATTGCACACGAATTATAGTCCATATTGGGTAAGTGTTTGTTTGTCTTATTAGTCTATGGAACATAGTGTAGCAAGGACCCTCCTGAATAATGGGATGTAGTGTAGCAAGGACCCTCCTGAATAATGGGACCTAGTGTAGCAAGGACCCTCCTGAATAATGGGACGTAGTAAAGTAAGGACCCTCCTGAATAATGGGATGTAGTATAACAAGGACCTTCCTGAATAATGGGACGTAGTATAGCAAGGACCCTCTTGAATGATGGCACGTAGTGTAGCAAGGACCCTCATGAATAATGGGACGTAGTATAGCAAGGACCCTCCTGAATAATGGGACGTACTGTAGCAAAGACCCTCCTAAATAATGGGACGTAGTATAACAAGGACCCACCTGAATAATGGGACGTAGTATAGCAAGGACCCTCCTGAATAATGGGACATAATATAGCAAGGACCCTTCTGAATAATGGGACGTAGTATAGCAAGGACCCTCCTGAATAATGGGACGTAGTATAGCAAGGACCCTTCTGGATAATAGGACTAGACTAACATAATTTTATTTAACCGGTTCATCATGAAGAAGGGAGTTGGTGTAAACACGCATAAACCCTCTAAAGAGTACATCGCGACAAAGCTCGAATAGTTCAAAGTCCCGATTTAAAGCTAAGCACCATCTTTTATTTCTC
The DNA here is from genome assembly GCF_019186545.1 of Solanum stenotomum. NCBI lineage: Eukaryota > Viridiplantae > Streptophyta > Magnoliopsida > Solanales > Solanaceae > Solanum > Solanum stenotomum. The sequence continues at coordinate 8,973,301 of NC_064285.1, forward strand.
TCACAAAATTTTCTTATATTAAACTGGGGCAAAATTTTGTGTTATTAGTTTTGTTTGTATTAATTTCAGGAATCTAGTGATAGAATGGGGTCAATCCACATTTCCAGTTCAGGATCTTGGATGGAAAAGAGTGTAATTTTCAAGATCAATTTCGATTGAAAAAGCAGCAGCTCATTCTAAAAAAAAAAACAGTCAATAACCAAGTACCAGTAAAAGGAACCTACCTGGAGAAAGACGTTTACCTTTGAACTCCTTTGAGATGAAAATCAATATCTCATAACTCAAGAAGCGCGAAGACTCAAGTCAAGGTTCAAAAGAAGCTACATAGATAGGGTCGTGTACTTGTATTTCCATTAATTTTTTCGTCTTTTACATTCATGTAACAATAGGAGTCGCAAGCTGGAGCCTCAAGGGGACCTCACTTGACTTCCAACTCATCATTTCATCTCCTTGAACTACACGTGACCTGATTCTCTTATAACCCGGGATATGTAGGATGTCCAAAACTAGGACTCGGTCGCATATTTTTCTTTTCGAATAAGAGTCCGATCAAAACTTGTCACGTTGTCTACTTCTTTGTTTGAAAACTCTTTGTGTTTCCAGTCAAAGAGGGGCACGTATTTTTGACCGAACTTAAAATTTTACACAATTTTTAGGGCTGAAATATTTTTATAAATATAAATTAAATATTTTGACTTTTCTCTTATTTTATTAAGTTTATTTTAAAAGATTTGAAAACAACAAAAATAGAATTTTTTTTTAAGGTAAGTTTTATTTTCAATTGTTTAAAAAGAAATAAAAGATTACAAAAAATCTATTTTATTTTTGAAATTAAGTTTTTATAAATAAGCTAGTATTATTTAATTGATTTTATATATATAGCTAGTTGACTTTTTATTAGATTTTTATTAATTTTAAATAATTAGTTGATATGTTATTATAATTCTTTTAAGAGTAAAGTAAAACTAAAACTAAAAAAATAAAAATAATAAAAAAAAAAACCTAAATAATCTAACTAACCATACACCCCCCCACACTCCCACTTTCCCACAATTCTCTACACTCCCTCACGTTCTCCTCAACTAAATCCACTCCTATACCCACTAAACTACTACTACAATCTGCAAAAAAAAAAAAAAACATATCCTATATATATAGGACACACAACGTACACAGG
>NC_064285.1:8981546-9031706 GCF_019186545.1 Solanum stenotomum
AAAAAAAAAAAAAAGAGGAATAGATCATTAAAAAGAAAGTAAGAATAAAATAAATAAACATTTAAAACAAAAACAGAAGAAACAAAAGATGAAAAGTGATAAAAAGCCAAAAAAAAAATAAAGAAAAGGTAAAAAAGGGGAAAACAAATCTTAGCCAAAAAATTATTTAAATAAAAAAAAAAAGAGAAACATTTTGTTAGACAAAAACAAAAAAAATAACGGTAAGAAGAAGAAGAAACAAAATGTTTTAAAAAATAAATAAATAAATAAAAATAAAAACTACAAAAAAATAACGTGCAAAAAAAAATAGAATAAAAAATAAAAGAAATTTCCAAGAAATTGGTCTTAACCCCTTTAATATTTTCTTTTCCTAAAATTAATCCTAAATCCCATAGAAGTTTACCTCCTATTATAATTCAAATATCTATTCTCACTAAAATGACAATACTAAGATTTCTCGGATTTTCAAAGAAAAATTTAAATAAGACAGTTACAATAAATCAAAGAGGGTGGGATATAGGTAAATGTATAGCTAATAAGTACTATATCCAAAAGCTAAGTCAGGCCAAGATATAAGTCAATGAAGCGATTGTGCTAGAACCACAGGACTCGAGGAGTGCCTTATACCTTCCCCTTGGTCAATAGAATTTCTTATTCAGATTTCTAGTTTGCATATCATTAAAAATTAGAGTCAACTTCCTTTTGATTAGGGGTAAAAATTAGGTGACTTGGAACACCAAAACTCAATTCCAAGTGGCGACTCTGAAATAAAATAATCCCTTTTCGAAACGTCACTTTAATTGGAGAAACTCTATGTTCAAACATTTCGTTTGGGAAAAATAGGGGTGTGACAATATTAATTTTATGACCAGTATTCCAATATAATATTCAATAATTTAGAAATAATCCAAGTTTTTTTTAAAAAAAAAAAGAACTGTGCAAATAATTTATTTTAGATAATAAAAGTACTATTTGTGTCAATGCTATTTGAGTGCTTTCCACTTAATTGAAGTTTCATTTTCTTGTCCTTGAAAGAAAAAAAAAACACACCTAATTTAAGTCGAGAAAAAGACTATTTATGTATGAATAATGGAAATTTTGTTGTTTCTCAAGTTATTCCACAAAAAAAAGCTACAACACAGAGTCTTTAAATTGAATATTTGATATAAACATCAATTGCAGATAAGGTTTTACTTATTATTTTTTAAAAAGAAATTACATTTGATTTTAAAGAATACACTGTATATGATTGATCAACTTTTATTTTACTACACCAAAGACTACTACTCCATAATTGAATGGAAACACAGCCTATAAATTTTCTTTTTTCTCACTTCTTAAATACTAAACACATTTCTTTAAATTTTACTAGTCTTGTAAAAATTTCAAAGAGAAATTATTAGGTAGGAAAAATAATAATTATTCTTCATATACATGCTTCTAATTCAAACTTTCTTCTATGAAATATATTACTGATCGTACAATTTATTCATATCAAATAATCAATCAATCCAAAGTTTGGAAAATGTTGTCATCCTCAAGTCAATGCCCCAAGTCTTACGGGAAACGTCAAGTTTGGCTCTATTTGTCTAACAACATAATTGTTTTTCTTGTCCCAAAAATGACCTTTATTTTAAATAAAAGAAAACAAGCAAAACACAAAATTTCCTTGTTGTTTGATAGAGTGTATTAGAAAAAATAATGCATGTATTAACTTCGTTTATTATTAGTATCAGTGGCATACACAGAATATCTTGCAAGCGGTGTCTACTATTAAAACTTTTCCAGGATAAGTTTTCGTTTTGAAAATAATCCCATTAAATATAATAGGAGGTTGTTAGGGATGACGATGGAGCATGGCGGATGCGGAGCGGGGCGGGTTGAAGTGGGTTTTTTTCAAAAGTAATGCGGGGCGGGGCGGTTTGCGGGTATTAGGGGTTTTCGTGGTTTGGTTTAGTTCGGTTATTGATTAAAACCAAAATCAAACCAATCTAGTCGGATTTTTAAATTTCTAAAACCAAACCAAGCTAAACGAAAAAAATAACCGTCGGTTTGGTTATTGTCGGTTTGGTTCAATTTTTCTGGTTTATTAATCGGTTTGAAAGTAATAATTTTTTTGAGGGTGTACGTATCTTGATAGACATAAACACCTAGTAAATGATCAATCCATAGAAAAGCTATTGTCGGTTCAATTAAGCAACACTAGAATTATCATTACACGAACAAAGTGATTCAATTATGAGAAAGTATGACTATTTTATGTGAAGTAGGGTAGCTAAAGACTAAAATGAATTGTGATGGACTTGGACTTAGGATTGTTATAGTTGGGCTAAAGTGTTGGGCTTGAGAAAATGGTAAAGTGAAAGACTTAACTTAATTAAAATTGAGCAACTTTCACATATAACAAACATAAAAATCAAATTTCTATGCTATAGTTATAGTTTGTATAATTGCGCTCTATAACAAACTTTATGTTTGCTATGGAGCATCGGATTGTATAACTCGTTGGCTCCTCTTTAGATTTGTATAAATCGTTGTCAGCCTCTCATTTGTATAAATTAAATCACTGGCAGTCTCTCAATTCAATTTTATATGTTTGTATATCTGCATAAAATTTGAATTTATATACAATTGAATCGAAATAAAACGTTTGTATATCAAAATCTCTATCTCTCTCACTTTATACAAACATAAATTATACATTGTATTTTGTATAATCTGTGTTTGTATAAAGAGATAAAGGCAAAAGAGAACTGGGCAGGGAAATATTTGTATTGTATAATTATAAGTGTATAGGACGAAGATATATGTATTTGCATGTGTATGTACAATTTTCTCTCGCTTTATATACAAACAGAAACACAATTTATACATTTCTATTTGTATAAAGCGAGAGAGGCGAGGGAGAGACTGACGAGTGAGATCTGGTAGAGGGGAGAGATGGGAACGGAAATATATGTATATATACAATTTTCTCTCGCTTTATACAAACACAAACACATTTTATACATTTGCGTTTGTATAAAAGCGAGAGTGGCAAACGAGATTCACTAGGGAGAGAGGCGAAATAACAACAGTTTTCTACGGGGTACAATTAAATCAAACTGTGGTTATGACATTTAATTTGAATTAATAGTTTGTTATTATATACAATTTTCCCATTAAAATTTGACAAAATATTTATATTTTATTTATGAGTAATATATAAATAATTATAAAATTTATATATCAATTAATCGGTTCGGTTGGGTTATTTTTGGATTTTTTATTTAGTAAAATCAAAACCAAACCAAATAGTATCGGTTTTCAAAATTTAAAATCAAACCTAACCAAACCAAAACAAATATCGTTTTTTAATCGGTTTGGTTCAGATTGCGGTTCGATTTGATTTTTGTAACCATAACCATGAACATTCCTGGAGGGTATATGTAATTTTAAGCGAGTTCAAACTTAATTTTAATTTTTACATGTTATAAAAGTCATAGAGCATTATTTATTAAGATAATTTCTTTAAAGCTACTAAAATATTGAAGATAGTAAATGAAAACGGTTCAGTAAAAAATAATATAATTTCTTACATGTTTTCCAATTGACCTCTAAAAAATAAAAATTTAAGTCACTTAATTAATACAACTTAATGAAAAAATAATTTTATTTTTATGAATTTTATTTTTGGTATCAAACTTAATTAGAAAAACAAAACATTTTAAAAATTATGCGATGCTAATTGAAAATGAAAAAAATTATTACGAGGGAAATTAAAATTTTTACAGGTTAAGCTCAACCCGGCCCGCCCAATAGCCATACCTACAAGTTGTCCAAGTTTGAACTTACGATCCACACACAACAATTGACACACTTAACCAATTGAACTGCGTGCCCCTTTATAACAAAAGTTAACACTACATTGTATATATATTTCATCTTTTGTCTTTTAATTTTTCCGATAAAGCAATGTCCCGTGACACTCCTTTGACCTTCCTAGATTCACTCCTAATTAGTGTCTTGTTTGGTAAGCATTAATTATATACTCTGGGATCATTTGGTTGGATGTATACAAATAATGTTGAATAGAGTTTATTAATAATGTATGCATTCATAATGCTTGTATTGATAATACTTGCATTAATTATGTTGAGATTATTTCTTATGTAGTGTTTGGTTTGGTGTGTTAATAATTGAGTTTTTGGCTAAAATCATCCCTGAAGTTGACCTAAACCTAAAGTACATCCTTGTGTTATATAAGTGAAAAAAAAAATCCTTGCACTATTCAAAAAGTTGCAAGATTCATCATTCTGTCTATTTTTTAAAGAAACTCACGCCACCAACAAAAAATGTGTCAAGCCGAATGAATAGATGTACACATGGTTAAGCTATAGTCAAGTTGGGTGATTTTTTTAATTTTTAGAAATTGAGGGTTTAAATCATATTCAGACAAAATATATTCAAATTCTAAATATTCTTTGTAAAAAATATGTCCAAATACAACTCCAACTTCAAAAAATTCAAATAAAGTAATTATTATTTAATTTTCACAACAAAACGCCTACATAATTTCACTAAATTTCAAATATTTTTATATATTGTATAAAATGTGAATTGCATTGTATATATAGTATATACGTACTATATATATTTTTTATAAAAAGAATCTCTAAATAGTTGCACATAATATTTTTAAAATGAATTTTTTTGCATAATCTTTCTAACATCGGAACCTACTGTATAAATATTTCAAAACTTATGTATTGTTGCAAGTCAAATTACTTGATGATGCAATAAACATGTAAACTAACAACACACAAAATTTGAATTATGAGAATAAAATATTCATTTTCTATTCATATCCTTATTCTTTTTAGGTAACATTGATCTTCTCGTCGTGGCTAAGACATGACCAAATTAAAAAAAAATAAAAAATTATTGGTTCAATCAGTTTCTTAACAAAAATAGACTGAAGGATGATTCTTGTTATTTTTTGGATACTATAAGGATGTTTTTTGCTCAATTAAATAATATAAGGATGTACATTAGATTTGAGTCATAGTTAAGAGATGATTTTAGCCAAAAACTCGTTAATAATTAATAAAAAAAACATTGATACCTTCAATAATAAAAATATTTCTTTACAATAATACCCTCCACACTTTTTAGCTTTGAAAAATGAAAAATGTTTTGATAGGGATTTAAAAGATATTATGTCATTAATCAATCTAATACATGTACATGTGTTAACCCTTTGTATTAATAGTACATAAAAATCCGCAGTATTAATATACACACCTCAATGCAGAATAAAATGAATTTAGTTAATTATGTTCTTATATGGACATGATGTTCCACTTTACTTGTGAATGTTATTGTTCAAGTTTTTTTGGTCTATTCTTTTAACATCTGATGTTGTTTTTTATAACTTCATAGAATTTAGAATTTTTTGTTACTTCTGACCAACTATTTTCATGGAGATTTTCTTATTCTTATATTTAAAATCTCTCTATAACTCATAATTTTTATGCAACAAAAACGAAAATTAAAAAAATATAGCACTTTAAGATTTCGGAGGAATGCTTTGCTTTAAGATAAAATGTTCTTGATAATGTAGTATATGTATCAAAAATATACATATTACCAAATCATTATATGTAAGCTTAATAAAATAGTGCAATCCCTTGCTAAGCACAAATAATTTATCTAATTTTTAATAAAATTCTAAAAGCCTAAATTATTTGTGTAAATTTTTTCTTTTGGTAGCTCAAATAAGCGCGAACTCTCCACTAGACCACGTGACTCTACTTAACAAGAAAAAGCGGTACAGTTTCCTTCTCTTTTCCAGAAAACTCTATAGCAAAATCCCGACGGCCATGGCATATCACGCCGGAGACAACGACGGCGACGGCCAAAACCGCCGGCTCTATAATCCATACCAAGACCTTGAAGTTTCAATTCAAAAACTCTACAAACTCCCCACTTCCCCCGAATTCCTCTTCAAAGAGGAATCTCTCGCACAGCGCCGATCATGGGGAGAAAACAATTTATATATTCAATTTTGCGTGCAATTAGACAATTAAAAATCAAATGACGACGTCAGAGTAATACGTAATTGAATGATAGATTGAATACCATAAAATAAAGGCATAATACATATATTGGACCTTAAACTTGGCTTCAAATTTTAACTTTGACCTCCAACTTTCAAAGTGCACAAATAGACACTTTAACTATCCAACCTTTTAATAAATAAACACGCGTGTCTTACCTGACAAAACGCGTGATGTGCACGCATTTTGCGCGAGTGAGAAGTAATTTTTGAGGCACAAACAGTGAAAAAAATGCTGAAATGACAACTCTACCCTTAATTAATTTTTTTTTTTAGTTCTAAAATGGACGTCTAAAGTGTTTAATTAGTTGGCAGTCATTGAGTGGCTCAATAATACACGTGGCAGCGTGTGCATTTCACGCTCTTGGCTCCAAAAATCGCGTGTTTATTTATTAAAAGGTTGGATAGTTAAAGTGCTTGTTTGTGCACTATGAAAGTTGGAGGTCAAAGTTAAAATTTGAAGTCAAGTTTAAGGTCAAATATATGTATTATCCCTAAAATAAAGAACAATGCTTTTATGTGATTGACCTTTTTACTTTTAGTTGTGATTTCAAATAATTAAAATTATTATGAGCGGAACTAAATGGAGCATATAATTTATTAAAACTCTCTTAAGCAAACAAATTATACTATATATTCAAAATTAAAATTATTTTAATGAACATATACTAGCTAGTAAATATTGAATCTCTTTATTTTAATTCTTGGTTCTAAAATTTTACTAATAGCAAGGATATGGATGATATTTAAGCATAACAAAGAGATAAAACTAATGGACATTTGACGTAAAAAGAAACATTTTCAAGGGAAGAGATCAATAGTGTTCAACTTTCGTGAATTCAACTAACTAATTGGCATTTATTATATTCTTTTTTTAGGAAAAATGCCTGATATATCCCTCAATTTTGTTATTTAGAGTTGATATACCCCTCGTTATGAAAGTGACTCGTATATACCCCTATTGTTATACAAATAGCTCACATATACCCTTTTCCTCTGACAGAAGTAAAAACCTTAATTTAAATTTAATTTTTAATTATTTTTTTAAAACAAATATAATCCATGCGGGGTATATTTGATCCTCCTCACACATTTTTTTTTTTACTTTTTTGTTTCAACGACTAATTTAAATTTATTATTTGATGGTCAAATTTATTTATTTCACTAATTTTCTTGTAAATTTTATTATAGATGCCCCAAATTTTTTTCTTACAAATACAAAATTTAAATTACAATATAGCCGCAAAAAAAGTAGTTTTAAATTCTTTTCTTTACACTAAAGAATGAAAGAAAAAAAAAGAATAAGTAACTCAAATAATGATAATCAAAGAAATCAAAAAATAATTTATGTATGAAACAAATTAAAGTATACCTTGAATTGCAAGAAGGATCATATATACCCTACATGAATTTTTACAAAAAATTTAAAGTACAAAACCTAAAATTTAAAACTAATTTTTTCACTTCCGTTAGATGAAGGGTTTATACGAGCTTCTTTTGTAACGGTAGGGATATATGTGAGTCATTTGTATAACTGTAAGGGCAGTGGCGGACCTATGTTGTGACTTATGGGTGCTTAAGCACCCACTGCCTTTTGTGACAACATTATTATTTATGTACAAAATTTAGTAATTCATTGAAATATATTAACTGAGCACCCATTATATGTAGCAATTTTCGAGCAAAAATAGTTGAGCACCCATGATACAAAAGTTTTGGATCCGCCATTGGGTCAGGGTATATATGAGTCACTTTTATAACGAAAGATTTATCAGCTCTAAATGACAAAGTTGATGGGTATATCAGGCCCTTTTCCCTATTTGTTTCTTTATAAAAAACAATATATAAAGATCACTTTTAATGTACTTCGAAGATAATGGACCATTTTTCACATTTAATATTTAACTTTTCTGTGAACTTGAAAGATTATAATGAGTTTTTTTTTTTTAATAATAAAAGGAGAGAGTATTTGACAAAAAGGATTGGTATGTTATGTCTCATGCGTTCCATTTTTTTAAATTTTTTTTTCAAAAATCATTTTATTTCTGATTTTTTTTGAAACTTTTAAGAAGTTCAATTAAAATAAGGGCAAATTACATTTAAGGCAAAATTACAATCTATCCCTTAAAAATTTATAATTACAGAAATCCCTTAAACGGATACAATAATATAAGCGCTAATACATTAATTTGATGCGCGAGATACATCAATCGTTAAGTAAGATACATTACATTTTATACATGATACACTAATTTGATGTACATGTTATACATGATACACTAATCTGATGCATGAGATACAATAATATAAGTACTGATACATTAATCTGATGCGCGAGATACACTAATATAAGGCGCAAAAATGAGGGATTTTAGAGATTTGTAAAACTTATAGGGGTAATGGTAATAAGTAAACTAAAATGTGGGATTTCTATAATTTTTTCTTAAAATAATGTCCGATTAAGCCCATTTTGAAGCTTCAAATTTTAAGTTCGAGAATTTCAATTATAAAATTTGAAACTTTAAAATAGTAGTTACTTTTCGAATAAAGAGGCAAGGATGACCATCAAACGCTATTTAAGGTACTACCATGTGTTACTTATAATTTTTGTATTATTCAGTGTCTTTTTTCTTTTTTTTTTTTGATTCAAAAAAATTGCATCTAATATGAATCAAAATAAATTTTATTTGATTTAATTGTATCATTTCTCTTTTCGGTTGTGTCTACTAAAACTATATATATACTTAATATAATCGAACAGTAAAATAATAATATTAAAAAATAACAAAATAGCGGATACCACCCAGTAAATAGTAATACATACTCCATTTGATATGATAGATCGTTGAAGATCTATTATTAATTAATATATATAAGAGCATGATGTAGCAAGTCAATTGAGAAATTATTATTGTTAAAAAGAAAGTTATAATCCTAAATCAAATAGCAAAAGAAGTTTGGTTCAATTCAACTTTTTGATTTAATTATAATAATGCATATGATAAGTTTTGACAACATTTGAATTGAATTTGAAAAAATAATCTTTAAAAGCTAAAATCGAAAAGAGATCTGAATGTTCATTTAATTATATGAGAAAATAATATTAATAACTAGATCGAATATTATTAATGAAAATCATAGCAACATACACGATTGTAGCATTATTAAAATAAAATAAAAGGCAAAACAAAAACTCAACATCTCAATAATATAAATTTGAACTTTCTAAGACCCTAAACCCTAAACTTTGAACCCTAACCTGGAACCCTAAACCCTAATCTTGAATCTGAGTACTGACCCTGATTCTGACCTGACTCTGAACCCTGAGCCCTAAATCCTAAATCCTATACCCTGAGCCAGAACCTTGAATCTAAATTTGATAACCTAAGATAACTTATTTGCGATTTTAATCAAACTTCACACTCCAAAAGATAGTGTTAGAGCCTTTATTGACATTAATTAATTGTCCTTAGATTCAATATCGCTATAGACTTTAGTGACATTTATAGAGAGTACTAATTGCTTAGGAAAATATATATTTAACGGTAATTAATTAAGCTATTAATTGTCATTAAATATCACTTTTGTTGTAGTGGTAAATCTTTCTTTTGACTTTTTCAATTAAATTTGTGAACTGTAAACTTAGATACAGCACGACGGACTACCTTTTTGAAAAATATGCTAAGCTACATGCCTTTTTCTTCTTGATTGTTAGGAAAGTAAGGTAGTCTTTATTATTATATGTGGATATTTGTGAGTTCAAGTTCTCATGACAAAATTATGCTGTGAGATTTTAATATGTTATGTATCAAAATTTTGATCTAGAACCTCCACTTTTGAACGGTTTCATTCAAATGTCATCTATTGCTTGGTTGATCACTTCATTAATTCTTTGTAACTGCATACTATAACCATAACAATAATTATGGTTCAATTTCAAATAAGTTGAGGCCGGTGATAGGAAATCTAAGCAATAGTAATGACTATTCTGAGAAAATGAGGAAAAACCTTTATGATATTAACAATTTTAGGGTCATTTTGGACATATACATGATACAACATACTATAATAAAAAAGAGATTGATGGAGGATCATAAGAAAGGAGTCAAAGGTCCTCCGTTTGAATTTAGTTAATTATGTTCTTGTATGGACGTGATGTTTCACTTTACTTGTGAATATGTTGTTGTTCGAGTTTTTATAACTTCATAGAATTTAGAATTTTTTGTTACTTTTGACCAACTATTTCCATGGAGATTTTTTTATTCTTATATTTAAAATCTCTCTATGACTCATAATTTTTACGCAACAAAAACGAAAATTAAAAAAAATATAGCACTTTAAGATTTCGAAGGAACGCTTTGCTTTAAGATAAAATGTTCTTGATAATGTAGTGTATGTATCAAAAATATACATATTACCAAATCATTATATGTAAGTTTAATAAAATAATTTAATCCCTTGCGAAATTACCTAGTTTTTAATAAAATTCTAAAAGCCTAAATTATTTGTGTCAATTTATCTCTTGGTAGCTCAAATAAGCTCGCAACTCTCCACTAGACCACGTGGCTCTACTTAACAAGAAAAGGCGGTACAGTTTCCTTCTCTTTTCCAGAAAACTCTGTTACTCCTTCTCAATTTCCAAACCCTAAGCCCAAACCCGAACACTAGAGCCAAATCCCGACGGCCATGGCATATCACGGCGGAGACAACGACGGCGACGGCCAAAACCGCCGGCTCTAAAATCCATACCAAGACCTTCAAGTTCCAATTCAAAAACTCTACAAACTCCCCACTTCCCCCGAATTCTTCTTCAAAGAGGAATCTCTCGCACAGCGCCGATTATGGGGAGAAAACCTGACGTTCTACACTGGCATCGGTTATCTCTCCGGTTCCGTCTTCGGGGCAGGTAAAGGATTTATTGAAGGCGTTAAAGCTTCTTAGCCTGGGGACACGTTGAAGCTCCGGATTAACAGAATATTAAATGGGTCGGGTCACACTGGTAGGAAGTTCGGGAATCGGGTCGGAGTTATTGGGCTGATGTATGCGGGTTTGGAGAGTGGGATGGTGGCGATCAGGGATACGGACGATGTTATCAATAGCGTGGTGGCGGGTTTAGGGACTGGAGCATTTTACAGGGCGGCGGCGGGGTTGAGGTCCGCGGCTGTTGCTGGGGTTATTGGTGGAGCTGTTGTTGGGTTTGGAGTTGCCGCGAAACAGTTGATGAAATGATACGTACCAATCTGAACTTGTTTTTGATAGGTTTGTAGCTTTTGAAGTTTCAATTGTTACTGAAATTTTGATGGTAGCTTGAGAAATTGTTCCCACGTTGAGTAGTAATGTAATTATTTCATTAAAGGTGCATGCTTTCTAGATATATTTGGTTATCATATTATTTTGATGTAGTTACTTACTGTTCAGTATGCGTTGTTATGCTTTCACGTTTTGGACTTTCTTCCTCGAGCCGAGGGTCTATAGAAATAATCTCTCCCCTCCCCATATCCCATTTACACGTGGTACGCTTTCTAGATATTAGCTGGTGCATGCCATCAAAGTGCACCTTGAATAACAGTAATGCAGTTATTTCATGAAGGCTGCATACTTTCTTGATATATATACATGTTTCTTTGAGTATATGTTCTGAAACTAGGTTTTAAATGGACTTAGTTATGAATAATTGACAAAAAAGAGATTTGCTGGTGAATAACTGTGAAAATTTAGCACCTTGCGATGGTTGTTCCCTTCTGTGTTTTCTGTCAAGAGTTCTGCAAAATTTCTAGAATGCATCTTCTGCGCTTGTACAAATAGTTTTCTTTGAAGTATATTTGTACTGATAGAACATCAACAATGCACCCAGTGAAATTTTAGAAGTGGGGTCTATAGACGGTAGAGTGTACTCAACAAACCTTACCCCTTAACTCGTGGAGGTAGAGGGATTGTTTCCAAAGGACCCTTACCTCTAGTGATACTTGTATTTATTTGTTAGTTACTGTAAAGGGAGGTTGTTATCGAAGGACCCTCGCCTCAAGTGATATTTGTATCTATTTGTTAGTTACGGTAAAGGGAGGTTGTTTAGTGATATTTGTACCTATTGTTAGTTATTGAAAAGGGAGGTTGTTTCTGAAGAATCCTTGCCTCAGAGTGATATTTGTACCTATTATTAGTTACTGAAAAGTCTGTTCAGTAGATAATGTTGAGTTAACTGAATTCATCAAGATGCACTTTTTAGTGGCATGTGGTAGCTAGTTACTTTTGCTGCAGTCATTTTTGTTTCTTATTTAAATGTAATGTTAGCCATTCATTCTCTGATGGTAACTTTGGCTTTATGTCTAATGTAACAATGAAACTAGTTGCTTTGACAATTATAACTGTGTAAATTATCTTGTCAATTAGTCTAATGTATATACATGCTTTGTGACATATTTCGTTGGTTTGCAGTTAGAGTAATTGCTTAATCTTCTCAGTAGGTAGTATCTCTGTTTATATGTCTACGACACTGCATATATAATGGCTCTTTCTTTGAGCTTTTGTGAGTCGCGATTATTTGCAGACTTGCAAGCTGTCTCTCCGAAATTGGCTTATATTATTGACATGATTTTGAAGGGCCTATATTGAACCTATAGTAGAGTAGAGGACTTGAAAATCATCTTGTGTTGAATGAGTTTTTGGTATAGCTTCAACTAGCAAGCCCCATTTCAATGTTTGAACAGAGTTCATGATTCATTGTTATTGATCAAGTCACCACCCGTCTTTGTGAGAAGGTGGGTACTTCTTGAAATATCGATGAGTTTGGAGCTCATAATGATCATGCTGGTCTTCTATATAAGTATTTATGGTATGTTTGTGCTACTAGAAAAGAATTGAGTATAATCCAAGGGAATGGACAAGTGGTCAATGACGTTGGTACGAACCTTGTGGATCAAGTTCAAATCCCCACGAACAGTACTACGTGTTTTATTTCCAACGTGGGCAGAGTTACTGGTGGTAGTTTTTGTAGAAGTCGCTGAAATAGTTGATGAAATAGTTGAGATGTATGCAAGCTGGTTAGGATACGAGAAAGTTGAAATTTTAGCTCATTGTTTATTATATTGGTATAGATAGGTGGAGTGCTGTAATACATTTCTATTCACCTCAATGATTGTTGTGCCTGCACGTCAAATAGAGCTATCATAGTTATTATAGTGATAATTATTACGATGAAATTGCGTGATGCCTTTGCTATTATGTGAAATCTAACGTTTTGGTATCTCTATTTCAAATTATCAAAACAAAAAAGGCTCAAAATATCTTTAATGTTGTAGAAATAATTTACAAATTTCTGTTCATCTATTGCATCGAATTTGCCTGCTTCTTAACGTATTAGAAATGATTCAAAAATTGCGCTTAATTTATCTAGAGGACTAGTTCCTTCTACTCTATCTGTTGACTGTATTCATCCCAACCTCTCAATAATTCAGGAAAAAAACTTTTTAACTGTTTCTCATGTGAATATCAATTTCTCCATAATAATTGATTATTTGAAGTTTGAACCCGACTTTAATTGCCTTTTAAAAGCATATTCTATCGATTAAACTTCACGATTCTTATTTTTCATGAAAGAAAAGAGAAATGAATAACTATATGTGTGATGGATCTGAATTGACATAATATATGTATGAAGGATTTGAATTGACATAATACACAAATAAACACTTAAATATGGCTTCAATTTGATTAGTAAGCATTTCAATTTTGTGAGTGTATATCTATAAACATTTTAGGTTGATCTCAACTGACAACTAGACATTTTAATTTGTTTTCATTGTATCTTGTGGACATTTGATATTGACGCGTTACATACTTTTTTAGAGGTGTCTAGATAATTAGTTTGTAAGTTGAAGTGTTCAATTGACACAACAAAGATGAATTGAAGTGTCTAGGTATGCTTATTTAAAGTTGCAGTGTTTAATTATCTGTTGAGATCAAATTAAAGTGTCTATTTATGTATTCATATAATAATTCCAAGACATAAAATATTCAGTGTCTTGCACATGTTACCATCAAAGTTTGTCACATAACTCCATTAACAAAAAAGAGTAATGGAAAAAAGCAAAAAAGTTAAAAGATAAAAAGGAGGAAAAGCTAGCTACTCAAGAATATGATAAAAAGATAAAATAATAAAAGAAGAATAGGATAAAAAGATAAATATAAAAGAAGAATAGAATAAAAATAAAAGCCACCTCCACCCCTCCCTTGAATATATAAATCCATATATAGTTTACTCAAAAACATAATCTTGAAGCAAAGCCTAGTACATTTTCCTCTAAAGCCAAACCCCACAACAAACTAAAGCTCTCATTTTCATTACTATTCCTAATGGAGAATTTTAGATCAATGTCAACAAGGGAAGGTGGAAGGATGCAAAAGTTAGCACCAACAAGTATGCAAGATTTGAGGAGTTATAGTACTAATTCACATCATGTTCCTAATTATAATAATAAGGAAGTGAAGATCAATAAGAGCAATATTAACAAGAGCAAAGTGATGTCTTCTTCTTCAAAAAGTTGGAAATTGGATGATCTTGAATTGCAAAGAAAGAGAAGAGTTGTTGGATATAAAGCTTATGCTATGGAGGGTAAAATGAAGGGTTCACTCAGAAAGAGCTTTAGGTGGATCAAGGATACTTGCAATAATGTAGTCCATGGATGGTGGTGAATCAAGCTCAGAAACAAATTCAAGATTTAAGTTTTTGTAGGTTCA
Source organism: Solanum stenotomum (assembly GCF_019186545.1). Classification (NCBI taxonomy): domain Eukaryota; kingdom Viridiplantae; phylum Streptophyta; class Magnoliopsida; order Solanales; family Solanaceae; genus Solanum; species Solanum stenotomum. The sequence continues at coordinate 8,996,380 of NC_064285.1, forward strand.
ATATTTAAGATTTTTATCGTTGAACAAGTTATATATTTATAATTGTGGGTTCATATCTACTATTTATTACTTATAATTTTTATGAATATCCTTGCATATAAATTTATGCGTTGCATTGCAATAATCTCATTTGTCTCCGGTAATGATCTATTAATCTAATTGGTCATTTACCATAGAGTTAATGATCAGGACATCTAAATCATTACTTTTTTGTCAGTTTCATATTTTATCTATCCATTATTTTCTTTACCTATCTAAACTATCACTCCTATTAAATAAGTTTGAGCTAACTCACACCACAAAAGTTATCTCATAACTTTACAAGTAGGAGGATCGCCCAAAGTCCAAACCATATAAAAGTTCAAGATTCCATTTTTCACCGATGTGAGACATTCATTCTATTCATCACCACTCTTCACTCTAGCTAGGATTCATATATTCTTTATTAGGAGTTTTATTGTTCGTTCTAGAGCGTGACATTCATGAACCAGGGGTATTTCTACCTCCACAATTGTCCAATTTTTCTAGGGTTTCACATTGGGTTCGACTCTGTTGCCACGTTAAATTAAGTTTTGATCCTAATTCATATCTCAAAAGTTAGCTCAAAGGAAACGGATTACTCAAAATTTCATTCATTTACTAATGTGGGATATTTCATTTCATTCATCAACCCCCTTTGTATTAAAATACACCTATATGCTAAGTAATATGTTAAATCGATGGAACAACTGAAATATATAAAAACTTATTCTACATTGGATCATAAATTGCAATTTAATTCTTAAATAAAATTATATGCATTAAAGTTCGATTAGATTAGGATTCACGCTTTGCATGACTCATTTCTAAGGGCGACACTCTCAACATGATTTTTTTTATTTTTAGAGTTCGAACTTGAGCTAGATTTTTCATTAAAACTGAAGAGATCTCAACCATAATTTATATTGATGTTACACTTTCACTAATTACCAGCAACTATGCACCACCAAATTAAAGGAAATAGAAACAAAAATAAAAAGGGGCAATCTTAGGTATATGATGCTATTGATCCTGGAATAATGCTGCCTTTTAATGACCCATATAATCATTAGTAATGATACATAGTAAAATTTACGCATGATTTAAGGTAACTTATTATATAATTATAAGTTAATATTTAATATAAGAACTGGTGTACAAAATCGAATCGAAAATCGAATCAAACCGTAAATATAGTCAAATCGAACAAAAAACCCATCTAGTGGTTTGGTTTGACTTGGTTTGGTATTGGAAAAAAAATCCGACTATATTTGGGTTGGTTTGGTTTTAACTAAAAAAACCAACCCGAGACCAAACCAACCCGACATTATATATGTAATTTTAAAATTTTATTTTATACATAAAAATATTTACATTGATATAATTTTAAAATATTTCTTATACTATTTCATAGTTTTTATCTTTTAAAATATTATTTCGAGTTTAAAACTTAGAATTCAGAATGGTCCAATAAAGATTATAGTTCATAGATGTTGATAATTATAATAAAACTTAAATAAAAATTAAATTAATACTAATGCAAAACGAAAATCAATTCAACACTAAGAATGGCAATAATATTGAATATTTGTTCTTTAGTTTTACATTGGTTTAGACAATTAAAATACATAATCTAACTTTAATTTTCTTTAAATATTCAGTAATATAACTAATACTTATTAAACTTATTTTAGCATGATTTAGTACTTTTAAATTATGATCATTTTCATTATGACTTTGCAATATTTATTTTATATGATGATTATTTATTATTTTTTATGAATATTTTAGTGTCATCACTCCTCTCATATTTTGTGTTATTTTTTTAAGAAACACCTTAGATAATTGTATTTTGGTTGGACTAAAGAAATATTTGGAGCACAAGTTAATTATATGTTTGTATGCAAACTTTACCGAAAAAATGCAAAAATCTGAAAAAATCCGAGGTTTATTAGTTTGGTTTGATTTATAAATTTAAAAATTTGACTCAATGATTTGGTTTGGTATTTGAAAAACTCGAATTAACCCGAGGTTGAAAAATCCAAAAAAAATTGAATTTTATTAGTTTGGTTTGGTTTATAAATTAAATTTTTTTACACAAATAATTTGGTTTGATATTTGAAATATCCGAATCAATCCGATCATGTACACCCCTCATAAGCACTAATTGATCAGATAAAATAATAACTATGTTATTTTCACAGATTAGACTATTAATAATGTATTATAGGGTGTATGTATATATTATTTATATTTATTATCATAGACAAATGTATAATTGAAGCACAAAGGGATGTGACAGGCAGGGTGAACATAATCTCTCTGACTCTTCCTCCAATCGTTTTAAATACTTGTTACTGGGTCTCGCTATTTTTAGTTGTCATGTTATAATTTTTGAAAATTTATTTGATTAGTTTTCAAAGTTAAATTAGATTTCATTAATTTGATATTTTAAACAACAAATTTAGATATTCAAAAATTATACGAAAACATTATAAATTGTAATATTTTATATATCAATATGATGAAAAATATATCGTAAAATGTTAGTCAAAGTTCTTATAGTTTGATTCTAAAAAAGGAAACCATGACAATTAAAAGTGGATGGAAAAATTATTTGTTAATTACTTTTCTCTTTCCAAATTTGAAACTTCCTGAATGTTGATTAATATTTTAAGATGTATTTTCTTAAAATTGAAGGTAAAGTATACTAACTATCTGAATAATCCGTTTTTATCTTAAGAATTGTGAGAAATTTATTGTGGACAATAAAAACTAACGAAGAGAGTATTAAAAAAAATCCTTTCTCCGCCATCGATAACAAAAAGTGACAAGGAGATCTTTGAAGATATGTGGTGGTGAGAGTGAACGAGGTTTCTCTTGGTTTTCACTTTCCCCCCTCCTTTATTCCAATGTCTTCTTAAAATCATGTGCATTAAATTCTAGGAGGCTTCACCTAGGTCCAATAACTTGTTACTTAATTGATTTCTCTTTTTGAGTGAATTTTATAAAGCCATAATGTTGGAATTTGAAAAGCTGGAATTATTCAACCTCTACTATTATGTTCAAAATTACCATTCAAAACCCCCTTTTAATTCTTTTACTCTATTTTTAATACCAAAATCAAGAAGGAACTTGGCTCTTCCTTCCTTTCTTATTTTGTCTTTCACCATTTTTTCAAATATTGTATCATTTTGATTAACAAAAAAATATATATAAAAAAAAAAGGTTAAAAACAAGTGAATTAATATTGATGAACGAAAGACAACAATAATGGACCAATGCCAGAATAGAATTGGTTCAAAGAGGAAAAAGAATAAAAGTGAAGGGAATATATATCAAAGCCCCACCCCCCAAAAATAAATAAATAAATAAAATCCCCCACCCACCCCCCCCGACTCCCACAAAAAAAAATAAAAATAAAAAATAATTGTCAAATCGTTACCTCAATATGAAATGACTACACGTTAAGCACTATAGTGTAGTAGCACAGCCTATATTCTGATGTTTCGCCCTGAAATTCATTGGAGGCAAATGGAGGTGTCCGTCTGTAAGATGATCTTCCTCGAAGGTGAGGTCACGGTATAGTATGCATACATCGAGGCACCTCATATTGTACGGCCTCTCTCGGTTTGTTCTTTTACCAAGGATTGCAATTAATAAGATGTGTCTCAAATTAATAATGGATAAGAGGGAGTATTAAATTTTAATGATTATTAATTCAACTAACAAATACTATTACTTTGCTCCTTCATATCTTCTCTTCTTCCTCTCAAAAACTCATTTTATATTCATTCTTCCAAAAAGAAAAATACAAACACAACATAAATAACATGAAAATCTCAAAACAAAACCTTTTCAATTAAACCATTACTATGTACCACAATTTGTTTGTTCTTTCTTATCTATGTTGTCTCTTTTAAGTTTCATTTTATACACTTGTCATACACTTTCATTAGGGTACAAAACCGAACCGAAAACCGAATCAAACCGCAAATTGAGTTAAACCGATAAAAAAATTCGACTAGTAATTTGGTTTGACTTGGTTTGATATTGGAAAAAAAATCCGACTATATTTATGTTGGTTTGATTTTAATTAAAAAAAATAACCCGACATCATATAGATAATTTTAAAATTTTATTTTATACATAAAAATATTTACTTTGATATAATTTTTAAATAATTCTTATACTTTCATAGTTTTTATCTTTTAATATATTATTTCAAGTTTGAAACCTAGAATTTTGAATGGTCCAATAAAGATTATAGTCCATAGATGTTGATAATTATAATAAAGATTAAATCAAAATCAAATTAATATTAATGCAAAAAGAAAATCAATTTAACACTAAGAATGACAATAATATTGAATATTTGTTCTTTAGTTTTACATTGATTTAGACAATTAAAATAGGAAAAAATGTCTGAAATATATCTGAACTTTGATCGAAATTGTTGTAACAATACCGAACTTTGGAAATGACCTTTTAACCCCCTGCACTATGTAATAGTATTTTAAAGGTATATATGTGCCTACGTGGACACGCTACTATTTATAATGATGCAATATTTATGATGTCCACGTGAGCACATATATACCTTTAAAATAAACTATTAAATAATGCAGGGGGGGTTAAAGGTACTCCATAAAGTTTGGTATCATAACAATAATTTCGGCCAAAGTTGGAGTATTTTTCAGACCCTTTTTCCATTAAAATACATAATTAAATTTTAATTTCCTTTAATATTTAATCATGTAACTAATACTTATTTTAGCATGATTTAGTACTTTTAAATTATGATCATTTTCATTATGACTTATTAATTTGCAATATTTGTTTTACGCGATTTCATTATTATTTTTTGTTGGATTTTTTAGTGTCATTAATCATAGGGATAATACACAAGTACCCCCTAAACTATGACTGAAATCTCAGAGATACACCTAAACTTAACTAGAGTCCTATTACCCCCCTAAACTAATTTAAAATGGAATAAATACACCACAAACGCTGACATGACATAGATAGTGTGCACAGTCTCTTGAAGGCAAGTGATGAGTGTACAAATTGGACACATGTCATTTTTTGATTGATAACTTTATAATTAGTTAGTACACATATTTATTGATATTAAAACTTGTATATATTTAATTATTTTTATTTCTTTCTTTGTAAAATATTTATTTTAAATTTCTTTTCACTTTAAACTTTTTAAAAATTATTTAGGGAAAATGCATAAATACCCCCCCCCCCCCCCAAAATCTATGTCCAAAATCTCAGAGACACACTTATACTATACTAATGTCCTATTACCTCCCCCAAACTTATTTTATAAATGACTTTCTACCCCTTTTCGATCTACGTGGTACTATCTTCTGGCCCAACACATGTTGACAATTTTTTCAAGCTATCTAGTTGTCATAAATGTAAATGTTCTGGAGCTTGGCTAGTGAGCCGATTTGTCGTGGGATTGTGCCTGATATGTGATTGGTGTGCCAGAGAGATTGCTCATGATAAGATCGACATATTCAAGAAAAGAGAGAGTTGAAAATGGAAAATCATAGAATGCACCGATAACATTAGCACCTCTAATATCCAACTTGTTTACCCTACCATTAAGGCATGTAAGTCCATACCAATCCCGGCATGCATTCGAACTCTGTGTCCATGAAGCCAATAAGGAATTATTCTGATTCTTGAAAGTTGCTTTCCATTTTAGGAGGGCATTTGCTTCCTCAGTGGAAGCGAAAGTAATTGTAAAGAGACATAAGAAATTGAGAAACTGAAATATGGAAAATATTTTGGGAACCATCATCAAATATTGATAAGAGATTTTGTTGGATTTATTTTTTTTCTTTTGATGAACTTTTGCATACATTTATAATGCAGAAAACATTTCTTTAAGGTCTTGCTAGTCAATGGCATATAATTGTTAATTGGTTATTGTCATATACTGTCTTGTCTCTATTAGATTGTCCATATCTTGCCTAAACAAAGACATGGATTTAGTCAAGCATAAAATGCCAAATATGTAGATAGGAAAACATTAGGTCTCGTCATTGGTCTCTCCTAATTTTGTATTTAATTTAATTTGTCTAAAGATAAAGATATAAATTGTCTTTTGTGGGATGGAGAGGTTTATTTTTGTATCCCTATACAAATTTTTTTTTAATTTTATATTTTTTTACGAGAGATTTTGTTATACATAAGAGATTTGAAAAGATCATTTTTTTCCTATTTAAATTGTAAATGATTATAAAAGATTATTTCCATCGTGAGATCTGAATAGACATCATACCGGCCGGCCGGGTTAAGAAAATAATTTATTTTATTTTTTCTTGTTCAAGACCAAATCCAATCTCTCAAGAAAGTAAGAAAAAAGAAAAAAATAATCACTAACGCCAACTTTCAGAGTTCACATTGAAAGGTTTTCTAATAATATTATATTGAAACTATGTACACTGTCATATTTACTTACAAATCACGTAAGAGTCCTAGAATAAGTCATGTATAGAAAATAAAAATCATACGCAAACAAGGTTACAAATATATCTTATTGCTTTGCGATTAGTAGGATAAATGTATATTCTTTTACGGAACTTAGAGAGAAGAAAGTTGAGTTAGAATGAAGGTCAAATAGAGTAGGATCCATTTAGAGGGATGATTTGCGGCTAGTATAGAAATATACCTAGTTTTCTCTATTTAGTTAACATACGAGAGATATAAATGTATTTTTGTTACTATCATATCATCAGTAGCAATTTAGCGACATAGTTATGACTTATGAGAATACATGAATAGAAGAATAGAGGGTTGAGAGACCATGAATATAATATTAACCCTGTGAATTAATAACTTCAATGGCGTACACAATATTTTTGGTAAGCGACGTCACCTTTTAATGTAAATATTATTACTCTTATTTAGAAGTGGGAGTTGGGATAGGACGAACACTGCAATTAGATATTGTACCCAAGGTTTTCTTAGTAGGCGTTTGGCCATGCGATACCATATCATGATTTGGTGTCGTGAGATGGAATCAACGTTTGGACATGCGATTTTACGCTGATTCCATCTCATGATTCCATATCACGAGAGGTGATACCATATTCTCCAAAAACCATGATATGGAATCACCATGTGATTCCATATCATGATTTGAGATATTTTAATACAATAATTGATCCATGAGTTTATATTTTGTTAAAATAACCCCACATTTATATCTACTAACCATTTGTTTTATATGTAAATAAAATTTATAATCACATCATTACTTTTTAAAATTTATTATTCTCACCAATATAAAATTTATTATTACTTTAAATTTGGTGAATATAAATGATAAAGTAGAAATTCATTTGGTGAATATAAATAAGAACGAAGGGAGTAATACTTTTTTGATTTTTCATAATAAAAAAAAACGTCTTAATCTTATGACTAAGCATAATATTGATAAAAGACAATTTTCATTGGTGGTGTCGCACTTTCTTAATCTTAGTATTCGCAAAATGTTCGTTCACATGACCGAAGAATATCAAGTCCAATTGATTGAGGACTTGGGAAAAATTTGATCAATTAGTTATTAATATTTAGTCAAGTGGATTAGTTATAATTTTTTTGATTAAATTTTATTAGAAGTGTTTTTGAAGAGTATCAAGTCCAATTGATTGAAGACTTGGGAAAAATTTGATCAATTAGTTATTAATATTTAGTCAAGTGGATTAGTTATAATTTTTTTGATTAAATTTTATTAGAAGTGTTTTTGACTCAAACTTGTGGTAACTTTTTAAAATTTCGTTATTCAATAATATTTAACTATTGATTTTTCTTGTAAATAGCTAGTAGTCAGTGATGTTTGTTAATTTTTATCTTAGTGTATTTAACTTCTAAGTTAATATTTACTCACTAATGTATGTTTTTTTTCTACTTTATAGGTTATTTGTAAGAGTAGTTGAGAGATATGAGCATATCAAGTACAATTTATGTTCAATTTTTTAAATTAAATAAAGTTAGATGAAACAATTACTTAAGTGAAGAACAAATAACTTTGTAATAATTTAGTTCAATTTTTTTAATTAAATTAAAGTTAGATGAAACAATTACTTAAGTGAAGAACAAATAACTTTGTAATAATTTATTATGTGATTTTATAATTTTTGTTTATTTGATAAGATTGAATAAACAATTGGGGCTACTTTAATAGTTTTACAACTTATGAGATTTTTATGTTTATGAGAATTATATACAACACAAAAATTTCATATCGCATGTCCAAACAAACCTTCAATTTCATCTCATGATTCCATATCATGATATCATATCGCTTGCCCAAACGGGCCCTTAGTGGTACTATAAGCGTGTACTTATTTATTGATTATGGATCAACTTTTACTTTTCAGAGGCCTTTTTGCTTAACACGTGTTCTTTTTTTCCTGCAAACTATGTGTATACCAAAACACTTGCCACTTTTCCTAATACCCAGATGACCACTTTTTCTCTCTCCAACTTTCTGTCATTTCCCCCTTTGCCTTTTCACTTAGATCAATTGTTTAACAATTACAGCTCTCAAATCTATGTTTGTCTCTTCCAATTCACTCTATATCTAAAGGTAAGACCGTTTATGATTAATGTTTGTGGTAATGGTAAAATTTGTGATTTTTTCTTTCAAAGATTTGGTTGTCTTATTCTTTCTCACCTATGTTTTTTCTAATTTTTGTTTGTACGGATGTAGTTTCTGTTGGAAATTTTGAATCCAAATTTTTGGCGATTTTCTAATTGATTTTTGATTAGTTTATTGTCAATTTTTTTTACCTGCATGTTCTACTTTAAGATGCCTCAAATTGAGAGGATTGATTAAAATTTAATAGGGAATTCCATTAGTTTAGTTTGATAGTGATTCTAAATTTCAAGACGGAGCCTGTTATATTGAGATGCTGAGAATTTGTTTCCATTTGTTATCCGAGAATATTAAGCTTTACTCATTATTTGAGATGGTGAAAGTTTGAATTGAAGAAATTGTGGATTTGTTATACCACGTATGCTCTCATGCATGGTGGTGCCCATAATTTTTTTGCCTTTCTTCACTGGTTTTATACCTATTAGTTACTTCTAAATTTCTTTCAATGTTTGTGCCTTTTTGCTTTAATTTTAGTTTTTTACTCTTTCAGATAATCTCTTGCTAGATATATACATGCATGTCATTATGCTTGAGCTGTACATCATCCCATTTAGTGCCTTTTCCCCATTTTTTCTTATAATTTGCTCTTTAAGTTTGCAACTCACTCTACTTAAGCCTAATATACTTGCAATGTTGCAGAGGGTACAACTTTTTGTAGTTGACTTCGTACTCCATCTGTTCACTTTTATGATATAGAAAAGAATGTTTTTTGATTTTGTGCTGCAATCAGTGAAGCCAAATGGCGAGAAAGTCCGGAGAATCAGATTCCAAAATCTCATTTTGAAAGACGATGAGGTATTTTCACCTATAGTAATGACATCTAATTTTCTTCGCATAATTATATTACTTCCTCACATTTCTCAAAAAGCTATTAAACTTTACATGAGCAACAAATTAGGATAGTTGTGTATGGTGATGATATTGGACATTATGCAGATAAGCTTCACATACAAGTTTATCGGTGCAGACCAGATTCAACTAGACAAGCAATGAAGCTCATCAACTGGTACCGACTTCTTAGTCTTAACTCTCTAGATTTAATATGATTTGAATAGCACATTGAATAATTTATTTCGTGTGATGATAGGGAAAAAAAATAAAGATATACTTTCAAGCCATACATTGGGCAGCTTCTCCAGGTCATCCACCTCTCTCATCGTGATTTCTGTTTACCAAAAGGTTATCCCCACTGCAGAAATTACATCACAAACTTCTATGAGTTTTACATATATATACACTTGCTTAGCTTTTTCATAGAATAGAGTAATATAGACGTAATTTTCATTTTCCTCTGCAATTGGAGTTCCCTACATTGTGGTAAAAATGCTAATATCAAATGATATCCAAAAGTTTTGTGTACTGAAATGTTTGGGTTGCAAAAAGAAAAAGCGTACAAAAGATAGAAGGCAGTTTGAATGCAGAAAGTGCAAATGATAGACAACTTTAGTGACTTAGCATTGTGATATGCCATACACATGAATTCTATTTCGACAAAATCGAGCATATACGTGCAATATTTTTAAGTATTAACTCACTATGGTTCCAGTTGTACCTTCCGAGTTGATCTTATTGTTGCCAGTAGCTCGAAAACATGTATTTATGGTATCCTAGCTGAAAAATTTCCTCTCCTTGACAGTAGAAGACATATTTGGCACAACCTATGTCAAGGTTTCCTTTATTTATACGTATCAGCATACTTTATACATGCTTGTTTGGCTATTTCTGCCACAGTTGTGCAACCAATTGAATCATTCCTACCATGTAAATGCCTATAAATATTTATACTAACTTTTTCTCATAAGATATTTAAATCTTACAATTTTTTCTTTTTGTTTTCAGCACCATCTACTATGCGTTAATCATGTACAACAGATATAGTCGAATAGACTATTTCACATTCTGCTGAGGAAGTCATCCGGATAAACTCTAACAGTTCTATCCTACATAGAAAAGGAACATGTTTTCCCGTCAAGCATTAACTAGAGAAACGCTAAAAAGGTGAAGCCACTCAGCACAAGCAAGGTGGAGATAGTGCCATCAGTTATTGAATCTGAATCTTCACACCAACACAAAAGTTTATAAAAGGTTAGTCAATTAATCATGGGTAGTCCATCAGATTTATGTATCGTACAGGCAAACAAGCATCTATTCTTGAAAGACAAGCACTACAATTTAGTTACGTTTGGTCGGACTAAGTTTTGTTTCCTCATTTTTTCAAATTTTATATGTTATTGATTTTTCCAATCTATATCAAATGACGTCCTCTTATTTCACACACTAATTAGACGAGAATGTAGATTAATTAATAATTCCCCTATTCCTTTTGTTTGTTGGTACATTGGTAAGCAACATCCCATTCTATGTCATATTAGTTTCCTATATGTTTCTCCAGTAAATTCAATGGAAAAATCACTCTTACGATTTTCATTTTCTATCATTTCGGTGAAAATATGATTATTTTTTTATCATCAAAATTTACATAGCTTTATTATCTGATAATGCATCAGATAACTTTTGTAGTCTTCTGTGTCAGTCATGTGTTATTTTTGAATTTTGTTGATCATATAGATTATTTATTTAACATTCAGTTTGTTGTAGTCTATTTTTTCCATTTTATTTTTCCTCTCAAGTTATTTGTCATCTTTATTAGATTAAAAGGAAATTGTGAATGATATTTGTAATAGTCAGCATCGTGGTATTCTTATTGAATGAGCTATCTTTCTTGGTGCCCGAGATCAACATTGAATTAAGTGGCTATGTCTGAAATTTGAATTGATAAATAGCACTATAAGAGCAAAATAAATTTACATGAATTATGTTGCAACTTTTGCTAAGTTTGTTATCTTCTAACCCCACTTCCACCCTTACATTTCTAGATGTTTGAATAGTGTCTAATTGCAGAAACTATATTCCTCATTTTAGTGTTACTGGAAAAGAATAGTTTTTTTGGATTCTCAATCCGTATGGAAGACCAATTATTAGGAACTAGGAAGGAGGGAGTAACAAAGATGGTATGCACGTTTTTCAGCTTTGTTTGTCCCCCCAACTCTCCAAATTCAAAGGCAAATGGATATGCTATTTTCAGTTAAGTTTGTGGAAGTGACTTTTGTTTAAGTTAACATTCACTATTAAGCTAACTTCACCATGAAACCATCACTCTTTTTGCGGCAAAATTTAGGTATAGTACGTTCTTCATCATTCGTCTGGTCAGTTTCTCTCACTCCCTCGTGATAACTTCTCTTCCCCTCAATTGCAATATTATTCTATTTGGTCTAACATATTGCATATTGGAGAAAAAATGAAATGGGCAGCGCATAGGTGCCTGCCGTATGATACAAAACAAATGTGACAATGAGTCATCTAAAGAGTTTGGCGTAATAACTGACACGGTGTTAGAGAAGAGAATAAAATTGTCTTAATTTGTTGTCATGCTAGAATCATAGTTGATGGTATACTTAAATGTTGAATTCTGAGAGCTAATCGATATAGGAGCCTTGAGTTATATTTAGAATCTCAAAGTTGTTGATATCAAAATGAAATTGTGAATGAACTTAGTTTTTAGTTGCGAACTAAGTGGACTGTTTTCAAGAACACGACGCCAATATTAAATGTGAACTTGAACAAAGTACATTTGTCTTATTTACATAATTAATTTACTCCACCTTAATTTTTCTACGGGCTTATTTTGAGGTGCAACAATTTTTTTTGAAGTTTTATACTAATTTCATCCCTTCTCCATTTGAAGTTTCAGTTCTTCAATTTTGTACAATGTTGGAACTTTAAATCCACGTCTTCCAACTTCATTAGTTTGCCTGTGTTTTGCTTATGAAAAAATTCTTTACTAGAAATATTCATGTCCTAAATTAAATAGGCTTGTGAAATACTTGGTGAAAATTGGATTGAACTATAAAGTTATTGTTTCGCATGAGTAGCATGTCAATCAGGTACTCAAGTTATATAATAAATTGGGAACAACAATTGAATTCTTACAATGACTACTCACTTTTTGTTTCTGTCTTTGCAAGAGAATTATACTCTGCGTACGACAAAGTGAAAGGAGACAAGACTCAACCAGTTATTGTTAGCAAATGATCGAGCCATACAGACAATAGAAGCTCTGGATAATATTCTTCCTTATTATATTTCAGGTGGGCAATTTATCTTTTTCTATCTCCAAAGAACTACTATATACATTCCATTGTATGTGACCTGATTCATAATACGAATAAATGTATATATTTAAAAACTAAATAAAAAGTATTATAAGACATCCTGATTAACAACTCAAAACATTTTTAATCTTTTTGACAAAGTCATGTTCAAAGAAAGCATCTTTAACTCTCCCAATAGTAACTAGATCATAAAAGGGAAACTGGGGGAGTATAAACTTTGCATGACCCTTATTCTAATTGTTTTTGTATTGTTGAGTAGTACTTGCAATTTGTGTAATGTCAAGGATTAAAATATTTTTTTTGTTTTCTTTTCATATGTTAAGAGTGAATAGAGGAAATAACTCAAATATTGAGGTAATTAAAAGTCGTTACTCTTCAGCTGAATGTATATGGTGAGACTTCAGTTTGACGACGAATTTGCACTTAGCTGATCAACAGTTAAAATAAATTTGTTAGTTTGAATGTCCATGACAGTTAGTCTGTTATTTGGAGAATCAAAGAAGAACAACAAAACGTCCATAGAAGGTTTTTAAGGCAAGGCAAATCAGAATGTCCATTACTTTAAGTTCGTTCCTGGATCTTAAAAAGGTGAGTTATCATGCAGGTTCTCCCTACAAGAAAACTTATGAGAAGACTTTGATATTATATTATAGACAATGGCATTACATGGGATTCCCAGGTGGTGCGATTTTCTTTCTAGATTTGACGAACCTTTAAAGCTTCATATGACATGTATTTACCATATGTATGTTCCAAAGAAATATGAAGATGGTTAACTAAAGAGTTTTAATGATCTTAGATTGGCTCTGAGATTTGCGTATTAGATGAACATTTTTTATTTTTTTTGATGTTATTTCATTTGGATATGTGAAATGCCGATATATTAATAAAGGTATAGTGAAAAGTAGAGTACTTTGTTAGTTATACTCTGGCAATAATATACCTACATATTAGTTTTGTTGCATCTTCAGCAAGTATGTCAATTTTGAAGGTTCTCTCCTTAATTGATAGTTTGAGATTTAATTTGTTTGATGCTAAACCAAACTCTGACTTGGCATTATTAGTTTTGTCGTCGACATGTGCTTCAGTTTGTAAGTAGATGCCTGAAGCAATATATTAACATTTTAGGATACAAGCAATGCAATTTTGGCTATATTTTTTTATTTTTTAAAAATAAGTTTTTATCTATCCTTCACCACTATATGACTACACCAAACACCTAAAAATTAACTCCATCCTGAAAATATATAATGTTGGGCGTATATGACTACACCGAACACCTAAAAATTAACGTCATCCTGAAAATATATAATGTTGGGCCTGTGCTTTTGTGAGCTGTGTATCGTAGAATTGCTAGGTTGGGCTGATTACTATGCAGGTTGTAGTTGGAGGATGTTCGGTTGGAGAGTAATCAGGGATATTTGTTTTCTAGCTAGTTGTTTTGTTTAGTAGATTGCTTGTTGGGTACCGTGTGGTTGGTACTCACCCCTTGCTTCTACACTTGTGTGGATTTCGAACCCAGACCCGTGTGATCTCTTTCTTCTTCTCTTGGTCTCGAGGCTTGTCTAAGACTTGAAGAGGTAGCTGCTTCTCATTCGGCGGGGCCTCTTTTTCCTTTTCTTACACTTTGTTCTATTTTAGAAACAAAGATTGAGACTTGTGTTTATTTCTTAATTCCGCACTTATATATTTAGTGATTTGTACACGTGACAACCAAATTTTGAGAGTTTAATAGAAAAATAAGTTTTCCGCTTTATCTTGTTCTTGTTTTCTGTATTTCCGCATTTTCTTTCATTTTTATTTGGGTTATGACTATATTGTCTTGGTGGGAATAGACAAGTGTCATCACATCCATTTTTGGGTTGTGACACCTTCCCTTTTAAAGAGGCGGTTGACTTCAAAAAAAATTAATATTTCTTTTTCATTATTTATTTAATTGTTATGTTGTCGTTTTTTCGTGTCTATTCTTTTTTATTTTTACTATTTATATGTAAATAAAAATGTAAGTGATGCAGTCAAGTTTAATAGTTTTTTATATAACTTGATAATATTGAGGATAAAATATAGAGATAAGAAGAAAAAAAAAAGGACAAAAAGAAATTTATATCTTTTTATGTCAACAAAGAATTTTTGAGTAATAATTATCATTGAAAAACACTAGAAAACTGTCAAATATTCTCTGCCCTTACTCCCATTATATTAAAAATATATTTTTTACTTTTACTTTTCACTTTTAATGTATCAAGATTTTTTTTAAAAAAAATACTCATAATATGAATATTGTATAGTCAACCCATTAGAGTCTTTAAGCATATTTCTCTATTAACTGCTTAATTGGCCTTTTTTTTCTTTGTTGCTTAATCTTACATTAATTTGATCCAGAATAATCACACATTAATTTGATCCAGAAGTTCATAGTGCATTTTAAGGTTGAAACTTAAAAATAAAGGAAAGAGGAAGGTGAAAGAATGAGAATTGATAGTAAGCAGAAAAAGCAAAAAGCAATTTTGAAATTTTTTAAAAGAAAAAGAGGAAATGATAGAAAATTGCTCCTTATATTTTCTACTCATCTTTTAATCGAAATTTGTAAAATATGAGAAAAGGAGCATAAATTGTTTGAGGTAAATGTCTTAAAAGGGCATAGGGAGAGTAGTCACTATATTACCCAAATATTTTCCTACTCTTCAATGTTTAAATTGTGTGGTGATTTAGGTAGGAGCAAACCTATTTGATTTGGCTATATTAATTTGTGTGTCTAGACCAGGGCAAAATTTTGCCCTTTTCTAGTCTGACTTGGTGAATCCTCTCAGATATTTTTAAATATTATAAATACTCATTCTTAGTCATTTTAGAAGAGATAATTTCAGAAATAGCAAAAATAATAGATTTAATAAGGTTTTATAGTTATAGTTTTGATAATTACGCTCCAATAGTTATAGTTTTGTTTGCAGTTTGTAAATTTCACTTGTCTGTTGTATATTTCGCTTGCCAATATACAAACAGGGTAATCTATTATGAATTTTTCATGAATCGTATACAAATAGTTAAGTTTAAGCATATACAAATTCTGAATTTATACAATCAGAAAACGAATAATACATATTCTGGATTTATACAATTAGAAACCGAAAAGTGAAATTTCGCAAAATTATAACCACGAATTAAAAATAATCAAAACTATAGTTATGTTACATAAAATACTCTAGATCTTTACCATTTCGCGTAATAATTTTTGGAAAGAGACGAACATTGTGGAGGCACAGAACAAAAGCAAAGGTAAATTCTCTAGTATATACTTGTTTATTTTTACTTTGCGGGCTGCATTTAGTTCTCTTACTTTGTGGGTGTTCAATTTTATGCTTTTTTGTCTCAAGAAATGGATTTAAGGAAACTTGTTGTATTTATTCTGTTTGTTTTCATATCCCTCATGGAGATATTTTTAAAGAAAACAAATCTATTCAGATAAAATTATAGATAATGTGTTTATGAAAAGTGTATATAAATTATATATGAAAAAATATACTGATAAAAATGAATATAATGTGTATATTAAATTGTTAAAAAGTGAATATGAAGTGTATATCAAGAAAAGTGTAATAAAAATATAATATATAATAGGTGTATACATTATATAATACAACTATTGTAAACAAAAACTTGTTGGCTAACCGGTGCACACGCAGGTGTACATGGTCACTCATGTGTAATATAACAATTGTAAACATTTGGAGGTCGAATCCTATAGGGACTTATGACTGAAAAATATTTAAGAGAAACTATAACTACATAGTTAACAAATGTTTCTCTAGAAGAATTGGTTTGTTTGTTACTTGTAATTGCAAAGTTTAAATAATATTAATTATCACTAAGTAAACGATTCCCAAGTTTTGATTAACTCAGTAAGAGAAAAATTTCATTGCTACGTCACTTTTATGCAATTGTGTTGTGTCTATGCTTTCATTGGCATACAAACAATTATCGAGTTGTTCAGGGGCCGGTCTAGTAAGGTTTAAGAGGTGTTACGTGACAAGATTTTGTTGAAAAAAATATATACGTTTATCAAAATATATATATATAAAAAAAATGTTTTAGCACTATTATTCCTAATGAGACAAGATTATTTTCAAAACGAAAATTTATTCAAAAAGAGTTCAAATATTTTTTTATTTTACTTTTTGGAAAAGATATAAATAGTATACGTTAATTTTGTTGTGTGTATATATATACTAGTTGGGCAAGGCCCGTGCTAGGATCAATATTCACAGACTGAAAGCCACAATTCAACAATTAAGCTAATCAAGTAAGTCAACCTCAAAGTTAAGTAGTTCAATCACATGCGACAAGTATATCAATTACAATCAACAACCAAGTCACTCATAAACATCAAATGCATCAAGTCACAATAGTCAACCACTCGCCGGGACCACTTCCCATCGGCTTTATAATCCTTGATAGAAATGACCTGGCATAATAACACTCGCTGTCAAGGACCTCAACATCATAGACACTCACTTGACATGACCTCGACATGTAACTGTTAAAGCATACTTGGTTCTTAAAAAAATGACCTCGACCTAATAACACTTGCTGACAAAGACCTCGGCATAATAATCCTCACATGTCTCATCACGGTGTTCAACGATCAATGCACAGAAACAATATCACACCACATAGAAGAGACAACAAATTGCACAATTCAAGTCTATATTCATGCTTTCAAGCATTTCATCAAACAATCAATAAGGGCACAATAAGGCAATTTACATCATCATGTTTATCATATAGCCTTTTTCATTTCAACCCCTTTTTATTCATTTAGATATAGTAAGTGGACAATTAAACCCTTCACCTCATTCCAATTACTCCCAACACACAAGCAATGAAGGAAACATACGAATTCCACTAGAATACAAGGTTTAAGAGATCACTTGCTTAAATCAATCAACAATCACTCCACTAGTGGAGTCTTTCCCTTCCAAATCACTTCCAAAGCCACACAATCTATGCACAATCACGTATTCATAATAAATTTCAAGAAACAACAATACCCATATCAATCCTCTTGAAAAGTGGGTTAATCAACACAAATCCAGCTTTGAAATTAAGGTTTGAATCTTAAATTTAATATATGAAAACATTACTCAAGGCTTTAGGAAATCATTGGTGAAACCCATTTCGAAAAAGGACCCAAAATCAGTTCACAACTCACTTTTACTTCAAAAACCCAAGTTCATGGAGAACCCCCCAATTTATCAACCCAAAATCTTGATTTAAACTCATAAACTCAATATTAATAATAATGGGCAATCAAAGATTTAGAGTTAAGAAACGTTACCCAATAATTTTATCTTGAAATACCCACTTGAAATAGCCTTTGCCGAGTTCTCAAAGCACCAAAAATGAAAAATAGGGAAGAAATCCTGAAATTTGGATTTAAACATTGCCAAGGGTCCTCCGCAAACGCAGACCCTCCCCGCGAACGCATATTTTAATGAGCTGGACCTCTACGAATGCAACAGGTTTCTAGCGAATGCGGAGGTCAACGCATTGACTTCCTGCGTGGGGTTTCCACTCTCTCCCCTTCGCGAATGCTACCACAAGTCGCGGAGGGTGCACCAAAACATAACAGAAGAAAATCAGCCAACTATCAAACTTCGAAAGGACCCTTGGGATTCGTTCAGAACCCCATACACACAAATCACATATGCAAATTAATTATTCTCGACGTTCTAGACCTAATGAAATCATCAAAAAAATGAATCTGAGGTTGTCTTGATCCGACATCCATGAAAACCACAGGAAACCAACTCACGCCTAAAAAGGCTAAAACAAGCTCGGGATCTCTCAAAAATCAACCAAGACCTTACCTAGGCCTAAAATCATCCCCCGAATCCAACAAAATCTTGAAATTCTAATGAGCATCCGAACCCTGAATGTTGACCAAAGTCAACCCAAAGACTAAATTTCCACAATTTCACAACTTATGACCTCAAACCTCAAAAAGACTCAGAAATTGAAATAGACAATCTCAGAGCTCAAATTCCACATTTTGGGACTGATGGAATTGAAGGAATTCCATTCAGACACTAGAATTTCCAAAAGACCCTAAAAAGCACTTTCTTAACAATTTTGCCTTTAAAACTTACAATCTTACCAAATTCTCAACTTTTATCTAAAAGTTCAAAATCAACTTTTCAAACTCAATCATAAAAAACTCAAGGTCGACATCGGGATGGGCAGGATGGTAAATTCATAAAACTTACCAAAAATGATCGACCGGATCATTATAGAAGGTGCATGACGGCTTGAGCCTTGTAAGGCTCATTCTGTCATGAGCCTTGTAAGATGTCACGCCTCGAGCCTACACCTTGGTGGTGGCCGGCACTCGAGAACCATTGTTGGGCCCAAGCGAACCCTTGGCCTGGCTTACTTACTTAGCGGAAGACTTAAACCTCATAAATAACCTCAAATAAGGAACTTATGAAAATCTTAGAATGTCTTTAAAGAAAGCATTCAAACTAGCCAAAATGGCTACTCAAGTATCATAGCAAAATATCTGAAATACAAATCTAAAAGACTCATAACTAATTGTCTGACTATCTATGAAGCCTCTAAAACAACTGAGATGGATGTTAGGACAAACCCCACAACATCCTAATAAATTGATAATAAAACTGAAAGTAATAGAAATGAGTCCTCCGGAATGCAAGAAGGCTCACCACTGACTCTGGAGAGCTCAACTCGATCAACGGTGCGCTGGATACCGATCCTAGTTACCTGTATCTGCATCATAACATGATCCAGGCCAACTGACATCAGTACATTGAATGTACGAATATGCGAGTTGGAATGCTAAACACAACATAAGCTAGAAAGGAATCTGAAGAAACAAACCTGGTATCGACTGAACTGAACTGATTTCAATATAAAGTAGTGTAAATAAATGCAGTATAAACAAAAGCTTTAACACATGGTTGTCAACTCTGTGTATTTAGAAATACAATAATAACTCTGTATGTATGCAAAGATACAATATGAACTCTGTTTGTATATAAAAATACGAATATTTCTAATGTATATAAAAATACAAAATACTGTTGTGGGAGTTTCTCTAACCAACAACCATCACTTAAGAGCTATTGTGATGATACAACATTTTGCCTCATGCTGCCAGGGCCGTCCTACACCTTGCCAAGGGTATAGAACCTGAACTACTAAGTGGATCCACTAGTGTATGCTAAAAAGCACTAATGAATCATCGAAAATATATGACCCTTTTTTACCCATGGTGGCTACATGGTTTATGGCGACTTGGATTTTCTGCACTCTCCCCCATATTGGTGCTCAATACTACTCCCAAAATATACTAGATTTTTATGTTTAAAAAGATAGCTTCTTTTTCTGGTTTGAGATAATTGCTCAAAACTTAGCTCAAAGACTATCTTAGAAATCTCAGTTTCCTCTCTTGCTTAATTGTGAAAACATTTACTCTTTAACTGAAAATTAGCCCAAAGGCTCTTTACTGAAAAACTAGCTCAAAGGCCCTTTACTGAAAAACTAGCTCAAAGATTCTTTACTGAAAATCTAGCTCAAAGGCTCTTTACTGAAAAACTAGCTCAGAGGCTCTTTCGGAAATCTCAGTTTCCTTTCTTGTTTAAATGTAAAAACATTTACTCTTTGGGAAGACATAGTCCCCATATACTCTTTTGAAGAACTGAACTTCAAACTTTTTACTCTTTATTGAACTCATAACTCAAGTCATAAAACAAAGTTAAAACATTTGTAAAAGACTTTTGAAAAACTTTATGAACTTCTCTTAACTTGACTCTTAACTGGTCCTTGAATTGAATTATGGATTTAAGGATTGTGATTTATGATTGGAAAGATCTCATGATGTTTAGGAATGCTTTCAGATAGCTAAACATGAGAGAAGATAAAAAATCAATATCTGAGGGTGGGTCCGCGATGCGGAGAAGCATATAAATTTTGGTTTCGAAAAAAACTTTTTAGGCAGAACGATCCGTGACCGCTCTGCTCCGCGAAACGATTTTTCCCAAATCTGGGGAATTGCTCCGCGACGCGGAGGTACTATGAAATTTCAACCGACGAAATTTCTTCTTCATTTTCCAGATCTAAACTCCATGGGGTTCTTTCCCCAAACACTTCGAATCGTTTATACCCTCAATATACATCAGATTCTACTCGAAAACACAATTAAAAATACGAATCAATCTGCAACAACTTCAACAACACAACTCACAAGGATTCAAAATAACTTTATCAAGAATTCTAGGGATTTACTTTCAAATCAATATACTTTGCTGAAATTGAATAAAGTTTGGCGCGTGGGTGAACTCACCCAATGCTATGTGATCTCACATACCTTGTAGGGATCACCCCTGACGAAATCCACAAGTTAATCTTGATAAATCTTGAACGTTCTTCTCCTTTCTCCTCTTTTCTCCTTTCTCTAAGCCCTAGCGTGAAATTCAATTTTCTAAAACTGACTAAAATCTGACTTTACCCCAATTAAACTTCTAAAAATGAATTAGAATAATTAGGTAAGGAAAAGACTAAATTACCCTTCCAAAATCCAGATTTAGACTTTCCTTAATCCAACAATCCAACTTCCAAAGAGAATAACTTAATCAAACGAACTCGAAATTGTGCAAACTTAGTGGTGTTGGAAAGATCATTCCAAGAGATTTCCAACCATATCTGGAAGTACACCTAACTCATCATGAACTAGGAGTTATGGCCGTGTGAAATTGACCAAACCTCAACTTTTCCTAACTTTAACAAATTTCCAGATTTTCATTCTTTCTAAAAATGACTATTTCCAATTATTAACTTCTTCTTAGTTATTTCAAATCGCGAGATGTTACAATATCTCCCCCTTGGGAACATTCGTCCTCGAATGAGATTACTCTCACTAGGCTAAGGGTGGTAACATCAAGTTCAAACATCCAACAAGCAAATGCAAACAAACAACATGCTCACTCATAATTTAAAAAGTACTAAGAAGAGAATTAGTACCTTGGTCTGCACTTTCTCCGAATTCAAATAGATGTGGATACCTCTTCTTCATATCCTTCTTAGCTTCCCAAGTAGCTTCCTCAACAAATTGGTTCCTCCAAAGGACTTTGACTAAAGCTACTTCTTTTGTCCTTAACTTGCGAACTTGGCGATCTAGAATCTGGACTGGAATCTCCTCATAAGATAAGCTATCCTTGATCTCAATATTTTCAGTTGGTATGATCAATGAAGGATCACCCATGCATTTTTTCAACATAGAGATGTGAAACACCAGATGAACCGCGTCTAACTCTTGTGGTAGCTCCACTCATAAGCTACATTGCCAATCCTTTTGGATATTCGATAAGGTCCAATATACTGGGGACTAAGCTTCCCCTTCTTACCAAATCTCATAACACCCTTCATGGGTGAAACTTTTAAGTAAACCCAATCATCTACTTCAAACTCTAACTCCCTTCTCCTAATATCAGTGTAGGATTTCTGACGACTCTGTACCATTTTCAACCTCTCTTGAATCACTTTCACCTTTTTCATAGCTTGATGAACTAAATATGGTCCTATCAACCCTGCTTTACCAACTTCAAACCATCCAATAGGAGATCTGCATCTTCTCCCATAAAGAGTTTCATAATGAGCCATTTGGATGCTAGAGTGGTAACTATTGTTGTAAGCAAATTCAATAAGAGGTAGGTGATCATCCCTATTACTTTTGAAATTAATCACAAAAGCCCTCAACATATCCTCTAAGGTCTGAATAATGAGCTCTCCTTGACCATCTGTCTGAAGATGAAAAGCAGTACTCAAGTTCACCTTTGAACCCAAGCTTTTCTGGAATGACTTCTAAAACTGTGTAGTAAATTGCGGACCTCAATTTGAAATAATGGAGATCGGAACCCCATGAAGTCTTACCATTTCTTGAATATATAGCTTAGCATAATCTTCTGCTGAATGGGTAGTTTTTAGCGGCAAAAAGTGGGTTGATTTCATCATTTTATCGACAATCACCCAGATGAAATCATGCTGCCTGCGAGACCTTGGTAAACCTGTGATGAAATCCATATTAATCATCTCTCACTTCCATTCTGGAAGTTCTATATTCTGAGCCAAACCACCGGGCCTATGGTGCTCTATTTTAACTTGTTGGCAATTTGGACACTTAGCAACAAATTCTGCAATGCCTTTCTTCATACTATTCCACCAATATACCTCTCTCAAGTCACGATACATCTTTGTGGAACCCGGATGAATGGAATATCTGGAGCTATGAGCTTCCTCCCCGATCCTCTCTTGGAGTTCATCCACCATTAGTACACACAATCTACCTTGATATCTCAATATACCATCTCCCCCTTGTTCAAAAGCTAATACGTTTTTGCTTATGAACATTTGCCTTCAATTTAAGCAAAATAGGATCTTGGTCTTGCTTCTCTTTTACATCTGACACTAAGGATGATTCAATCCCATTCATCACCGCTACTCCTCCTTCTATGGAATCCATTAATTTAACTCCTAATTGTGCAAATCTATGCACATCTTTTGCTAATTCTCTTTT
The DNA here is from genome assembly GCF_019186545.1 of Solanum stenotomum. Taxonomy (NCBI): domain Eukaryota; kingdom Viridiplantae; phylum Streptophyta; class Magnoliopsida; order Solanales; family Solanaceae; genus Solanum; species Solanum stenotomum. The sequence goes on from NC_064285.1 coordinate 9,019,841, forward strand.
ATCTTTCTCAAAATGGGCGGTACTACCCATAGATAACCTACTCAAGGCATTAGTAACAACATTAGCCTTACCTGAGTAATAAATAATACTCATGTCATAATCCTTGAGTAATTCTAACCACCTCCTTTGTCTGAGATTAAGTTCTTTTTGAGTGAACACATATTGAAGACTCTTGTGATCAGTGAATACATCAACATAAACACCATACAAATAGTGATGCCATATCCTCAAAGCAATTACTACAACAACCAACTCTAAGTCATGGGTTGCATAATTCTTCTAATGAATTTTCAATTGTCTGGAGGCATAAGCTATAACTTTGCCATTCTGCATTAACACACAACACAAACCAACTCTAGATGAATCACAATACACCACAAAACCTTGAGTACCTTCTGATAAGGTCAAAACTGGGGCAGTAGTCAATCTCTTTTTCAATTCCTGAAAGCTTTTTTCACAAGCTTCAGACTATTGAAACTTCACTGTTTTTTGAGTTAACTTGGTCAAAGGAGATGAAATAGACGAGAACCCCTCTATGAACCTTTTATAATAGCCAGCCAAACCCAAGAAAATCCTAATATCAGTTGGAGAAGTGGGTCTAGGCCAATTCTGCACTGCCTCAATTTTTTGAGTGTCAACTTTAATTCCCTTTCCAGACATAATGTGGCCTAAGAATGCCACAGACTTAAACCAAAACTCACACTTAAAGAACTTGACATACAACTCTCTATCTTTCAAAGTCTGGAGAATTGTTCTGAGATGACTAGCATGATCTTCTTCATTCCTTGAATAAATTAGTATGTCATCAATGAAGACAATAACAAACATATCTAAATAAGGTTTGAATACCCTATTCATAAGGTCCATGAATGTTGCAGGCGCATTGGTCAAACCGAACGACATGACCATAAACTCATAATGACCATAATGGGTCCTAAATGCTGTCTTGGGAATATCACATTCCCTTACTTTCAATTGATGGTAACCTAATCTGAGGTCTATTTTCGAAAAACAATAAGCACCCTGAAGCTAATAGAAAAAATCATCAATCCTTGGAAGAGGATATTTATTCTTGATGGTAACCTTGCTCAACTGAGGGTAATCTATACACATCCTAATGGAACCATCCTTCTTTCTCATAAATAAGACCGGAGCGCACCAAGGTGAGACACTTGGTCGAATGAAGCCCTTATCTAAAAGATCCTTCAACTGTTCTTTTAACTCTTTTAACTCTGCTAGTGCCATTCTATATAGAAGAATATATATCGAACGAGTGTCTGGAGGAAGGTCTATACTGAAGTCTATCTCTCTCTCAGGAGGGACTCCAAGAAGATCATCGGGAAAGACTTATGGAAACTCTTTTACTACTGGAACTGATTGAATATGAGGTATATCAATACTAGAGTCATTAATTTAGACTAAGTGATAGATACACCCCTTAGAAACTAACTTTCTCGCCTTAAAGTATGAAATAAAATGACCCTTAGACACTGCTGAACTGCTTTTCCACTCTAAAAATGGCTCATTTAGAAACTGAAACTTGACAACTCGAGTTCTACAATCAACTGAGGCATAACAGGCGTAAAACCAGTCCATACCAAGAATGACATCAAAGTCTACCATGTCTAACTCAATTAGATCAGTCATGGTACTCTTGTGATTGCCGAAAATGGGAAAATCACGATAGACTTTCTCTGCTAGAATGGACTTACCTACAGGTGTAGAAACACTGAAGGGTTCACTAAGTTGCTTAGGAATAACATCAAAATTCATTATAACATATGGATTTACAAAAGATAAACTCGCTCCTGGGTCTAGCAAAGCATAATACATTAAAGTTAAAGACTTGGATCATACCAGTGACAATATCTGGCGAATCCTCTTGCTTTAGGCGACTAGCGAAAGCAAAAAGGTGGTTTCCTTCTCTGCATGCCCTTGAAATAGCTCATCTAGATGCATCTCTATCTGGTGGAGCAACAGAAGAAAATTGGGCTCTATTTCCCCATTAATATTACTCCGCCTGCTCTTAGGACACTCTCTCATAAAATGATCGTTCTGGCCACACTTGAAGCAACTAGTGTAGTCATCACGACACATCCCTGAGTGGATCCTACCACACTTAGCACATGCATGAGTCTTAGTACCCCCTTGTGCCTTACTACCATGCGAATGCGCAGTTCTAGATCTGAAGTTATGAGAATTCTGACTATTTTACTCACATTTGTTCCTTGGTTCAGGTGCACTAGCAGATGATGGAGCACGTCCTTTCTGCTGTTGGAAAAAAGACCGGTTCGCATTGCTCTTTTGCTGTCCAGATTCATTCCCTGATGTCTTAGCTCTCTTGCTCTTAAACTCTTCTCTATCCTTCAGCTGGTCCTCCTTAACTTGTTGCACATGGATCATTAGCCTTGCTATGTCCATGTAACCTATATGCATGGATGCCTTAATTTCCATACTTGACAGACAAGTCAACCCAACTACGAATATACTTATTCTGCTCCTCATGTCAGCAAACATCTCATTGCTTCTCCTAGCTCACGAGGAAAGAAACGCCTCATGAAGGCACTCTCGACCATAAACCAGCTCAAAGTCGATTACGCGTAAGCATGAGTTAGAAAGAAACTTTTATAGAGGTACACTCTATCGCACGAAGTGAGTATGAAATAAGTGAAGGAGTTCTTAAATGTTGCAGCCTCTTAATTATAGATGTGACGCGCTTCACACCGATAACTAGGACTCTACAGACAAGGCTTCATAGACTCCCTAGGACTCTTGAACTCTGTGCTTTGATACCAAGTTTGTCACGCCTCGAGCCTACACCCTGGATGTGGCTGACACTCGAGAACCATTGCTGGCCCCAAGCGAACCCTTGACGTGACTTACTTACTCAGCGGAAGACTTAAACCTCAGAAATAAACTCCAATAAGGAACTTATGAAAATCTTAGAATGTTTTTAAAGAAAGCATTCAAACTAGCCAAAATGGCTACTCAAGTCTCATAGTAAAACATTTGAAATACAAAGCTAAAAGACTCATAACTAACTGTCTGACTATCTATGAAGCCTCTAAAACAATTGAGATGGATGTTGGGACAAACCCCATAACATCCTAATGAATTGATAATAAGACTGAAAGCAAGTTGGAATGCTAAACACAACATAGGCTAGGAAGGAATTTGAAGAAACAAACTTGGTCTCAACTGAATTGAATTGAACTGATTTCAACATAAACTAGTGTAAATAAATGCAGTATAAAGAAATGCTTTAAAACATTGTTTTCAACTCTGTGTATTTAGAAATACAATAATAATCTGTATGTATGCAACAATACTATATGAACTCTATTTGTATATGAAAATACAAATATTTCTGATGTATATAAAAATACAAATATTTCTGATGTATATAAAAATACAAAATACTGTTGTGGGAGTTTCTCTAACCGACAACCATCACTTAAGAGCTATTGTGATGATACAACGTTTTGCCTCATGCTGCCAGGGACGTCCTACACCTTGCCAAGGGTATAGAACCTGAACTACTAAGTGGATCCACTAGTCTATGCTAAAAAGCACTAATGAATCATCGAAAATATATGACCCTTTTTTACCCATAGTGGCTACATGGTTTATGGCGGCTTGGAGTTTTTTGCACTTTCCCCCATATCGGTGCTCAATACTACTCCCAAAATATACTAGCTCTTTATGTTAAAAAGATAGCTTCTTTTTCTGGTTTGAGATAATTGCTCAAAACTTAGCTCAAAAGCTATCTTGGAAATCTTAGTTTCCTCTCTTGCTTAATTGTGAAAGCATTTATTCTTTAACTGAAAATTAGCCCAAAGGCTCTTTACTGAGAAACTAGATCAAAGGCTCTTTACTGAAAAACTAGCTCAAAGACTCTTTACTGAAAAACTAGCTCAAAGGCTCTTTACTGAAAAACTAGCTCATTGGCTCTTTTGGAAATATCAGTTTCCTTTCTTGTTTAAATGTAAAAACATTTACTCTTTGGGAAGACATAGTCCCCATATACTCTTTTGAAGAACTGAACTTCAAACTTTTTACTCTTTACTGAACTCAAAACTCAAGTCTTAAAACAAAGTTAATACATTTGTAAGACTTTTGGAAAACTTTATGAACTTCTCTTAAATTGATTCTTGACTTCTCTTGACTTGACTCTTAACTTCTCTTGACTTGACTGTTAACTGGTCCTTGAATTGAATTATAGATTCAATGATTGTGATTTGTGATTGGAAATATCTCATGATGTTTAGGAATGATGTTAGATAGCTAAAAATAAGAAAAGATCAAAAATCAATATCTGAGGGTGGGTCCGCGACACGAAGAAACATTTAAATTTTGGTTTCGAAAATCACTTTTTAGGCAAAACGGTCAGTGACCGCTCCGCGACGCGAAATGATTTTTCCCAAATCTGGGGAACTGCTCCGCGATGCGAAGGCACTGTTAAATTTCGACTGACGAAATTTCTTCTTTGTTTTCCAGCTCTAAACTCTCTATACTCCATGGGTTCTTTCCCCAAACACTTAGAATCCTTTATACCCTCAATATACATCAGATTCTACTCGAAAACACAACTAAAAACGCGAATCAATCTCCGAACAACTTCAACAACACAACCCACAAGGATTCAAAAGAACTTTATCAAGAATTCTAGGGATTTACAAATCAATATACTTTGCTGAAATCGAATCAAGTTTGGCGCGTGGGTGAACTAACCCAACTCTATGTGATCTCACATACCTTGTAGGGATCATCCCCGACGAAATCCACAAGTTAATCTCGACGAATCTTGAACATTCTTCTCCTTTCTCCAATCCCTTGTGTGAAATTCACTTTTCTAAAACTGACTAAAATCTGACTTTACCCCTATTAAACTTCTAAAAACGAATTAGAATAATTAGATAAGGAAAAGACTAAATTACCCTTCCAAAATCCGGATTTAGACGCTCCTTAATCCAACAACCCAACTTCCAAAGAGCATAACTTACTCATACGAACTCAGAATTGCGTAAAATCGGCGGTGTTGGAAAGATCAATCCAAGATCTTTCCAACCATATCTAGAAGTACACCTAACTCATCATGATCTAGGAGTTATGGCCGTGTGAAGTTGACCAAAACTCAACTTTTCCTAACTTTAACAAATTTCCAAATTTTCATTCTTTCCAAAAATGACTATTTCCAATTATTAGCTTCTTTCTAGTTATTTCAAACTGCGAGATGTTACATAAGTTTGACTCATCCTGTCATGAGCCTTATCCTATAACTTTGACGCCGTTAACGGTGTAACACCAATATTTCCCCTTCGGTTTCATCCTTAAATTGTTTGCCCTTTTTTTTTTTTTTTATCAATTTTGTTGCTCTTTTGGCTCCGAAGTCTCTGCCCAACTACCGTAATAGTTGGAACTGAGAGTTGCCTGTGGCCCATGTTTATGTAAAAGAGTTCTGAAATTAAGAAAAAACTATGGAAACATATACATGCCGATATTAGAAATAATCCAATATTTTTTAAACTATGCAAAATAATTTATTTAATTATTTTAGCTAAAAGTACTAATTATCTTCTTTTTCTAACGGCGATAAAGTGGTTAGAAATTGCATCCAATTATCTTCTTTTTTCTGACGTCTAAAAGACTAAACACATTTCCTTAAATTTTACTAGTCTTGTTGTTGAAATTTCAAAGAGAAATTAGGTAGGGAAAATAATTATTCTTCATGCATGCTTCTTTAATTTGAAGGACACAAATTCTGTCTTTCTTCTATGAAATAAATGACTGATCGTACAATTTATTCATATCAAATAATCAATCAATTCATATCAAAGAATCAATCAATTCAAAGTTTGGAAAAAGTTGTCATCCTCAAGTCAATGCCCAAGTTTTATGGGAAACGTCAAGTTTGGCACATAATTGTTTTCCTTGTCCAAAAAATAAAAGAAAACAAGCAAGATACAAAATTTCCATGTCGTTTGATACAATGTATTAGAAAAAACAATATATGTATTAACTTTGTTTATTATTAGTAATTTAGTATCTTGTTTGGTAAGCATTTGTTATATACTCTGGGATCATTTGATAAGATTTATAAGAATAATGCTTAATGGAGTGTATTAGTAATGCATGTATTCATAATGCTTGTATTAATTAATACTTACATTAATGTACTGAGATTATTTCTTGTGTAGTTTTGATTTGATGTATTAATAATTAATAAAATGCATTGCATACCTTCAATAAAAAAATATTTGTTTACAATGATACCCCCACACTCTTTAGCTTTGGAAATTGAAAATGTTTTGATAGGAATTTGAAGGGTTATTATGTCATTAATCAATCTAATGCATGTACATCGTTTGTAAAGTGTATAAGAATAATGCAAAATAAAGTGTATTAGTAATGCATGCATTAGTAGTGTTTGCATTGGTAATGCTTGCATTAATTATGCCTGCATTATTTCTTATACACTGTTTGGTTTGATGTATTAGAAATAACAAATCTTGCATAATTTCTATTAATAATTGTATGTTTACAAAAATACCCTTCACACTTTATTTTTCTGTACATTTCCTTTGCAACAAGATTCTTTGCTAAAACATCAAAAAAGATTTCTTTGTTAAAACATTATTAACTCCTCTTTTTTTTTGAGATAAAACGAGTCCAAAAATAAAAAATAAAAATTAATGGAATGTAAGGGCGATATAGGTAGCATAGACCTGAGATAATTCCTATCTGGAAAGCGGTACCCTATTAAAATCAGTATATGCACTTTGTATATATTAGGAGTCTGGGCATATGCTTTAGCAGCCACATATCCTATTTCCTAGTGCAATTGAAATACAAAAAAGTATTACCAACAATCAAATTTATAAATAATGGAGGTGTTTTCTTAAAAGGTTTAGCAGCCACAGAGAAGATGAAAGGTTTCTAAAACACAGTACCATGGAAAATGGAGATGTTTTTTTAAAAGGCTTTGAGGGTAGTTTTGTAATTATATAATCTAATGCAAGTGTTAAAATGCTATGTATTATTAATACCTAGGATTTCTTTGTATTAGTAATACACAACTTAATACACAATATAGTGTTATACATAACATGAAAAAGTGGAGTCCGAAACCGAAAGGGCAACTCAATTAATTATGAAACCGAAAGGGCAATAATTTTTAACGCCGTGTAAATCAGGTTTTCTAAAACAAGGCTCAAATTCCGATGAGCCTTGTAAGGCTCAGCCGCCAATGAGCTTTACAAGGCTCAACTGCCAATGAGCCTTGCAGGCTAAAAAAAAATATTCTCGTTTTATTTTCTTGTTTGTTAAAAGTCTAATAATAATGATAATACATAGTTGTTGATATGATGCATAAAGATAGATACACACACGTTTCTATCTAGACCAACATATACATGTGAATCTATAATGTGGTTTCTTTCAATGAAGATAGAGACAAGTAGACAACTGTTGTTACCCTTTTTTTCTTTTTATGTTATATTATATATTAAATTAAAATCTGTAAGATTTAGTCCAACTAAGAAAAAAATAATAATATTAAAAGAGGTTCAAATTTATTCTGCTCTAATAGTAGAATTTCATGGGGATAAAAGAATTTCGTAGAAATAGCGTTATTCCCACCAATCACTTTTCGGTCATATCTTTGAAAAATAATTACTGTTTCTAAATTTTAAATTTAACATGTAAAGTCTTATGATATTACTTTATTTATAAAATTATAAGACGGTAAGTTTAAAAAGTTATAAGACGGTAAATTATAAATTTAACATGTAAAGTTGTCCTTTTTGCTCCAGAGTCGTTTATTATGCAAGTCAACATATAGTGATTCTTATTCTTAATTATATTCTTTCTTCAAGACCATGTCAAAGCCAATGAATATGTGTTGAATCGTTCAAAAATATATTTTTTTCACAACAATTATTTTAGATAATTTGATATTATTTAGTACAACATATAAGGGAACATGATAGAAAATATAAAAGACAACACTTCTAGAGATTTCAATTAGAAAATATAAAGAACAACATTTCTATGATTTTCAGTTGCTTGTTGTTCATAATTAACTAAGCTAAATCTTCAATGAAATGACTTCAAATTACATCAGCAAATCACTTTAAATATCTCATAAAAATCAAATCTATAGTTAAAACTTTCTCCTTCAAATTTGAAATCCTTTAACTTGATTGTTATCTCCAAGAACATGACATTACATCATGATGTTGTAGAATTAACTAACACTCAAGTTCTTCTGCTTGTGAATGTAAGCAAAGTAAAGTTACACTCGAGTTCTTCTGCCTGTGAATGTAAGCAAAGTAAACTTACACTCGAGTTCTTCAGCCTGTGAATGTAAGCAAAATAAACTTACATTCTAGCCTCTTCGCCTTGTAACAAAAGGCATTCTAGCTTCTTTGCCTTGTTAAAAAAAAGAGATAACATGATTGTTTCCACCTCAAGTGAGAGACAATGCAAGACAAATGACATCTTATTCTAGAGATGCTATGAATACTGCTCATTTGAACTAAAGGTTGAACTTTCAACAACATTATACTCCACCAAATGAAAATCAATCACCAACAACATCAAATTCGGGAGGTGTTCATATAGAAGAACATAATACGGGACTTTTGGGAAATCAATATGAGGCCAACACAAATTTATCATTGGCTACTCCCGACACCCCGTATTACCCTTTTTTGACTGTGCTGGAGTATCTATGACCAACTACACACAAGAAGAAGGTAGTGGCTTTCAAACTCCTAATGTTGTAATTTTGGGTTTTGAAGAATTCAACGAAAGAAATTATGATTTTGTACGACAAACGTCAATTTCAAAACTCACCATTTCATGCTGGGAGATTGAGTTTTTCGACGGTTAACAATGTACTCTTTAAATAATTTATAGAATATTTTATTTATATTAAATTATATGTTAATGATTTACATCTTATTTCAGGATGACATGTCACAAAATCAAAATGATGATGAAGTTGGACCTTCACAACAATATGTATGTTGTTATAATCGACAAATTTTCAATTTTGACATTTATAAAATATTAATAGAATTCAGTGATAAATATAATTTGGCAGGACATCAACAACCCTCGAAGAATAACAAGGCCACACGTACTCACCACCTGTGGAACCGGTAGACATAAACAACAACAACAACAACTGCATCAAGACAGACGATAATCTCTAGAAGTGTTGTCTTTTATATTTTCTATCATGTCCCATATATGTTCTATCAATTTTTTACAAATTATATATATATAATTGAAGTTTTCGAACTCCAACATATATGCATGGTTCATGTTTACTATAAATTATTTAAAGAGTATATTGTTTTTTTTTACCTTGATATGAAGTATAATTTTTCTCATGTTTTCAACATATTCATCAATAGGACATTTCCACCAAAATAAAGTATGACTAAAGAAGGCTGAATTTTATCATTCTGCAAGTGAATAAACCAAATTATAATTTCACATAAAAAAAGTTGAAGAAAAAAAAATATCAACTAAGTAGTAAATAAGGTCTAAACTATTGGGTTTAGTTGGTTTGAAAAGGCACAAAGTAATGACTAGCAATAAGGTCTAAACTATCTTTATGCATCATATCAACAACTATGTATTATTATTATTATTATTATTATTAGACTTTTAACAAACAAGAAAATAAAATGAGAATGTTTTTTTTTTTTAAACAAATAACAACCTGCAAGGCTCATTGGCGGCTGAGCCTTGTAAGGCTCATTGGCAGCTGAGCCTTACAAGGCTCATCGGAATTTGAGCCTTGTAAGGCTCATTGGAATTTAAGCCTCGTTTTAGAAAATCTGATTTACATGGCTTAAAAATTGTTGCCCTTTTGGTTTCATAATTAATTGAGTTGCCCTTTTGGAATTTTCAAATTTGTTGCCCTTTTGGTTTCGGACTCTGAAAAGTGTACCAAACAAGGTATTACTAATACACACCTACTGCATGCATTATTTTTCCTAATACACTCTACCAAACGTACATAAAAAATTGTGGTATTAATAATACAAACTTCAATGCACAACAAAATATATAACTGATACAAATTCTCATACTTGAATCAAGAAATGCATACATTTCATCCAATACGCATAACATTTATTGAATACATTAATATCTTACATAAACTTGATATATCATCAAAGTTCATAACATTACATTTCTCATGAGCATTCCACCAAATGTTCCTCCAAGCACCTGCACGGTCGAATTTGTTTATTTATTATCTGATTTTTGTTTTTACTCAAAGAGAAAGTTAAGTCTTACTTTTATTTTGAAAAACTTAATCCATTCTTATTGCTTCTACTAATTGATTTTTGAAAGAGAAATATGCTTTGGTAGAGCATTCAATTAGTTGTTGATATAACTAATTAAAGATCAAACAAGAACTTACCTTTGACTTTGCTTCTTCCTTATTTGTCGCATAATAATTTTAATTTGTGTTCCAACTTTACAAAAATTGTTGCAAGCCATTTCAGATTTCCAGTTGAGATCATGATATAGATAATGGATACTCCAATACATAGTCCACTTCCATATCCCATAAGAGCAGCTTTCCAAAAATCATTTAGAAATTCAGAATTGCTTTCTTCATCGTCTGACTCATAATCGCTATTATTATTTGTCTCCGGTGTCCAATTACTTCCACAACCTTTCGAAACTGGGAATCCTTGTAATCCATCATTACCTTCATATGAATTATTTTGAAATGTATCAAATTGATGTCCTTGAGGAATGCATCCTTGGAGATGATTGTGAGAGAGATTTAAGAATGAAAGAAACGTAAGAGTAGCAAGTTGTTGTGGTATCTCTCCCGAAAGCTGGTTGAATGAAAGATCCAATGATTCGACTAAAGATAAACTTTCAAGTGATGATGGTATATTACCTTGCAATCTGTTATGAGACAAATTTAGCACCCGAAGTGCAATGAGATCTCCCAAACTACTTGGAATATTTCCTTCAAATTTGTTACTTGAAAGATCAATAGTTATGAAAATTGTCGAAATTCTATCCAGATCATACTCCATTCCCTTCGTTGAAACTGTTACAGAATCATTGTAATCTCTCTCTCCAGATTTACCAAGATATGTTGGTACCTTCGCTGTTTTATCAATTGTCCTCATGGCTTTCAATTTTTGAAATAGACTAGTCGACAAGTTTCCTGTGAAACCATTGTAAGAGAGATCTATGATTCGAAGCTCAGAAAACATGTTTTCATTACTTAAAGCTCTAATTGTCCCATGTAATTTGTTCGACCTCAAGCTTAAAACTTTCAAATTTGACAATTTTTCAAACCATATTGGGAATGTGTCGCTAAAGTGATTGTCTCCTAAATCAAGAATTTCCAAGTTTTTGCAATTGGCTAAAGATCGGGGGATTTTTCCTTCTAATTCATTGTCATGCAAGTCTAAGCTTCTGAGTACACTTCCATTGCTAAAAGTTTCTGGAAGAGTCCCATAAAGATTGTTTTGGTGGATATCCAAAACCTCAAGATGACCACCCATGTTGCCAAAACATTGTGGAATTTCTCCCTTCAAATTGTTTCTACCCAAATCTAAAATCCTTAGTGACGTTAGATTGCAAATAGACGAAGGGATATCTTCACCGAGATTATTATCTTCTATTTTCAATACCTCGAGTCCACTGATATTAACTAGACATTGCGGAATTTCTCCCGTCAAGTTGTTTCTCCCCAAATACACCACTTCCAATTTCATCAAATTGCAGAAAGATGAAGGAATTTTCTCAGTGAGATTGTTGTTGTGGAGATACATCCATTGCAAGTTTCTCAATTTGCCAAAGGAATCCGGAATTG
>NC_064285.1:9034992-9043743 GCF_019186545.1 Solanum stenotomum
ATATATATATATAAATTTCAATAAAATTATGTCACGTAACACCTCTTGAACCTTGCTAGATCAGCCCCTGAACAACTCGATAATTGTTTGTATGACAATGAAAGCATAGACGCAACACAATTGCATAAAAGTGACATAGCAATGAAATTTGTCTCTTACTGAGTTAATCAAAACTTGTGAATTGTTTACTTAGTGATAATTAATTATTTAAACTTTGTAATTACAATTTACAAGTAACAAACAAACCAATTCTTCTAGAAAAACATTTGTTAACTGTGTAGTCATAGTTTCTCTTAAATATTTTTCAGTCACAAGTCCCTGTAGGATTCGACCTCCAAATGTTTACAATTGTTATATTACATAATCGACCCATGTACACTTGTGTGTGCACTTATGAGCCAACGAATTTTTGTTCACAATAGTTGTATTATATAGTATACACACGTTGTATACATTTTTACAAGTACACTTTTTATGATATACCCTTCATATTCATTTTTATCAGCATATTTTTCATATATAATTAATATACACTTTTCGTAAACACATTATCTATAGTTTTATCTGAATAGATTTGTACCAAACAATCATAGAGCTATGTGAACCAATAAAAAAGCTACAATTTTCTTTAAAAATATCTCCATGAGGGATATGAAAAAAAACAAATTAAAGACAAGAAGTTTCCTTAAATCCATTTGTTGAGAAAAAAAAACTGAAAATTGAACACCCACAAAGTAATAGAGCTAAATGCAGCCAACAAAATAAAGATAAATCCTAGAGAATTTAGCTTTTGCTTTTGTTCTTTGCCTCCACAATGTTCCTCTCTTTCTAAAAATGGCTAAGAATGAATGTTTATAGTTAATATTTAAAAATATTTAATAAAAGAATCCACCAAGTCGGACTAGGAAAGGGCAAAAGTTTTCCAATGTCTGTGCCACCTCATGACGCGAGGCGCAGACATGGGAAAAATAAAATCGAAACAAGAAAAAAATATGATTAAATTAATATAAATCGCACAGTACTACTACTCCACACTTTAATCTTTGTTCCTTCTCAAATAACTATTAGACACACAAATTAATATAGCTAGCACCCACCTCGCTATACAAATCAAATAGGTTTACTCCTACCTAGCTAGATCATCAAGACACTTTAAACATTGAAATAACTCTCAATACAAAGTATGCTTAAAGATTCAAATGGGTTGACTATAGATAATGATAGGGTAGACTTAGTCAAAAATTGGCTCAACAATTAGGTAGGGAAAATAGTTATCTCCATATACATAATGCTTCTTCAATTTGAGGGACACAAATTCTAACTTTCTTCTATGAAATACATTACTGATCGTACAATTTATTCATATCAAATAATCAATCAATTCAAAATTTGGAAAATGTTGTCATCCTCAAGTCAATGCCCAAGTCTTATGGGAAACGTCAAGTTTGGCTCTATTTGTCTAACAACATTATTGTTTTTCTTGTCGAAGAAATAGAAGAAAACAAGCAAAACACAGATTTTTCTTGTCGTTTGGTAGAGTTTATTAGAAAAAATAATGCATATATTAACCTTTTGTATTATTAGTATTTAGTATCTTGTTAGGTAAGCATTGGTTCTACATTCTGGGATCATTTGGTAGCATGTATAAAAATAAAGCTAAATAGAATGTATTAGTAATACATGTATTCATAATGCTTGTATTAGTAATACTTGCATTAATAAAACACATTGCGTAACTTCTATAAAAAAAAATATTTGTTTAGGATAATACCCACCACACTCTATAGCTTTGGAAAATAGAAAATGTGCTGAGAAGGATTTGAAGGGTTATTATGCCATTAATCAATCTAATACATGTCTTGAAACCTTTTGTTTACTACTATATAAAAATCTATATATGGTATTAGTAATACACACCTCAATACACAATGAAGCGTATAACTGATACAAATATTACATATACATAGGCTAAAAGTGTATTGAATTAACAAGGTACTAATAATACACAAAGCTTATGGATGCATGTTTTTTGTAACGAGGCACTCGTCTTATCCCACCCATGACAAGTAAGCCGAAAATCCAAAACATAACGATAGAAAAGCGGAAATTAAAATATCAATGGCATAAATGCGGGTAACTTAGTCAACTCAAAAATACCCCTAAAATCTGGTTGTCACATGTACAAGCCACTATTACAACTGAATTGAAGAAAATTACAAGTCTCAAATGTCTTTGTTTCTAGAGTAGAACAAGAACATAATAAAGGAACAAGACGGCTCGTTGAGATGACAAGCAACTACCTCTCAAGTATCCACAGAAAAGCCTCGGACGAAGTAGAGAAGAAGGATAATCACATAGATCTAGGCTTGTGACCTACACAAGTGTAGAAGTAAGGAGTGAGTACCAAACCACACGAGACTCAACAGACAAACTACTAAACACTATGTCAACCAAAGCAGAATACGGGCACTCCTTTCATTCCAACCGAACTTCCACAAACTACAACCTACACATAAATCAACCCAACCTAACAATCTATAAATCACGGAACACATAGTTCAATAGTAACATCTCAACAAGTACAGATCAGTCATAGTCAAGTATCAAGTACATCAATCGAAATTCTCATAAAAACGATCACAACTTCACAAATGGTAATGATGTGCAATGCAATGATATGTCAAGTAAAGTGTCTGTCCTACGATACAATTCCATTGAATCTCAATTCGAAACCCATATATAGGGGACTTCCTAGTCCATGCATCTGCCATAGACGTGTGGCCCGATCCCAATTTTATCTCAATGAATCTGCCAAAACTATATGGCCCATTCCCTGTTTCCACTCAATGTTTCCACCATGGACGTGGGGCCAAATTCCTATTTCCTCTCATCCTCACCAATATCATCACAACAGTGGTACAACATAAATGCAAACATAATAGTGCATTGATCAAATATGAGGATGATAATTCAACACCAATATCCAACAACAATTAATCAAAGCATATCATTAAGTGTTCATCTCATTCAGTCAATTGCCACAACATAATCAAGTCACACAAATCAATAAGATTCTAATTTTTAATCCAAGTTGTTTAACAAGTTCACATAATTAAATTACCATACACAATTCTTATATATATATATGAATACCAAACCAATACACCAATTTCCATTACTTCATCCATCCCAATTTATGTGGCACTTTTCGGATTTCGAGATTCAGACAAGTCTATCTTTGACCAAAAATTTTGCATAGCTCTTTTAATTATTTTGAACTGCCAATTATTGTGACTTATAGTACTTTTTACATAGTTCACAATATATAAATTCCATTTAATTTTTTTTTGAAGATTCCACGCACAAATTTCTGGTCAAACTTAAGCTGTTTGACTCTCGAAAAATGAAAAGTGTCACATAAATTGAGACAGAGGGAGTATTTCCCAACACATATAACAAGGAAGCTTTCTGATTTTTCCATATGAAACAATTACTATTTTTTTCTTTTCATACCGATTCAATCTCTAATTACCTACGGAATAGCCATTGAATATTTTTAGATAGAAAATTTTGTAGGAAAAAATATAGTGATTTTTAAAGTAGTGTAATATTGAAGTCTCACAACTTTAATGCATGTTAGTGTTAATTTTTATGTGATGGTGGTAGTGAGGTTTCTTGTTGAATAATTTGAAGCTTCACAGGGTGTTTTAATTTTTTTTTGGTACTTTGTACCTGCCAAAGGCTACATATACATTCTTTCTGTCCGTTTTACTTGTCAAATTTTGACTTGACACACATATTAAGAAAACAATGATTGTAATAGTGAGTTCAATAGAATCTTAAACATATTTACTCACTACATTTTTCAAAGAAATTAACTCAATATTAATAAATTAAAGATACAATATAAAAAAATAAATTATAGATAGGGACAGAGGAAGTATTCTCATACTTGAATCCAAGAAATGCATACATATCATCCAATAGTACACAACATATATTGAATACATTAATATCTTACATAAACTTGATATACCATCAAAGTACATAACATTACATTTTTCCAAGTTAATTGAAAAAGGAAGAAGAAAAGGCTTACTTATACAACTTAAAAAGAAACCAAAAAGTAAAAACTAGCTAATAAGCTAGCAACATATGATATTATTGCATCTCTGTTGAGCATTCCACCAAATGCTCCTCCAAGCACCTGCATGCATGTTGGAATTTATTTATTATCTGATTTTTATTTTTACACCAAGAGAAGTTAAGTCTTACTACTATTATTTTGAAAAACCTAATCCATTTTTATTGCTTCTACCAATTGATTTTGGAAAAATAAATATGCTTAACATGAAAATTTAGATATATAGATCAAACTAGAACTCACTTGTATACCTGAATTTTTTAGTGCCTTTTTCCCTGTCGCATAATAATTTTGTACTCCAATCCTTCAATGATTCTTGCAAGCCATTTCAGATTTCCAGTTGACATCATGAAATATATTATGGATAATCCAATACATAGACCACTTCCATATCCCATAAGAGTAGCTTTCCAAAAATCATTCATAAATTCAGAATTGCTTTCTTCACCATCTGGCACATAATCAGCATTATTTGTCTCTGGCGGCCAAATACCTCCACAACCTTTCGAAACAGGGAATCCTTGTAATCCATCATTACCTTCATATGAATTATTTTCAAATGTAGCAAATTGATGTCCTTGAGGAATGCATCCTTGGAGATGAGTGTGAGAGAGATTTAAAAATGAAAGAAATGTAAGAGCAGCAAGTTGTTGTGGTATCTCTCCTGAAAGTTGGTTGAACGAAAGATCCAATGATTAGACTAAAGATAAACTTTCAAGTGATGATGGTATATTACCTTGCAATCTGTTATGAGACAAATTTAGCACCCGAAGTGCAATGAGATCTCCCAAACTACTTGGAATATGTCCTTCAAATTTGTTACTTGAAAGATCGATAGTCTTGAAAAGTGTCGAAATTCTATCCAATTCATACTCCATTCCCTTCGTTGAAACTGTTACAGAATCATTGTAATCTCTCTCTCCAGATTTACCAAGATATGTTGGTACCTTCGCTGTTTGATCAATTGTCCTCATGGCTTTCAATTTTTGAAATAGACTAGTCGACAAGTTTCCTATGAAAGCATTGTAAGAGAGATCTATGATTCGAAGCTCATAAAACATGTTTTCATTACTTAGAGCTCTAATTGGCCCATGCAATTTGTTCGATCTCAAGCTTAAAACTTTCAGATTTGGCAAAGTTTCAAACCATATTGGAAATGTGTCGTTGAAGTTATTGTCTCCTAAATCAAGAATTTCCAAGTTTTTGCAATTGGCTAAAGATCGGGGGATTTTTCCTTCTAATTCATTGTCATGCAAGTCTAAGCTTCTGAGTACACTTCCATTGCTAAAAGTTTCTGGAAGAGTCCATAAAGATTGTTTTGGTGGATATCCAAAACCTCAAGATGACCACCTAATTCTTACCAAGATAACTACATAGTTGCAAAGTCTTAAGTTGGTACAACTACATACCAACTAATTCTTACCAAGATAACTACATAGTTGCAAAGTTTGAAACTTTGGTATTTTCATGATGTCATTGGTGACATAATTAGGAGTAGATTTCTCCTATAAATAGAGAGCCCTTCGCTCATTTGTTAAACACACCAAGTTAGAGAGAAAAAACCATTTTGAGAGCAAAGTGAGGTATTCCATAGACTATACAAGAAAAATAGTCTGTGAAGAAAAATAAAGTGTGAGCGATAGTTTAGTAAGGTGAAAATCAAAAGAGTGTTATTTTTGAGTGTGTAGTAATCACTTTGAGTATTGCATTCGTGACTACAGTATAAAATTCCTTACTATAGTAATATCAGTTGCTCCTCTTGGCCCGTGGTTTTTCCCTTATTTAGAAGAGTTTCCACGTAAAATTCTTGGTGCCATTATTTTCCCTTCTTATTTCTATTACTTTTACCATATATATTTTGTGCTTGTCCGCATTTTTCCCAACAAATATCAGATATCCTAACATTCACTAACAAACCAATATCCATAATGAACCCATTTGATTAATCGTCTCTATTACCACATTTTGAATAGTTCATGTGATTTAAATAGCCTTTAAATAGGTACAATAGAACATTAAAGCTATGCAGGGCGGGGCGGGGCGGGGTAGGTTCATGTGGAGCGGAGCGGGGCGGGGCAAGAAAAAATAATTGTGCTATGCGGGGCGGAGCGGGGGCGGGGGCGGGGGCGGGGGCGGGGTAAAGACTTTACGGGTTTAACCCGCACCTGCCCCGCCCCTCCCATTTGCCATCCCTAAGTGTTCATCTCATTCGGTCAATTGCCACAGCATAATCAAGTCACACAAATCAACAAGATTCTAATTTTTAATCCAAGTTGTTTGGCAAGTTCACATCATTAAATTACCATACACAATTCTTATATAAATACCTTCACCAATTTCCATTACTTCCTCTGTCCCAATTTATGTGACAGTTTTCGGATTTCAAGATTCAAACAAGTCTATCTTTGACCGTAAATTTTGCATATATCTTTTAATTATTTTGAATTGCCAATTATTATGACTTATAGTACTTTTTACATAGTTCACAAATATATAAATTTCATTTTTAAAAAATTTGAAGATTCCACGCGCAAATTTCTTGTTAAACTTAAGTTGTTTGACTCTCGAAAAATGAAAAATGTCACATAAATTGAGACAAAGAGAGTATTTCCCAACGCATATAACAATGAAGCTTTTTGATTTTTCCATATGAAACAATTTCTATTTTTTTCTTTTCATACCGATTCAAATCTCTAATTATCTATGGAATAGCCATTGAATATTTTTAGATAGAAAATTTTGTAGGAAGAAATATAGTGATTTTTTAAGTAGTGTAATATTGAAGTCTCACAACTTTAATGCATGTTAGTGTTAATTATTATATGTGATGGTGGTAGTGAGGTTTCTTGTTGAATAATTTGAAGCTTCAGAGGGTGTTTTAATTATTTTTTTTGGTACTTTGTACCTGCCAAAGGCTACATATACATTATTTCTGTCCCGTTTTATTTGTCAAATTTTGATTCAACACACCTATTAAGAAAACAACGATTGCAATAGTGAGTTCAATGGAGTCTTAAATATATTTACTCACTACATTTTTCAAAGAAATCAATGTTAATAAATTGAGGATACAATATACAAAAATAAATTATCCTTTTTTGATTTATCAAAAATAACAAGTTAAAAGAGACATCAAATTAGAAAAAAAAAATGGACAAATATAGATAGGGACAGGAAGTATTGTCGTACTTGAATCCAAGAAATGCATACATTTCATCCAATACACAACATTTATAGAATACATTAATATCTTACATAAACTTGATATGTCATCAAAGTACATAACATTACATTTTCCCAAGTTAATAGAAAAAGGAAGAAGAAAAGGCTTTACTTATACAACTTAAAAAGAAACCAAAAAGTAAAAACTAGCTAATAAGCTAGCAACATATGATATTATTGCATCTCTGTTGATCATTCCACCAAATGCTCCTCCAAGCACCTGCATGCATGTTGGAATTTATTTATTTATTATCTGATTTTTATTTTTACACCAAGAGAAGTTAAGTCTTACTACTATTATTTTGAAAAACTTAATCCACCTTTATTGCTTCTACCAATTTATTTTGGAAAAAGAAATATGCTTTGGATATAAGTAACATGAACTTTAGATATATAGATTAAACTAGAACTCACTTGTATACCTGAAATTTTTAGTGCCTTTGACTTTGCTGCCTTTTTCTCTGTCGAATAATAATTTTGTACTCCAACCCTTCAATGATTCTTGCAAGCCATTTCAAATTTCCAGTTGAGATCATGATATATATAATGGATACTCCAATACATAGCCCACTTCCATATCCCATAAGAGCAGCTTTCCAAAAATCATTTAGAAATTCAGAATTGCTTTCTTCATCATCTGACTCATAATAACTATTATTTGTCTCTGGTGTCTAATTACCTCCACAATCTTTCGAAACAGGAAATCCTTGTAATCCATCATTACCTTCATATGAATTATTTTGAAATGTATCAAATTGATGTTCTTGAGGAATGCATCCTTGGAGATGATTGTGAGAGAGATTTAAGAATGAAAGAAACGTAAGAGCAGCAAGTTGTTGTGGTATCTCTCCCGAAAGCTGGTTGAATGAAAGATCCAATGATTCGACTAAAGATAAACTTTCAAGTGATGATGGTATATTACCATGCAATCTGTTATGAGAGAAATTTACCACCCGAAGTGCAATGAGATCTCCCAAACTACTTGGAATATGTCCTTCAAATTTGTTACTTGAAAGATCGATAGTCTTGAAAAGTGTCGAAATTCTATCCAATTCATACTCCATTCCCTTCGTTGAAACTGTTACAGAATCATTGTAATCTCTCTCTCCAGATTTACCAAGATATGTTGGTACCTTCGCTGTTTGATCAATTGTCCTCATGGCTTTCAATTTTTGAAATAGACTAGTCGACAAGTTTCCTGTGAAAGCATTGTAAGAGAGATCTATGATTCGAAGCTCATAAAACATGTTTTCATTACTTAGAGCTCTAATTGGCCCATGCAATTTGTTCGATCTCAAGCTTAAAACTTTCAGATTTGTCAAAGTTTCAAACCATATTGGAAATGTGTCGTTGAAGTTATTGTCTCCTAAATCAAGAATTTCCAA
>NC_064285.1:9044067-9216917 GCF_019186545.1 Solanum stenotomum
TTGATTAATATTTAAATACATAGTAACAAGTCTTCCTATATTCCCCAACTCACTTGGAATCGAACCAGAAAGGTTGTTAGCAAAGAGAGACAAAAGATACAACTCATTCAAATTCCCCAAAGAAGTAGGAATAGAACCACTAAGAAAATTAGTAGAGAAATCTAAATAACTAAGAGTCCTTAGGTAACCTATTTCTTCAGGAATGGAGCCAGAAAGGTTATTCTGATAAAGGAACAGAACAGAAAGGTTGGTCAAATTTCCCAATGAAGCAGGAATAACACCACTTAGAGAATTCTTAGCCAAAACTAGTTGACTAAGAGACCTTAAATAACCTATTTCTTCAGGAATGGAGCCAGAAAGGTTATTCTCCTGAAGATACAGAATAGAAAGGCTGGTCAAATTTCCCAATAAAGCAGGAATAAAGCCTGAAAGATGATTCCCATTAAGAAACAAACTAGATAAGTTGGTCAAATTTCCCAATGAAGTAGGAATAGAACCATTAAGAGAATTAGTACCCAAATCTAGAGAAGTAAGAGACCTTAAATAACCTATTTCTGTAGGAATCGAGCCAGAAAGATTATTCTGATAAAGAGACAAAATAGACAAGTTGGTCAAATTACTCAATGAGGCAGGAATGGAACCATTTAAAAGGTTGTCATAGATGTTAATATTCTGGAGCTTTGCTAGTGAGCCGATTTGTAATGGGATTGTGCCTGAAATCATATTGGTGTGCAAGTCAAGATAGACAAGATTAGTGAGATTACTAATTTCAGGTGGGATAGTTCCAGAGAGATTATTCACACTAAGATCAACATAGAAAATCATAGAGTGCACCGATGACACGAGCACCTTGAATATCCAACTTGCTTACCCTACCATTTAAGCACATAACTCCATACCAATCCATGCATGCATTCGAACTTTGAGTCCATGAAGCCAATAAGGAATTCGTTTGGTTCTTGAAAGTTGCTTTCCATTTTAGGAGGGCAATTTCTTCCTCCTTGGAAGCAAAAGTAACCGTAAAGAGATAGAGAATGAGAAATTGAACTATTTTGGGAACCATGATCAAATATGTTGATAATATGCTATTTTCTTGGATTTTTTTTCTTTTGATGAACTTGTGTAGTGTACACATTTATTTATATTGTAGAGATCTTTTTTTAAATTGCTAGTCAATGACAAGTCAGTCTTATAATAATAATTATTATTATTTTAAAACAAAATTATCCTATTGGTGAATAGTTCGTTTAGTCAGATAAATCAATAGGGAAATATAATTCTCAAATTAGTCCAGCGTCATAAATACGATAAGTATCATTACTCTTCTGTAAAATAATAATAATTTTGAAATATTGATCTTTTCTAATAGAAATGATTTTAAAAATCAAACTCCCTTCCCACAACTTTGAATAATAATCAAATTCCTCCATTTATCTTATGCATTGTCCATTTTATTCTTGTTATATCACATATATCTAATACCTCTTTGTATTATTATATAATTTATTTTTAATCTTGGTATTTATAAATTTTTCTTTAAGTTCACTAATATTACAAGTAGAATAATATTTTAATGAATTTGTCACAAAATATAATATTAATTTTATGACCAGTATTCCAATATAATATTCAATAATTTAGAAATAATCCAAGTTTTTTTTAAAAAAAGAAAGAACTGTGCAAATAATTTATTTTAGCTAATAAAAGTACTAGTTGTGGCAATGCTATTTGAGTGCTTTCCACTTAGTTGAAGTTTCATTTTCTTGTCCTTAAAAGAAAAAAACACACCTAATTTAAGTCGAGAAAAAGACTATTTATGTATGAATAATGGAAATTTTGTTGTTTCTCAAGTTATTCCACAAAAAAAGCTACAACACAAAGTCTTTAAATTGAATATTTGATATAAACATCAATTGCGGATGAGGTTTTACTTATTATTTTTTAAAAAAAATTTACATTTGATTTTAATGAATACACTGTATATGATTGATCAACTTCTATTTTACTACACCTAAGACTACTACTCCATAATTGAATGGAAACACAGCCTATAAAAAAAAATTCTCACTTTTCAAATACTAAAAACATTTCTTTAAAAAGACTCACCACTGATGCTGCTGAACTGAAGATCGGGAACCGATCTAAGTGTGATCCGGATGCTGAGAACCTAAACCTACATCACGAGAAGATGTAGCGCACGTATGCATCAGTACTTGAAAGGTACTGAGCATGCAGGATAGAGTAAAGCTGAAATAACACATAACTGAACAAAGCATACTGAGCAATGATATAATTTGAACATGATATAGATACTGAAAATACTAAATACTGAGCTAACTGAATGCAATGACCAAATTTATAACATGCTGAGACTGAATACTGATTGTACTGAAATATGGTCAATGCAATAAAGTCTGACTGAACTCTGGGAGCTACTGATAACCGACATAAAACCACATGAGCTAAATGTGGAGTCTGATGTATACGCCCCATCGAGAGGATCCAATATACCCTGCCAAAGGTATAGAGGCATACTGGCGTGATCACTAAACTGATGTTGCCCACAGAGGGGACTTACACCTACGTGGCACGTAGTTCTGGGACTATATGGGTACGCTGAACCCTAGTCCAACTCGGTATTATGTTACTCCCAATGAATTAAGTGGTTCACTGGTTATGACTGAATTTCTGTAAATACTGGATAGCTCGAAACTGAACATGCAAACTGAGAATGCAACAATTAATCTGACAATGATGCATTCATAAACTGAGGCATGTATAACTGAATATATTATGACTGAAATACTGAATAGTTCAAAATACTGACAGTAGATACTCATACTTGAAAATTCCTTTTTAGAAAACAATTCAACTATGATCATTGATGACTTGGGAAGTCATACTGCATAAACATTGATGATATATCTAGACACCATACTATTCATACATTGATGACCTACTCAATTGTCATACTAATCATGTTTTAGAAGCTCTTTCTCAAAACTCATCTTAACTTTCTCAAAAACTCAGTTTAAAACTCAAGTGTTGTCTTAAAGAAAAGTTTCTCATGATTTATAACTCAAAATAGGATTTATTCTGAAATATACTGATAATGTGACATAAAACTGGAGCATGTATATCTCAATAACTGAAATATCTGACCTAGCATGTGTAATTCAAGAACTAATGAAATACATAACTAGGTTCTGAAATTTATGTAAGAAACTGAGCAATAACATGATAATCTGATTTGGAACATTTAAATAACTAATTCATGATGATCTGTTGAAATTCTAGAAACCCTAGGTCTGTTCATAATCATGGAATCAAGAATCTGACTGAATTCTAGGGACCTAATGGGCGAAAAGAATCCACTAGTGAAATCCCACATACCTGGTGATGAATTCCACGGAGAAATCTTTCGATTTCGGGGTTGGAACTGAAGAAAACTTGTTGCGTTCTTGAACTAGGCTTCTTGACCTTTTTCTCCTCTCTTGCTTCTAATTTTCTAAGTTTTGTTTAATGATTTTGACTAAGGTAAGTTCTAGTTATGTTTCTAGGCTTAAACTGACTAAAACCTCATGATTTAGGGTTTAAACGACATATCTAAGGGGTTAAACGAAATAGAAAAAGACCAAAAGACCCCTGAATTAACTGATGTCGGAGTGACTGACGGACGGGACTGACGGGCCGTCATTCAATCGACGGCCCATTGATCGGGTCCGTAGGTCGAGTCTACCCGATAGGGCTTCACTAAAAGGAGCATAACTTTTTACTCGGAGGTCGGATTTTAGCAAACTCGGTGGAGTTGGAAAGACAATTCAATTATCTATCTAACCATAGGTCATGGGACACATAATTAATTTTGTGCTAAAAGTTATGACCATCTGAAGTTGACCCATCAATAATTTTCAGCTAACTGGCTGTTGACCCTAACTTACGGTTCATGCTGGTCGACTGTAGTTTGTGTCAGAGGTTGGGTAAGGGAAGTCTCGATCCACGGACACAGACCACGGACCGTGGTCTGATCTACGGACCGTGGGTCTGTCCGTGAGTCGGGACTTAGCCAATTTTCTAAGCTGGTTTGGGGAGGGGTTACAGTGGTGAACCACGGACCACCAGCATGGGCCTTGGTTTGACCTACGGTCTGTGGATGGCAACCGTGGGTTGCACCTGCAACTTCTCAAAATCTGCATTTTGGTCTGTTTCGGATACGGGGTGTTACATGTATATTCCTTAACCACGCGTACTTGAGGAAAATAATTCTGATGATATAATAATTATTTTTTTGCTTAGTATATACATTAGTATGTAATGTTCCAATATATAAAGATAAAATGAATCATTTCTTTTTTATTTAACAATTTTTTTTGTGATGTAGATATATGCTTCTGAATATTTTTTTAAAAAATTATTAAACTTCTCAAGAGTTGGAGAATTGTTACGATTTGTTATTTTGATGCTCAAGATAAAAGAATGACTTTATTTATCAATCCTACTTATTAATTAAGATTGTGAAGATGTTTGTTTCAAAATAGTTATTACTATATAAACATTCCCCTTTTGTTTTACTGATTTACTATTTCTTAATATTTAAGTATTTTTCGACGAAGAAAAGTTTATATGATTTGTAATAACGCTAGTTGAAGTTTGTATTAGTTTAATTTTCATTGTAGTCTAAATTCATTTGTTTTTGTTAACAATTTCTCTTGTAATGTAGATATATGCTTCTGAATATCTTTTTCCAAAATTATTAAACTTCTCAAGAGTTAGAGAATTGTCATGATTTATTTTTTAATTCCCTAGACAAAAGAAGGACTTTCTCTATCAATGTTACTCGTGTGATTTAGATTGTTAGGAAGTTTGCTTCAAAATAGTTATTACTATATAAACATTGACCTTTTGTTTTACTGATTTACTATTTTTTAATATTTCAGTATTTTCGACGAAGAAAGTTCATATGACTTGTAATAATGCCAGTTAAAGTTTGTATTAGTTTAATTTTTATTGTAGTCTAAATTCATTTGTTTTTGTTAACAATTTTTCTTATGATATAATGTCACGACCCAAATTGAGTCATGAGTGGCACCCACACTTAACCTCCTAAGTGGGCGAACCAAGAAATCTAAACCCCAACACATACCAATAATTCAACTACGAATAACAACAATAACGCGGAAGCTCCAAACTTATTATAGTAACCAATCAAATAAACCTCTAAAGTCTATTACATATTATCCCCAAAATCTGAAAGTCATCACATCAAGGACATCTAATCTCTAAATACTAAGTCTAAGAGTATCAAAGACACCGAAATAAAACAATTTGTGTCCAAAAACTATAGACATCAAGTCATGAACAAGAGAATCCAACACAAGCTCGAATGCATAGCTCACCCTTAAACTTGATATGCTGAGACTGGCTAGAGCTGAGGGCGAGTCAAATTCGCTGGTACACTCGCTGCACTCCATAAAAGGAAAACAAAGAAAAATACAAGTAGGGATCAGTACGGGGCAACATGTACTGAGTAGGTATCATCGGCCAACCCAAAATAGAAACTAATATACAATGAATAATAGTATAAAGTAAACTATAGCACTTAGCAGGTGATAAGAAACAACAACATGAACAAGTGACAGTTAAAGCAAGTACGTAATCAATCACAATATCAAGGACACACACGAGGACTCATGCCTCCACATCACACTCGTTTGGGAAATGCGTTCATTGAGATTGAGTACATTAATTAATTCAATAACTTTTTCCTTTAATGTTACTGTGTCGGAACGTGACACTCCTATCCAATTATACCGTGTCAGAACGTGACACTACGATCCAATAATACCGTGTCGGAACGTGACACTCCGATCCAAAAATACCGTGTCGGAACGTGACACTCCGATCCAAAAATACCGTGTCGGAACGTGACACTCCGATCCAATAATATTATTAATTTATCATTTATTATCACCACTTTTCAATTCATTAATAATATTACATCATGCCTTCTTTATTCAAGGCATCACTTCGATAGAGAGGTTTTCAGATTATAAATCTCACGGTCTCAGGATTTTAGACCAATCACAAACCACACAACCAAGCTACACAATCACACAATCAAGTACATAGAGAACTTCACAGTATCATTCAATGCATATCAATCGCTATTAAGAGTTTATCTATCAAATAGAATAAACCATAACCTACCTCCACCGAAGAACTGGTGTCAAGCAAGCTACTTTCCCAATACTTTACCATTCCTCGATGCCTCCAAACCTTTTTAATCTATCAAGTATACATAATTTGTAAGTTAACGAGTCTATAGACACTCATATATGTCTATCCTTGACCCCAAATACTCACCCAACTCTATAATTAATTTCCTAAAGTTCAATCTTGAGGTTAAGTCTTAATTTCTCCAATTATCATAACTTTAATGGAATTTAAATAATTCGATACACACAATACTTAACTACCTATCTCAATATATCAAAATATAATTTATAATGTCAGAATAAAATATTAATATATAAAGATGGAAGCCACTGGTCACGAAACCAGTGGCATACGGACTAACAACGACCCAAGCTACACGTGAACCATAACACCTGCATACATGGAATATGCAGAAACTTACCACCTTATTGTATCCTAATTTTCCACTAACATTAACACACGAGATTTCTGTAGTAATCTTTAGGCAATCATTAGGTAGTTATTAATTTCAGAATTTATCCCCATATTTAATTCTTTATTAGGTATATAAGTATATATGTTATGTCCCTCCTATTCTCTTATAACGACCAAATATACAATTCATCCATTCCATTTATTCGATGCCATAGCAGTACAATATTCGTTCCAAATTAGATTGTAATTTACAAAGAAACGTACCAGTAGAAAGACCCACGACTGAGTTTGATGTAGCCGCTTTCTCTTCTCAAACCCTTATTCTTTCTACAAAATATTTACTCCCTAATTATTATATAAGACAAACTATAAAAGTGTGAAGGTAACCCACTATTAAGTTTAATGTTATTTTCCTTAACAACCAACTAAATAACTTATAAAAACTACCCCATTAAATTCATAAATGTAGTTACGAATAGTCCAAAATACCCATTTAGAGTCCATCGGAAAGTATTTTATGAAATAAAAAGCTCTAGTACTCAAAACGACCAAATGGGTCGTTACATGTAGATATATGTTTCTGAATATCTTTTTCCAAAATTATTACACTTTTCTAGAGTTAGAGAATTGTCATGAATTATTTTTTTGATGCTCAATAAAAAAGAATGACCTTATTTATCAATGCTACTTATATGATTTATATTGTCATGAAGTTTGGTTCAAAATAGTTATTTACTAATTTTGTTTTACTAATTTTTCAAAGGGTTGTGAGTTTTCAATTATTTGTGACTTTTTTCAAAGGGTTGTGAGTTTTCGATGAGTTGTAACTTTCCAAAGGGATATTACTTCTCGGAAAGGTCATGACTTTTAAGATAAGACACAAAATACACTTGTTCATACTACCCTTTGTTGACTATATATAAATAGAGGGGTTTCCTCTCATTTTTCAACCACAACTTTTTTTAATCTTCTACTCTTCTTCTGCTTATTTTATTTTAAAATTTTCGTGTGATTTATTGTCGTTGAGTGAGTTCGAAGTTCAATAGAATATGAGGTACCACTATTCTGATGAAGTAAATTGTTCTATCCTAAAAGGGTATATTCCTTAAGCTCGAGTATTTGAGGAAAATAATTCTGATGATATAATAATTATTCTTTTCTTAGTATATACATTAGTATGTCATTTTCCAATATATGAAGTTAACATGACGTAGTCTAAATTAATTTCTTTCTTTTAACAATTTCTCTTGTGATGTAGATATATGCTTTTGAATATCATTTTAACAAATTATTTAACTTCTTAAGAGTTGGAGGATTGTCACGATTTGTTATTTTGATGCTCAAGATAAAATAATGACTTTATTTATCAATGCTACTTATGTGATTTAGATTGTCAAGAAGTTTGCTTCAAAATAGTTATGACTATATAAATATTGCCCTTTTGTTTTACTGATTTATTATTTCTTAATATTTAAGTAATTTTCTATGAAGAAAAGTTTATATGACTTGTAATAACGACAGTTGAAGTTTGTAATAGTTTAATTTTTCGTGTAGTCTAAATTCATTTGTTTTTGTTAACAATTTCACTTGTAATGTAGAAATATGCTTCTGAATATCTTTTTCCAAAATTATTAAACTTCTCAAGAGTTAGAGAATTGTCATGATTTGTTTTTTGATGCCCAAGACAAAAGAAGGACTTTATTTATTAATGTTATTCATGTGATTTAGATTGTTAGGAAGTTTACTATTTCTTAATATTTCAGTATTTTCGACAAAGAAAGTTCATATGACTTGTAATAATGTCAGTTGAAGTTTGTATTAGTTTAATTTTTATTGTAGTCTAAATTTATTTGTTTTTGTTAACAATTTTTCTTGTGATGTAGATATATATTTATGAATATCTTTACCCAAAATTATTAAACTTTTCAAGAATTAGAAAATTGTCATGATTTGTTTTTTTGATGCTCAATAAAAAAGAATGACTTTAATTATCAATGCTACTTATGTGATTTATATTGTCAGGAAGTTTGCTTCAAAATGGTTATTACTATGTAAATATTTCCCTTTTGTTTTACTAATATAGTATTTCTTAGTTTTTATCATTTCTTAATAGCTAATTTTTATGAGATAAATTGTGATATAATAATTCTGATGATATAATAATTATTTTTTTGCTTAGTATATACATTAGTATGTAATTTTCCAATATATGAAGTTAACATGATGTAGTCTAAATTCATTTCTTCTTTTTTTACCAATTTCTCTTGTGATATAGATATATGCTTCTGAATATCTTTTTCAAAAATTATTAGACTTTTCAAGAGTTAGAGAATTGTCATGATTTATCTCATAAAAATTAGCTATTAAATAAATAATAAAAACTAGCTAATTATCAAACCTTATTAATCAAATCTTCACTTAAATTTTATGAATTGATAATCACGTGCAACGCACGTGTCGAAAAACTAGTTACCTTAAAAGCATAAACTCCTAACTTGAATATTAAATTACTATAATATCCTTAACTTAAGTTGTGACTTATGAGTTGTAACTTTACTGATAAGCGGTGATTTTTTTCAAAGGGTTGTGATTATTCAATGAGTTGTGACTTTTCTAATAAGTTGTGACTTTTTCCAAAGGGTTGTGATTTTTCAATGAGTTGTGACGTTGTGACTTCTTGGAAAGGTCATTACTTTTCAGATAAGACACAAAAAATACGTGTTCATACTACCCTTCATTGAATATAAATAGAGGGGGGTTTCCTCTCATTTTTCAACCACAATTTTTTTTTATCTTCTAGTCTTCTTCTTCGTGCATTTTAAAAAATTTCGTGTGATTTATTATCATTTAGTTTGTTCGTAGTTTAGCTGAATATGAGGTATCACTATTCTGATGAAGTAAATTGTTCTATCCTAAGAGAGTATTCTAAAACCTTGAGTACTTGAGGAAAATAAATTCTGATGATATAATAATTATTTTTTTACTTAGTATATACACGAGTATGTAATGTTCCAATATATGAAGTTAACATGATGTAGTTTGAATTCATTTATTTTTGTTAACAATTTCTCTTGTGATGTAGATATATGCTTTTGACTATCTTTTTTTAAAAAATATTAAACTTCTCAAGAGTTAGAGAATTGTCACGATTTGTTTTTTGATGCTCAATACAAAATAATAACTTTATTTATCAATGCTACTTATGTGATTTAGATTGTTAGTAAGTTTGCTTCAAAATAGTTATTACTATGTAAACAATGCCCTTTTGTTTTACTAATTTACCATTTCCTAATATTTCAGTATTTTCAATGAAGAAAAATTCATGTGACTTGTAATAACGCCAGTTGAAGTTTGTATAAGTTTAATTTTTATGGTAGTATAAATTCATTAGTTTTTGTTAACAATTTCTCTTGTGATGTAGATATATGCTTCTGAATAGCTTTTTCCAAAATTATTAAACTTCTGAGTTAGAGAGTTGTCATGATTTGGTTTTTGATGCACAAGACAAAAGAATGACTTTATTAATCAATGCTACTTATGTGATTTAGATTGTCAGAAAGTTTGCTTCAAAATATTTATTACTATATAAACTATGCCCTTTTGCTTTACTGATTTACTATTTCTTAATATTTCAGTATTTTCAATGAAGAAAAATTCATGTGACTTGTAATAACGCCAGTTGAAGTTTGTATAAGTTTAATTTTTATTGTAGTATAAATTCATTAGTTTTTGTTAACAATTTCTCTTGTGATGTAGATATATGTTTCTGAATATCTTTTCCCAAAATTATTAAACTTCTCAAGAGTTAGAGAATTGTCATGATTTATTTTTTTGATGCTCAAGACAAAAGAATGACTTTATTTATCAATGCTACTTATGTGATTTAGATTATTAGTAAGTTTGCTTCAAAATAGTTATTACTATGTAAACAATGCCCTTTTGTTTTACTAATTTACCATTTCTTAATATTTCAGTATTTTCAACGAAGAAAAGTTCAGATGACTTCTAACAACGCCAGTTAAAGTATGTATTCGTTTAATTTTTATTATTTATTTAATAGCTAATTTTTATGAGATATATATTTTCATTAAATATGTGAGCAAGAGCAGATACAACTTTGAGTGACTTCTTGTTTCGTATTGAAAATGGAGAAGAAATCACAATAAAGGATAATTTAATAGCACTTCCAGAACAAATGACTATCCGACTAAGACATTACTGTTGTGAAGATTCAATTATGTAAATATACAGTTAAATTATTATACACTATTTCAAGGGAAAGTGTTTTTCATGACATAACATAACTAACAACCCAAATTGTTAAGTCCAACAGAATTATTTGCAAACAAATATTGTAACAACAAATTTATAATATAACCTTTGCCCATACACGTGTTACAACACAACACAAAGTTGTGTGACATGTCACTAAGTATGGCGAACTGAATAAAAAAATACAAAGTCATATTATGTACAACTGAAATACACATTATCAATAAACTTCTCCATGTATAGGGATGTCAAGACTTGGCATACACGTCGAATGCACGGCCATCTCACATTACCATACACCTTTGCCCATTAACAAAATATTTCACAAACATACATGACTTCCAACAATCACATCATGGACAGTCACCAACGACCATCCACCAACAAACGTACCTACTCGCTAACCTCTCTTTAAAACAAACCAGTGCAGATTCAACAACAAACAAACTGTCGGTATCACAAAAAACATCCAAAATTCACCAATAAATGAATAGTTATGCCCTGTTACTGCCTTAGAATATTAGACCTTCCAACTCGCGTTTGCGAAATTCAATAACAGATCTTCAAATGGTCCTGAAACACTCCCAGCAGCGCCACATGGGTTGTCAAACACAACAAGACAATATGTGCCTACTACTTTATACGATCCCACATCTCAAAAAATAGATCTCCCTGCAAAAGTCAAATAATAATAATATATCCTTGTACTTGCAAAGAAACAGTTCCCATAGAGAAGTTCGCACTTGCGATTAAAACACTGCCACAGCGGCAAACAGGCTGCAGTGAAGCCCTAAGTTGATTGTGACAAATAGAGTAGGAATACATTTTAATAGATGAATCAACCTCAAGACGAGGGTAACCACGTGCAACGCGCGTGCGGTAAACCTAGTATATATATATATATATATATATATAACACAATTCACATATACTAATTTTTTTTTCAAAAAGTGACAATTTTTTTAAAACTTTTATTGGATAAGTTTTCGTTTTGAAAATAATCTCACTAAATATAATAGTAGGTTGTTAGGGATAATGATGGAGCAGGGCAGAGTAGGTTTGAGGCTATGCGGAGTGAGGCAGGTTGAAGTGGAATTTTGTTTCAAAACTAATGTGGGGGGGGGGGGGGGGGGTTTGCGGGTATTAGGGGTGTTCGTGGTTCGATTATTGATTAAAACCAAAACCAAACCAATCTAGTTGATTTTTTAAATTTCTAAAACCAAACCAAGCTAAACGGAAAAAAAAACCGTCGGTTTGGTTATTGTCTGTTTGGTTCGGTTTTTTTGGTTTATTTGGTTTGAAAGTAATAATTTTTTTGAGGATGTACGTATCTCGATAGACACAAACACCTAGTACATGAATAATCCACAGAAAAATTACTGTCGGTTCAATTAAACAATACTAGAATTATCATTACACGAACAAAGTGATTCAATTAAGAGAAAGTATGACTATTTTATGTGAAGTAGGGTAGTTAAAGACTAAAATGAATTTTGATGGACTTGGACTTAGGATTGTTATAGTTGGGCTAAAGTGTTGGGTTTGAGAAAATAGTAAAGTTAAAAACTTAAGTTAAATAAAATTTTACAAAATATTTATATTTTATTTATGAGTAACATATAAATAATTATAAAATTTATATATCTAAAAAATTGGTTCGATTGGGTTATTTTTGGGTTTTTTATTTAGTAAAACCAAAACCAAACCAAATTGTATTGGTTTTCAAAATTTAAAACCAAACCTAACCTAACCAAACCAAATATCGATTTTTTTTAATCGATTTGGTTCAGATTGCGGTTCGATTTGGTTTTTTAATTAACCATAACCATGAACATTTTTGGAGGGTATATGTAATTATAAGCGGGTTCAAACTGAATTTTAATTTTTACATGTTATAAAAGTGATAGAGCATTATTTATTAAGATAATTTCTTTAAAGCTACTAAAATATTGAAGATAATAAATGAAAATGGTTCAATAAAAAATAATATAATTTTTTACATGTTTTCCAATTGACCTCTAAAATAATAATTTTTTAAGTCATTATCTATTAAATTAATACAACTTAATGACAAAATGAATTTATTTTTATGAATTTTATTTTTAGTATCAAACTTAATAAGAAAAAGAAAACATTTTAAAAATTATGCGATGCTGATTGAAAATGAAAAAAATTATTACACGGACGGATTAAATATTTTGCAGGTTAAGCTCAACTCGCCCCACCCAATAGCCATCCCTACAACTTGTCCAAGTTTGAACTCACGGCCCTCACACAACAATTGACACACTTTACTAATTGAACTGCGTGCCCTTTATATCAAAAGGTAACACTATATTGTATATTATCTTTCATCTTTTGTCTTTTAATATATATATATATATATATATATATATATATATATATATATTGTAAGTTTTTCCGATAAAGCAATGTCCCGTGACACCCTTTGGGCCTTCCTAGATCCACCCCTGATTAGTATCTTGTTTGGTAAGCATTAGTTATATACTCTGGGGTCATTTGGTTGGATGTATACGAATAATGTTGAATATAGTTTATTAATAATGTATGCATTCATAATGTTTGTATTTGTAATACTTGCCTTAATTATACTGAGATTATTTCTTATGTAGTGTTTGGTTTGGTGTGTTAATAATTAATAAAAGGAAAAATCACACCATATACACATTTAAGAGACAATATTGCGGGTTTTAAACATACTCTTAAAAAATTCTTACTTATAACAGTTTATTTACAGGTTATAACAAATTAATTAAATTTAACTTTATTAATCTCTTTATAGTTTTATATTATTAATTATTAATAGTTAATTAATTTGATTGCAGTTCCTTTTTTAAAACCGAAATTATCAGTTACATGATTTTAGGGATTTACATTGATTAGAGTTCCTTGATTACCGTTACACTCCAAACCTCCCATACGTTAATCCCACCCCCCCACGCCTATCAAATTCTACACGCCACCAATGATGAGTCCACAAATTGGACTCATTTAGGGCTTTATTTTGGTAGAAATAGTGTCCTCGAATGCTTGTTTTATCTCAATACCTGATTAAAATGCTTAAGTTTCAGGTATTTGAAGTTTTACTGAAAGCATGGACACTTAGGTACAAAATAGAGCAACCAGGGCTGAAAAGAACAAGAAAGAAAAGCATGTGGATCGCCGAGTCCAACTTGGCGAGTCACCGAAAGGACATGCACCGCCCTGTGTTCCAGTACGCAAAGCCTTGAAGGAAGTGGATCAAAAAGTGATGAAAAAAGCAGTAGGCGAGTCGCCGATTAGTTCCGCGAGACAGTACTGTAAAGCCCAATGATCCAGATTGCAAGGATGTTGAAGGCAAGATACTAAAGGCGATGAGCTAGCCAAAAGGCGGATCGCCGAGTTCATCGGTGATCTCGACTAACGTCGCCAAACAATCCTCCGCAGCACAATATGTGAAAACTATAAATACTCGTTGAGAGTTGTAATTAGGAGATGAGATGGGAGTGTGAAACATTTTTATTTTAATTTTTGATAGAATAGTACTTTTTTCTCTCAAGTTTGGAGAGGGTTTTGTGGAGACTTGAAGAAAGGAGTTCACCTTCCCTAAATCTGAAGTGAGTCTTCTCTATTCTTCTTCATTTGCTTAATTCAAGGTTTAATTTCTTATACCCAATTGATTTCATTATCATGTTAGGTATAATTTCTTATTTCTTGATGTGTGGCTAAAAATTCTCATTCTTGGGGTGTGATTTAACAAATATGTGTTGATATTATTATTGGGTCTTGCTTGCTGATAGGTTAGATGTATTTTAATGGTGATTTCACCTAGTGGTTGTGGTTTAATTTAATGGGTTTGTAGTTGCAAATACAAAACCACCCATGTGTTTTCTGCTTGCCCGATAGGGAGGTCACGAAACCAAGACCACTAGATTGATGGCTTAAGGAGTGGGTCGACATGAGGTTCATCCCGAAAGGGTGAGCCCTAGTCCCATATCCTAACATTCAACTCGAGAGAGTGAGTGGGGTAAGGCGTAGGCTAGTCTTTATGTGGCAAATGGGTGTCCGAGAGGAACGCATTTGAAACGGGGTAAGTTGCCCGAGAGGGAACTTATTTCCACTTAAAGCTTAGCCTAGTCACTATTATCTTGCAAATTTCATATCAAAAGCATGTACCCAACATCTTGGTATCAATATGTATTGCGGTCACGCCCCAAGAACTTCTCCCCATACTTGATTTCCTTTTTATTTTCACTGCTTTTTGCTTAACTTGTTACAAAACCCCTTTGATATTTGACACTATTGTGTCACCGTTGATTTACAATGTCTTTCATCGCAAATTTCTTTAACTACGACTAATTTGAATGAAATTCTAATTGGCTATTGATTCTCAAAGCCACTCCCCTGGGACACGATCCAATCCTTGGTTGGGTTACTATATTATCGATGATCATAGACACTCATACTGTAGGATAGTGTCGTTGGTCACGATAAGCATCAACCACCCCACTACCCCACATTCAAAATTGTCCCTCCCATCTTTCTCACCACCCCACTACCCCACATTCACAACCGTCCCCCCCATCTGTCTCACCACCCCACTACCCCAACTTCACAATCGTCCATCTTGTTACGTTTCTCATCATCATCATGTCGAAGAAAACAATTGGAACGCCTCGAAAGAGTCCTAGATTAGTTGAGGGAACTTCTACGAATGAAGTTCATGCTCCAACTTTCAACATATTAACTCAAACCCCGCCGTCAAAAATGTTGAAACTCCGGTAAAGGGTGGTTCCTCTCAGTTGAAGGATCAATAGTAGAAAAAAAATGAAGCAAAGAAAAGGGTTTGTCCGGCAAATCAAAAGGGAAAGAAGAGGAATGGGAAGCTGTAGAACCGCCTTCTGATTCTGATTCTGATTCTCATTTTGTTAGTGAAATAAAAAACAAAAAAAAACATAAAAAACAACAAATGTAGAAGTTGCTCAATTTTCAAAACCTTCAACAAGAAGAACAACAAAAAAGAATGAATCAAAAATCCCAATTTTTGAAAAGGCAAAAAAGTTGTTAGGATAAGCACTATATTTAATTTATTTTCACATTATTCAAATTAGTGATTTGTTTGCTAAAAATATCACATTATGCTTATTGTTGTTTAGAAATTTTTGTTTGGTTGAAACTTGTACAAAATCTGAATAATATGTATATGAATCTGACTTTAATATATGATTTTTGAATATTGTATGAATTGTGATATAATATTGGTATGCAAATGGTATGAATTGTTAAATTACTCTGTTTTGTATGATTTTTGACTAATATTGATATGAAATTGAGATTTTTCCTAATAGAAAGTTTTTTTTTTTCAATTTCTCCATTAATGTATTTAAATTTTTAACATTGGTATGAAAATGGTATGAATTGTGATATAATATTGATATACAAATGGTATGAATTATGTTTTAACATTGGTGTGATTGTTTCTTAAATGTCTATATCGTATGAATTGTTAAATTGGTATGCAAATGGTATGAATTGTTAAATTACTCTGTTTTGTATGATCTTTGAATAATATTGGTGTGATTTTTTTCCAAATATGGTATAATGTATTAATAAAATGTATGTATATGCATGTGTATTAAACATGAATAATATTGGTATGAACATACTTTTATATATGTTTTATGAATGTTTATTTGCAAATTGATTTATTTTTGGCATAATATATGTGATATAATTTAATTATAACTACTTATAAACTGAAGTTGGTGTGGGAATGAAAAATGAATAATATTGGTATGAAGTATGTTTTAATTTAGTATAAACAATTTTATTTTATAGGCAAGAAAGGTATCCACACTCTAGTCTTCATGTGCAAACATGAATATGTTTGGTGATCTGTTGAAATTCCTCGGGCAAGAGAGGTTTCAGCAATTTTTGGAACAAATACCATTTGGTGTATTTTATGAGATACACCACATAAAGATTCAATGTCAGTTATTACACCATTTGTTGCTTCTTGAAATTGAAAACGTAAGAGACGACATGCTTATTGTAAAAATAAATGGTACAGTACTACGTTTTGGGATTAAGGAATTCGCAGCAGTAACTGGTCTCAAATGTGGACTCCTTACCGACTTTGTTTTAGATCCGTCTATTCCAAATAGACTTATCCAAAAGTATTTTGGTGAAATGACCAAAGTCCCTAAGTTAGACTTCCTGAATAGGTTTAAAGAGGCTAACTTATTTGAGCCCGAAGACCATTTTAAATTTGGTGTTCTGTACTTTATTAGTACATTTTTGACTAGTTCTGAGGCCTCCAAAACAACCATACCTAGATTGTATTTTGATTTGGTTAAGTCCGATCAGAATGTCAACTTTCCATGGGGTAACGAATGTTTCAGATTGATACTTAAAGCTTGCAGTGGTAGGTTGGGAAAGAATCCTACATCATTCAAATTTAGCAAATTCCACTTAGCGCTGCAGATTTGGTTTTATGAGTGTGTCATCCTTTTGACAACACAGTTGCTATCCGTGTTGCATCTGGCACACCGCGTATTCTCAACTAGAAGACATCGAATGAGAGTATTTTCTTTGATGACTTAAAGAATACAATTTTCAGAACCTATGGCAACCATGTCATTTTTTAGTTTTTGTACTTTAATAATTATCATTTATTACCTTTTTTTAATAATTTTTAATTCTCACATCTTATTTTGTTATTACAGGATAAATTTAAGAACATAGTGCACTGACGAAGAGATGAATGCCATTGATCAAAACAATTTACATGAATCATCTAGTCATTGTGACAGAAAATCAAGCAACATCAGAAAGGAACGATGTTGACTTCGATGAAAGTATGTTGAGTTGAAAAAGGAAATTGCAAAGGTATACAATAAAATATTATCATTTAATATATTTTTTACATATTACAAAGAATTTATTCACTCTTTAATGTTTAATGACAGGTTCGGGGGCAGTTGCAAGAGCTGAAGGATAATGTTATTTTCTCAATCCCTTTTCAATTACTTAATATTAATTCTTTTTCTCTAATATTTTAATGTTTAACATATATGTTTATATCTATTGACAAGGTTGACAAGCATATGACCGAATTGAAAGCATAAGTCGACAATTCGACAAAGTTGATAATCGATGAGATTAGGTTTTCAGGAGGTCAACTAACACAAACATCACACCAATAGGTATTAAATGGTATTAAAGGGATTGAGAAAGTTAAGAACTGAATCAATTGTTGTATCTCTATTTTTGGTCTGAAATTGATTTTATCATGGTATGAATTGTGTATGTTCCAGTAATTATGAAATGTATGACTTTGAACTGAAGTTAGTATTATATTGGTATGAATTTTGTATGAGCAAAACTTATGCATTATTTTTCCAGTTATGTTTGTTTGATATTGGTATTATGTTGGTATGAATTTTGAATGAAGTAGTTCTTATGCATGTTTTTGTTGGTCTTTGCCAGTGGTATTATAAAATTTGTATGAATAATGTATGAATTGGTATTGTATATTATTTTATGTTGGTTCAATTTTGGTATTAATATTATATTAAATCTGTGAAAGGCAAAATTCATGACAAGTTATTGTTGTTGGTTTAAAATTTGTATTAATCTTGTATAAATTTGTATGAGACAATTTTTATGCATTATTGTATGATTGAATTTTATATTACTCCATACATTAGGATGATGCCCATCAACATGTTGAAGAATCTGAAAAAGCTCCAATGGATAAGTCTTCAGTTTCAATGAGAGAATACGTTGATATTTCCAACAATGATGGTATGAGAACCAATTCTAATATAATATGCATATTAACTTACAAAGTTTTTTTAACATTAAATTTTCTTTTTTGAATAAATAGCTGAAGCCTAGAATTCAATTGACCAAACAGTTGGTAGTGTGGATCATGTTGTCATACCTGAATCATCAACTTCAAAACCACCAACATTGGATGATTATCCTGACTTGACCATGATACAGATGGTTGAACTTGATCCAATTCTCAATGCAAATACAACTCCAGATGTGCAACCAAGAAATATGAATCCCAACAAGTATGACACATCTCTATACATTCGGTTGTCGAAAGGCGAAAACAGTTTGAGAAGAGTTCCTATTTTCTGTCGTATCAAACATCCGTTTGAAAGTCACAATGGGTTTGAGGTTGCAGATGAGTTGATCGATAATTTTAACAAATGGGTTTTCAAAAATGTTTCATCTAAGCGTGGCAGGTATATGTGTAAATAAAGATAATTTTTTTCTTTAAATACTATCCAATCAATGTGTATACAATGTTTTTTATATATTTTTAATGTTCACAGGAAATCTGCTTATTCAAAGGTCAAAGATAAATTTGAACCTCAAATGGACTTTGGTATTGTCAAAGTTTCAGAAATGAATTTTTTCAACATAATGGTTAAAACTGACAGGCTTTGGAAAGACGGGGTAAGTAATATCTATCAACTTTTTAAATAGTTAATTTACAATTCGTATTCCAAATTTTTGTAATTATATTTGTAGTGTTTGTTTAAAATTTATTTTGAAATTGATATCCATTCTATATAATGGTCTTATACAGTAGCGGTCATGTATGCAGTTTGAATTATTTCTGAATAATCTTGGTATGAAATGTTCTCTAGTATGAAAAATATATTATATATTAAACTTGTATGAATTTTATATCCAATATTGTTCATGTATGCAATTGGTATGATTATTGAATGAATTTGGTATAAAAACAGTACTTTCATGAACAGTACATTAAACAAGTAGCTAGAATGAAATTGTTATTCTTTTTATAAATATTTGAAACATTTTTTAGTGGCTTGTTATTTGGTAACAAGCTATTAATACCATTATGTATTATCTGCGAAAGAAGGCAAAGTACTCTCTAATACCACTATCATACAGAACTGTTGACTGTTGGTTTATGATGTGGGTTGATAACATTGAGAAACAGTGGAGAGATTCAAATAACGACATGAGATCCATTTCTCCCGACCACGATGTTGGACAGTGCATTAGAGGTTTCAAACTGCTTGCCAACATCCCTTGGGACAGTGTTGACGATGTCATTATTCCTATCAATGTTAATGAATCATTTCATGTTGGTTGTCTTTCAAATCAAGGTTAGATGTCTACATGTATATGATTCAATGAGGGGAGGTTCTGTTCACACCAAGAAAGTCAATGAAGTTGTTGGTAAACTTGCCACAATGATACCACTTTTTTTGACGAGCATGAAATTTTATGGTAAAAGGCTTGATCTGTATGCCAATAAACTCCCCAAATATGTTGACAAGTGTCAATCCGATCCACTT
Organism: Solanum stenotomum; assembly: GCF_019186545.1. NCBI lineage: Eukaryota > Viridiplantae > Streptophyta > Magnoliopsida > Solanales > Solanaceae > Solanum > Solanum stenotomum. The sequence goes on from NC_064285.1 coordinate 9,064,317, forward strand.
GATGTCAAGCATATGATGCATGTGCCTCAACAAGAAGATAGTTCCAAGTATGTATTTCTATACTTTACTGATTTCATCAGGAAAGTTAACTTAATATATTTCTTATAATGGGTTTTTGTGCAAATTTTTTTCAGTGATTGTGGTTTGTACACATGTCTATTTTCTGAATACATCAGTAATGGTGTTTTTGATATGCATTCTGTTGATATCGATGCAAAGTACCATCGTCAAATGTATTCCACAATCATATGACATTATGGAAAAAATAAGAATGAGGATGGCTCGATCAGTGAGAGTGAAGTAACTGGTATGGTTGCTAGCAAATTTGATGGACCTCGCGTATCAAAATAACATGCTCCGGATATCAGCAATTATCCTACACCAAGACGAATGACAAGAAATTTGCAGCTTCTACTTTTTAGAATTACATGTTTTTTTTTAAACTTTGTGACAATATATTTGTTTTTAAGTATTTGATGATATATAATATCAACTGTTTTTTTCCAGTCAGATACCATCTACATATGAATTACTGATTGACTATTATAATTCCAGGATACTAGTAATATACAGATTGCATACCATTTGGATACACAATTTGGAAGTTATATTACACATTGAGTATAATAGTTTTCGGGATGCCAGTTATATACAAACTGCATACCAATTGGATTCAACATTTAGACTTAAGAATATTACTGTGTTTACTAACTAGAAACAAAAACAATACCATTGTCTTATAATTGGTATTCAAATTGTACACTTATGACATCCAAATTCATTCATGATTGATTATTTTTACTTCATATTCTAACACAAACAATAAAAAAAATAAAAAATGAATGAATTTGGTATCCAACCTGTATAAATACCTTGAAGATATGATTATGCCAATGTAAAATAGTGATCATTGTATGTTGTAACGATATCAATTACATTTTGTTTTATATTAATTCAAGTTGAACACCTAATGGATATCAAATTATTACAAACTGTAAATCATATTTGTCACGACCCAAAAATGGACGTGATGTCACTCGTCTTATCCCACCTAGACAAGTCAGCCTAACACTCACCCATTACAATTAAATGCAGAAATTTCATAATTAACTCAAAAATACCCCCAAAATCTGGTTGTCACATGCACAAGTCTCTAAAATATTACAATAGATTTGAAAGAAAATGTAAGTCTCAAATGACGTTGTCCCTAAAATAGAACAATATCATAGATAAGAGTAAAAAGGTCCGCTGAGATGACAAACAACTACCTCACAAATCTCCAAGAAACCTTGGAAAATAAGAGAATGAAAAGTATCACAAAATCGAGGCTCGTAACCTACAAAAATTGTAGATGCAAGGGGTGAGTACCAAACCACACGGTACTCAGCAAGTACACCTCTAAACACAAGCTAAGGGAACAGAATACGGGTACTCCTTACACCCCAACTGAACCTCAAATAGAGGTAATCAAACATCAAGTACTTTCCAACCACCAATAAAACACATAATCATCAAGAATGAAGGATGTCATGGGATCCAATGCAATATGACACTATGAAATGATATGCCTCGGAATACCAAGTACTCTCTCAACCGTATATACATGATACTCCTCGGAGATACATCGAGAGTTCATGACCCATGGAGACTCGTGAGGTCCATATACCGACACGGACGATCTCCACGTGTCTGTGCGGATAATTTCTGTCACGCCCCGAGCCTACACCCTGGACGTGGCCGGCACTCGAAGACCATTGCTTATCCCAAGCGAACCTTTGGCCTGACTTACTTACTCAGCGGAAGACTATATGCATATTTATAATGATCAAACACTATAAATGTACTTTAAAATAATAAACTGAACTGTTCAAAGTAAAACTCATAATGTTTTAAGAAAAAACATTTAACTTAGCCAAAATGGAAACTCAACTCTGAACATAAGTCAATAACAAGGAAAAGACAATTGACTAACTGACTGTCTATCTATGAAGCCTCTAATAACAAAGATGGATGGCGAGATAGGCCCACGACATCCTAATGAACTATCTAGTACTAACAGTAAACAAAAGGGATCCTCCGGAATGCAAAGAGACTCACTAACAGACTCTGAACTGCTCACTGGATCAACGATGCACCGGTATGCTGATCCTAGTTACCTGTGTCTGCATCATAATATGATGTAGGCCAACTGGCATTAGTACATTGAATGTACGAGTATGCGAGTTGGATGCTAAAACAACATAGGCTTGAAAGAGATTATGAAAGAAACCCTTACCTTGGCTTTTCTCAACCCCTAAATACTTAACTAAACTCATTTCATTATAAAACAATTTAAAACAAGTGCAATATAAAGAAAAAAGAAAACTGTTTAAAACATGCTGTCAATTCATAATCATAATATCATCAAAAAGACAAACCATGCTTCCTCTCAAAGTCTACTTGTGCAATGCATGAATGAAGTCTCATACCCTCATTCACACTAGGCAGAACCCCTTGAGGAACCATGAAACTATTACTGTGGGAGTTTCTCTAACCGACAACCACCACTTAAGAACTATAGTGATGATACAACATTTTACCTCATGCAGCCGAGGCCCATCCTATACCTTGCCGTGATATAGGAAGCTAACTCACTAAGTGGATCCACTAGTCTATGTGAAAAGGATTCATCTAAAAAGTATGACCCTTTCCTACCCATGATGGCTACATGGTTTATGGAGACTTGAGTTAATATGAACTCGCATCCACATATCGGTGCTCAATACTACTCCCAAAAATATACTAGTTCTTTATGTTTAAAAAAAACATACTTCTTCTGTGATTTGAGATTAGTGCTCAAAAACATAGCTCAAAGGCTATCTTGGAAATCTCAGTTTCCCTGCTTGTTTCATTTAGAAAGTTATTTCTCTTTTCTGAAAACTAGCCCGTAGGCTCTTTGGAAATCTCAGTTTCTGTTCTTATTTAAATGTAAAAACATTTAAAAACTTCTTTGGGAATACTTAGTTCCCTAATAGCTTTTGAGAAATCAACTCAACTCTTTATTGTTTGCTTAACTTGAAACTTGAGTCTTAAAACGATATTAAAGACTTTTGAAAGCTTTAAGAACTTTACTTTGACTTAACTCTTGACTTCTCTTGACTTTGATCTTAACTGCTCTTGATTTGACTCTTAACTGATCCTTGAATTGAATTATGGATTCAAGGTTCATGATCTCATGTTTATGGATGATTTCATGATGTTTAGATGTACCTTAGAGTGTTAGAAACAACTAGAAAATGTAGGTACATCACTAAGGAAAACGTACTAAAAGGTGGGGAACGAATGGGAGAACTGGCGTCCTTGGCGCTCTAAGAGGTGCGGGGCGCTAGTCCTCAAACTTCAGAGAACCTTCTGAGGCGCTCTGCCAGAGGCCAAAGTTTAGAGGAACTTTGGTAGCGCTCTGGCAGGCCCGGCGCCCCAAGCCTTGCCCAGAAAATCCCCAACTTTTCTCCTTCGTTTTTCATCTCTATATAAACCCTCCAATCTTCCCTAGTTCTTTTCCCAAACACTTAGGATCAATTGTACCCTCAATGCACAACCAATCTAACTCGAAAAATAACCCGGAAACATGAATCAAAATCAACCCCCAAGCATCAACAACTCAACCAATAAGAATTTTGACAATTGTTCTTTAAGAACCTTACTTCTTAACATGTAAACAACTCCAAATCGCTGAATTGAAACAAGTTGGTGTGTGGGTGAACTAACCCAACACGAAAAGATCTCACATAACTTAATAGGGATCACCCCCGATGAATTCCACTCGTAAGCTTGGATGATGTTGGCGAATTCTTGTCTTCTTCTCCCGTTCTTTCTTTCTTTTCTGTTTTCTCAAAACCCTAACATTTTTCCAAAAGCGTAAACTGAACTAATTTCGTTCTGATCTCAATTAATTTACTAAAAACGAATTAAAATAAAAGGGTAAGGAAAAGACCAAACTACCCTTCTAAAATCCGATTTTTTTAGACTTTCCTTATTCCAACAGCCCAACTTCCAAAGGGTATAACTCACTCATACGAATTCAGAATCACATAAACTTAGCGGCGTTGGAAAGATCATTCCAAGAGATTTGCAACCATATCTGGAAGTACACCTAAATCATCCTGAGCTAGAAATTATGGCCATTTGAAGTTGACCAAAAACTCACATTTTCCTAACTTAACCAAATTTCCAGATTTTTAATTATTTCCAAAAATGACTATTTCCAATTATAAGATTCTTCCTAGTTATTTCAAATTGCGAGATGTTACAATCTCAATGCACTATCATAAATCAAACAAATTTCACACGGACGATCTCCACGTGCCCAAATTATAATTTTAACATCTCACCATCCCCAGCACAGAAGATCTCCACGTGCCCAACTTATACTCAATCTCATGTCAATGCATGTGCACAATATGATTTCAATAAAAAGGATGATGCATCTCAATCAAATATCAATATGATATGTAATCACCTCAGCTATCACCAGTATACGAGTTCAATAAAGAACACAATCACACATAATAAATCAAGTCAATAATATATCAGCTAATGTCCATATGCTTTGGCATTCTCGGATTATAATCCACATTCTATAGTAATAAACTTCCCTTTATAACACTGGTACTCGTACCAATGCCCGTCACAAACAATTCTCAACACATCACACACAAACAATTAATCACATTGCCTTTTATTACCCCTTTTTCATTATTAGAATTAATCAATGTGGACAAGTCAACCCATCACCAAGTCTCATTACCTCCAAACACATATTACAAGGAAATACACGAATTCCATACATTTAAGAAGAGTTTAGAAATCCACTTGCCTCAAATAGTCAAACAATCACTCCGGGACTTGAGTCTTTCCCTTTCATTGAGTTTCCAAATCAATGCAATCTATTCAAGTACATAGTCACAATAAGATTCTGAAACTAAGAGCACTCATGTCACTATAGGTTTAGCCTAGACCCAAAAGCTTACCCAAATTTATAATTAAGTTCCTAAGTCTTGATGCCCATTAACTTGTCAATTCTTCCAATTCCTTCAAATATCGTAAATCTAATGACATTCACAAAAATACGATACACCTAATATTTAATTACCTATTTTAATATATCAAAACTAAAATTACGATGTGATAATAACATAAGAATTGCAAATATTCGGAACCACTGGTTACGAAACCAGCCAGTGGTGGGAATCGATAAAATCCAGACATTAATATATCACCTGCAGGTTCCTAACTTATAATATGTAATCATTACTTTATCCTCACAATTTTCAAAACCCACCAAGTGTACAACCATGACATTAATCGTTTTCCAAGAAATCAATTAGACCTCTTTTAGTGAGCATTCAACTTACTACTTGAAACTGTAGGTAGCATGTATGGAAAATAATTATACATATACTCCTAACAATTCAATTCCCTTAATCCCCAAAAATTGACAACAAACAAAAAGGAATATAATAATAATAACAATAATATTAGCATCGTTTCTTGTCCCCTAAATTTCTAAGCCGCCAAGAATTCACCACTGCCCCCCTTCAATCTAATACAACCATTATACTAATACAATAATAATAACTATTGGTTACTGTAAGTTTAGGGTCGTGGGTCGTCCATGTGGACCGACCCGATCCGACCCAAGAGATTAATTGTCTGATAAGAGATAAGAATTACTTATTTCTTATTTGAAAAAGAGAGGGGGAATAGTTATAAAACTGAAAACTTCTCAACCCTCTTATTAAAAGGATTTATTCCTTTACGGTAAAAGGGTATGTGCAAGACAACGTAAAAATACAAAACAACAGAAACACAAATTAGAAGAAAAAAAAAAGGAAAACTTTTTCTGTCTGAAGATACATTTAGTTTGTGAATCAATCTTTGATTCCTAGTGTTTCAAAGCAGGACTTTGGAGCAATCGACTTCCGCTGCAAAACTATAAGGTACACAATTCGTCGACTTCTTTCTACAAATCTTTCAAATGGTATCAGAGCATGGTTTAATTGTTCCCTATTTGAATATTGATTGAAATTCTCTGGTTGAATAAATCGAGAAATTTGAAATATGATAATTTATCGATCTATTTTTTTTTGTTACTTGACATTCAATTATGAGTAGGAAAAAGAGAAAATATTTACTGACCTGAGTACTTTTTTTCTCTGCCTTGTGGTTCTTTTATGGAATTTTGTTGAAGTTTTGTTTGTTGTTTCTCTGTTTTTTCTTTCATGAAAGTAACGGGAGAAGATGAGTAATATTTATAAAGAGTTATTTTATATATTGAAAAGGAAAAAGACTTTAAGTAGGATAATGACTTGAAAAAGTCAACTTTTGTTTCTTTGCTAATAAATAAAAAAAATGAAAGAGAGTTTAAGGGACAAACCACATTTTTTTTTGTTAAGCATTAAAAAGGAAATATAAATGGTCCCACTCTTTTTCTTTTCTTTTTTTTGGAACGTGTGGAATTTTTGTTATTTTTTATATTTTTTGGTTTTTTGTCTTTTTCTGTAAAGATTAAAAAAAAAAAAAGATGGTCCCACTATTTAAAAGAAAAAGGAAAAGAGAGTTTTTTTTTGTCTTTTTCTGTTAAGGATTTAAAAAAATGAGAAAGTGGTCCAATTTTTTTTATAAAACACTCCATTTTCTTTGGTTTCATAAAGAACTATTGTTTTTTTTTTATGAAAAATAGACAATGGTTTTGTAATTTTTTTTTTTATGTTAACAAAGTATTTATTTTATTATTTACTTTGACATAAGATTTTCCAAGTGGTCAAATTAAATTGTGGTTGACTTTTAATTTTTTGTAAGGCCATGAGTTATCTTCTTTACTTAATGAAGAATAGTGATCTCCTGTTTTGACTAGATTATGATTTTAGATATGTGTATTAAAATAGTTCTTGAAAAATTCTCTTAGTCCTTTAAATTTTTTAAATGGTTCCTTGTCTCCTACTATAAATTTATGACATACGTTGTCGCATTAAATGGTATTAACCATATTTTCGTTTGTGTTCCCATTTCAGATATGGTTGAACGGGAACATGCTCAAATTACTCAAAGTGCGAGTTCTCAAAGTCGAGCAAAGGGACAAGGTAGGCAAGCAAGCCGCCGTAAGACATACTTTCGAGGGCGTGAAATCATACAGATTGGTGTCCCAAGGGCGACACAAAATCTGTGAAGGAACCAAAGGGTCATTCAAAGGAAAAAAGAGAAAAAATTTAAAGAGTTTGACTCATTGAAGGTGTCCCATAATATGTCAGCACGTGATTTTATTCACCTTTTTGAAATAAAATAGGATGAAATGGCTGATTATAAGGAAATTTCAGATTGGAGAGCCTTAGCTTATTTAACAGACACTCTCTGTGAACCTTGGGGTAGTAAATTGACTGATGTTTATCAAGACATTTGGCCCAGTCAACCTTTTAGGGTTTACATTTGTTGTCTTGAAGACTTGTGGGAGAATTTCAGTCTTTGAATTACTTGTAAACTTTTGTTGCTTATTTGTTTTTCAAGATTCAATTATGTAGTTTATTTTTCTCTCAAATTATGTTATTAGACTTAAAAATCCTTGTTATCAAAGTCTTCAATATATTAAATATACACATTAAGAAATTAGATTTGAATTTTGATTAAATATTTATTTTGTAGATGATGATTGGATGCATAAATGTCTTTTCAATTTTACATTAATTATGAAATCTTTATGAGAATTAATTTTCTTGAATGTGTATGTCGCATGCATAATTGATTAAATATCTTGCCTAATTATATGTCAATAACAGACATGGCATCAAAAAGTATTATTGCTAACTTAAACAAAGGTGAAAAACTTAACGGTGATAATTACGACATCTGGGGTCGTAAAATATGGTATGTACTGGAAGAGTAAAATGCTTTGGAAGGTATAAATCATTTTTTGAATGAACCAGAAGATGGTAATACTGCACAACACAGAAGGGATCTTGAAGCTTACAAAGCTTGGAAGAAAGCTAACTCCACTGCACGTGGAATAATAGTTAGTTTTGTAGTTGATGATCTCATACATGAATGTGAGGAATTCCCTACTGCTCATGCTATGTGGGCACATTCGCGAGGAACGTATCCCCATACGTCTGTAACCCGCCTCCGACGGTTGACTATCAAATTTGACACTTACAAAAAGCGTCATCATCAGAATATCAAACAACACCTTAGGGTGATGTCAAACATGATAGCTCAACTCAAGAGTGCTGGCCATGTTCTTTCAGATGAACAACAAGTTCAAGCAGTGTTTCGGTCTCTTCCCAATAATTGGGAACATTTGAAGGTTAACTTGACCCATAATGATAGCATCAAAACTTTTTCTGATGTTTCACACCATGTTGAACTTGAAGATGAGCGCCTTGGTGCTGCTAAAGATTCTTCTAATACTTTTGTGGCAGAGTCAAGTGGTACAAAATCTTCAGGCTTCAAGCGCAAGAAAAATTGGAAAAGAAATGGGAAAGACAAAAGAGACTAGAGAAGGACCCTCTAAGAAAAAGAAGAAGTCAAACTCCAAGAAAGGAAAATGGTTTTTCAAGAAGAGAGACAAGAGTAAAATGAAGTGTTACAATTGCCAAGAATTGGGGCATTTTACTCGTGAATGTACCGAGCCCAAAAAGGTAGCATTTCTAAACGCATCTCTAAGTGTTACATATGTTTCTAGCACTTCTTTACTAATTGAATCTTATCCTATGTGGATTGTAGACTCATGATCCACCGACCACGTGAGTCGAGATAGAGAGGCGTTTGTGGAGTTTCGTCAAGTTTCATCTAAATCAAGGTGGATCTACGTAGGAAATAATGCTAGGCTTGAAATCAAAGGTATAGGCACTTGCAAAGTGGACTTGCATGGTGGTCGTTCCTTAATGTTGCATGACGTCCTATATACTCTAGAGATTTGACGAAACTTAGTGTTTCTGTCTGTTTTTTTAGACGTTGGTTTTGATTTGTTTTTTAGTTGTAATGGTGTTAGAATAACTCTAGATAATGTTTTATATGGTTTTGGACTTCGTTATGATCGTTTTATTGTATTAGATTGTAATCCTTCAACTTATGACTATTATGTTGACCGTTGTGTAATGGCATGCTATTCAAGTAACAATGATGTTGATGTTATTACATGGTATGCTAGATTAGCTCACATAGGGCAAGATCGAATGAATAGGTTGGCAAAAGAAGGGCATTTAGGTTCTTTCACTAAAATTGAAATGCCAACTTGTGAAAATTGTCTTGCTAGAAAGATTACGCGTAAACCATTTGGAAAGGCTAAGAGAGTTGAGTTCCCACTTCAATTAATTCATTTTGATATTTGTGGTCCAATGAATGTAAGGGCAAGGTCTGGTGCTACATATTTCATTACATTTATTGATGATTTCACGCGTTTTGGTTCTGTCTTTTTGATTTCTCATAAATCTAAAGCACTTGAGTGTTTTAAAAGATATTTGAATGAAGTTGAAAATCAATTAGATAAAAGCATAAAAGCTTTAAGAACCGATCGAGGACATGAATATTTGTTAACACAATTTGAAGAATTATGTACTGAAAAGGGTATTATCAGACAATTAACTACTCCTTATACACCTCAACAAAATGGTGTAGCTGAAAGAAGGAATATAACATTATTAGGCATGACAAGATCAATGATGGCACAAGCAAATTTGCCTATCTCTTTCGGGGGAAATGTTGTCACGCCCCGAGCCTACACCCTGGACGTGGCCGGCACTCGAAGACCATCGCTGGCTCCAAACGAACCCTTGGTCTGGCTTACTTAACTCAGCGGAATAAACTCAACAGAATAAACTTAATGCAATAGTTTAAATGATAACATCTTAGCCAAAATGACAACTTATGTCTCAAAATAAAGTATCTGCAAATACATAGATGAGAGACTCAATACTAACTGTCTGACTATCTATGAAGCCTCTATAATACTGATATGGATGTTGGGACAGGCCCCATAACATCCTAATAAAGAAAAACTAGGAAAGAGAATTAAAAGAGTCCTCTAGAATGCAAGGAAGCTCACCACTGACTTTGGAGTGCTCAACTGGATCAACGGCGGGCTGGATGCTGATCCTGGTTACATGTGTCTGCATCATAATAAGATATAGGCCAACTAGCATCAGTACATTAAATGTACGAATATGCGAGTTGGAATGCTAAACCACAACTTAAGCTTGAAAGGAGTACAAAGGAACACTTACATTGGTTCTGTTTAATTCGTGAATAACTGAACTCAATATAAAGCAATAAGACACATGCAATCTATATAAAGCTTGTAAAACAGGGTAAACAACTTAGTTCGTCAAAGATAAAGCAATAGCAAACTCAACTTTACTTAAATATAAAAGTAATATAACTTTTGTAGGAGATACTCTAACCGACAACCACCACTATGAGCCTATGTGGTGATACAACATCTTGCCCCCGCTGCCAGAACTGCCCTATACTTTGTCGTCATATAGAATGCTTAACTTAGTGGATCCACTAGTCTATGCTAAAAGCATCTTAAGGATTCATCTAAAAAGTATGCTCTTTTACTACCCATGATGGCTACATGGTTTATGGAGACTTGAGTTACTATTAACTCACATCCCATAACGGTGTTCAATACTATTCCAAAAATATACTTAGCTCATATGTTTTTAAAACAAACTTCTTTCTTTGGTTTGAGATAATAACTCAAAACTTAGCTTTAAAAGCTCTCTTGGAATCGATGTTCCCTTTTCTTGCTCAAATGAGAAAACATTTATTACTCTTTGGAGATACTTAGTTCCCTAATAGTTTTTTATGAGAAATGAACTCAACTATTTACTCTTGCTTAACTTGAAACTTTAGTCTTAAAACAAAGTTAAAACGTTTGTAAAAGACTTATGAAAACTTGAAATGAACTTCTCTTACCTGACTCTTGACTTTGATCTTAACTCTTACTTGGATTGACTCTTAACTGATCCTTGAATTGAATTATGGATTCAAGGATTATGATTTGTGTTTGGAAAGATCTGTTGATGTTTAGGAATGATTTCGAATGGCTAAACTTGAGAAAAGTTATGAAATCACCGTCTTGGAACAAGTCCGCGATGCGGAGGTGTTTTAAATAATTACTCGCGAAATTAAATTTTGAGACAGAGGACTTCGCGTCCTCTTCGCGACGCGGAGCAGATTTTTGTTCACAGGGGGAACAAGTCCACATCGCGGACTTGTTCCATGAACCTTACTCGACTTTTTCCTCCTTCGTTTTTCAGCCTCCAACCCCCTAATTTCGATTATGTTCCTCAAATTCATTTTAAATCTCGATGCCCAGCATGTATACTCAAGAAACTAACTCAAAGCAACCCTAAACTAACTCAAAGCAACCCTAGACTCACATACCTTGTAGGAGCAATTCCTTGGCGAATCCACAACCAAAATCGATCGTTCTTGGCGAATCTTGCTTTTCCTCTTCTCCTTTCTCCTGCGTCCTTTCTCCAAAAGCACTAACTCTATTTCTCAAAAGCATAAACTAAACTAACTCAGTTTTTGACCCCACTTAATTTACTAAAACGGATTTAACTAATTGGGTAAGGAAAAGACTAAACTACCCTTTTAAATTCCGGATTGGGCATTTCTTCATTCGAACAACCCAACTTACAAAGGACGTAACTCACTCATACGAATTCGGAATCATGCAAACTCAGCGGCGTTGGAAAGATAAATCCAAGAGATTTCCAACCACATCTGGAACTACACTTAAATCATCCTGAGTTAGGAGTTATGGTTGATTGAAGTTGGCCAAAATCTCAACTGTAACTTAAAAATTTCCAGATTTCCTTATACTTTCCAAAAATGATTATTTCAAGCTCCTAGCTTCTTTCTAGCAATTTCAAGTTGCGAGATGTTACAGATGCATTATTGACTACGGCTTACATATTGAACAAAGTGCCTTCTAAGTCAGTGTCTTCCACTCCTTATGAACTTTGGACTGGTCATAAAACAAACATGAATTATCTACGACCGTGGGGTTGTGCAGCATATATTAAAGATCGTTTTGGTGAGTTTGGTAAACTAAGTCCAAAAGGAAAGAAATGTATCTTTATAAGGTACTCTGAACGCTCTAAAGGATATGTGTTCATCGATTAACTGGAGGATGGAAGTATTACTAAAATTGCATCACGAGATGTCAAATTTTTGAAAAATGATTTTCCCAAAAAGGGTGAAATAGGTGAAATTGAGCCTCTGTACGAAATGTTGAATTCAGAAGATCAGGTAATGTTGTCAAATATACTTGATAATTCAAAGGATCAAGAAATGATTCCTGGTCCGAGTGGGAGTTATGAATCTCAAAATCCTATAGAGGAATCTGAACTTCAAATACGTAAGAGTACAAGAAAAGGTGTACCTAAACGATCTTATGAGATTGAGGATTATGTTTTCCTGGTATCTCCCACATAATTGGATGAACCTAATTCTGTAACTGAGGCCTTATCAAGACCTGGAAGGGATGAATGGTTAAAAGCGATGAAAGAAGAATTAGAGTCCATGAAAACCAATAAAGTCTGGGATCTAGTTGACCTTCCTAAGGAACGTAAAGCTATTGGGAATAAATGGATTCTTAAAGTTAAACGTAAATCGGATGGGTCAATAGAAATACACAAAGCACGATTGGTGGCAAAAGGTTTTACTCAAGAAATTTGAATAGACTATGAGGAAACCTTTTCACCAGTTGTGAAGTTTACTTCCATACGATTACTTTTAGCTATTGTTGCACGTTTAGATCTAGAATTACACCAAATGGAAGTGAAGACCGCTTTTCTCAATGGAGAATTAAACGAGGAAATCTACATGGAACAACCAGTAGGTTTCATTGTTAAAGGTCAAGAAAAGAAAGTATGTAAATTTAGAAGATCAATTTATGGCCTAAAGCAATCTTCAAGACAGTGGTATCTAAGATTTCATAAGGAGGTGATGTCATTTGATTACACCATGATCGATGAAGACCAATGCATCTATGTGAAAAAGTCCAATGGAAATTTTGTAATTCTTTCTCTTTACGTAGATGATATTTTATTAGCTGGAAATAATTTGGAGTATGTGAAAACTGTCAAGTCATGGCTTTCAAAATCGTTTGATATGAAAGATATGAGTGAAGCAGACTATATATTGGGTTTTAAGATCCAAATAGATCGTTCCAAGAAATTTTTGAGTTTATCTCAAGAAACTTATATAAAGAAAATATTGGAATGTTTTCGAATGAATAGTTGCAAATCCGTGGATACTCCTGTAGTAAGGGGTGAAACTTTAAGCCTTGAAATGTGTCCAAAGACTGAAAAAGAAAAGGAAGACATGTCTCGAGTTCCTTATTCTAGTGCTGTCGGGAGTTTGATGTATGTTATGATGTGTACTCGCCCATACATTTGTTATGTCGTGAGTCTAGTTAGCAAGTATCAATCAAATCCTGGAAGAGATCATTGGAAAGCAGTAAAGAGAATATTTCGATACTTGAAGGCAACTGTAGTAATACACTGTGTTATAGTGGATCTGATTTATTCATAAGAGGTTATATAGATGCAGATTGGGCTGGTGACCGGGATGATAGAAAATCAACATCCGGTTATGCTTTCTTACTAAATGGTGGTGTTATTTCATGGAAAAGAAAGAAGCAAACTTGCACAGCTCTTTCAACCATGGAATCTGAATTTGTGGCTTGTGCGTCTGCAATATAAGAAGCAATTTGGTTAAAGAGATTCTTTGAGCATTTGAATATCGCAAAGAATTCTAAGGGTCCCATGATTCTAGATTGTGATAGTCAAGCGGCTATCGTGTACACGAAGGATCCTGAGTATCACAGCAAGACCAAACACATTGACATCAAGTATAACTTTGTGAGAGACGTAGCGGAAAATGGAGAAATAACTTTACAATATATTCCTACACATGAAATGATAGCTGATCCTTTTACGAAGGCCATCTCTAGAGACTTGTTTAAAAAACATGTTAAGGCTCTAGGTTTGCATAGGATTTTATGATATTTCAGTGTTGTAAAATAACTTGATTATTATGATATTCTCTTCTATATAATACTATTGAATTTATGTTCAAATGTAGTATGCATGTGATATTTTATAAGAAATAAAGTGTGTCGAACAAGTCGCGGGATTGGCTCTTTCACACGAGCAATCACCTCTTACGTTGAGAAACGTGAAGAGTTGAGTTTCACCCCCATATTATGACTTGTTTTATGAGCCAGACAAATGTTTCTCTAAGAAGATGAGTTTAAGGGTTATTGAAAAAGAGAAACTAATGTTAAACATCTTGAGGTGTTTAGATCGAGGTCTGTACGATGTTGGATAATTCGAATAATGAAAACATCGTAACGCGTGTTTTATACCACGTGTGTCAAGCGATCAATGGGTCAATGAAAGAATATTCCCTGCTTCTTCAATGTGTGAGACTCAGAAAAGTTAAAATGACTTTTCAATGAAATACCCTTTGACCTTTTGTTGTTTCTTGAAGTTTCAATCAATGTTGCTACTTTAGCATGTTAGTAATAGCCATGAATGATTCAGCAATGCAATGCATGTCTAGGAAAGCAGTTGAATAGGAGCAGATAGATTCAAGTAGAATGGAAAGACAATAAATGAATAATAAACTTATATACACAAGCCGGCTATTGCACTAACCATATTGGTATTGAGTGTGATTGTGTGTATAAAGTTAACTATGAACTCGAGTTAATTTCCTTAAGAGGATGAGGGACCAGATAAGTAACTATTGAAGTAGTGAATGAAGTCTGGGGTATTGTGAGTAATAGTATTCTCATACAAGTAGTAAATTCCTTCCAAATGTGATTGAATTCCTATATGGGGTTTGGAAAACCTTAAGTTAAACTATTGATGCTCACAAGTCACACCAACTATTTGTTGTATGAATAGTGTGTCTAGTTGATGTTGTATTAGCTTGGGTCTTGTCCACCATGTGCGAAGTGGGAGATGTAATTTTAGGGTCATGGGTCGCCCATGTGGACCGACCCGATCCGACCCAAGAGATTAATTGTCTGATAAGAGATAAGAATTACTTATCTCTTATTTGGAAAAGAAAGGGGGGAACAGTTATAAAACTGAAAACTTCCCAACCTTCTTATTAAAAGGATTTATTCCTTTACGGTAAAAGGGTATGTGCAAGACAACGTAAAAATACAAAACAACAGAAACACAAATCAGAAGAAAAAAAAAGGAGAACTTTTTCTGTCTGAAGATACATTTAGTTTGTGAATCAATCTTTGATTCCTAGTGTTTCAAAGCAGGATTTTGGAGCAATCGACTTCCGCTACAAAACTATAAGGTACACAATTCGTCGACTTCTTTCTACAAATCCTTCAGTTACTTCCACTAAAATTTGTCAACAGTAACCCATAAATTGCCCACCAATTTGAAAAACAACAATATTGCAGAAGATCCAATTCATTCCATACCCACTTATAATAATAATTTAATTGAAAGAATTGCAACTTAATAACGTAATATCTATATATTGATTTCCTATGCAATTAAAAAGCAGAAATTTTCATCCACATAATTGAGTATACCTGCACTCTCGTTCTTCGCTCAACGCACGCCGTAGGTTAGTTTTCTTTCTGCTCCTCTTTATTTTCTTTTCTAAATTAATTATGCATTAAAACTAATAATTCCCACTAACCTATTTTATTATTTCAAGCTTGACCCACTATTATAAAAAAAAATAATCAAATTACCCACAAATTAATTAACTATAGTTAAATGACTATTCAAAATTATCAAAAATGACCTTTCGGGTAATTACAATATTCTCTTAACAAGCATGAATTTAGTACTTTAAAGATATAAATTATTACTAATTTTTGCGCCAACATCAATTACATCTTGTTTTATTTTGATTTAGAGTAGGGCACCAGTTGGATACCAAATTAATACTCATGTAATCTTACATTAAATAATATCAATTGCTATTAGGATACCAAATGCATACCACAATTACCTTATATAATTATCACTAATATGAATACGATCTTATATATTAAACTGAAATGAATTTTATTTCCAGCAGTATGTAATTTTGTATGATTAATGAATGAATCTTGTATAAAACATGAACAATATATTAAACACTTAGCTATAATGCATTTCATACCATTTCATATCAAAACAAAATATGAGTCTAAAAGACAAAATAAAATAAAAAAATTTATATAGTCTAAACAAATAAACTATCATTTTTTTGGCGCATGGTAATTTGAACATGTCGTCCTGTTGTGGCCCACTTGATGACATCTACTGCAAGTAACTTTAGACCTTTTGAATTTCACATCAGTAAACCCCTTCCAGCGTTCAAAGTTGCAGTCTTCCTACCGTTCTCTTTGGACCAGGCGACATCAATTTAGGCTCTGAAACATAACTTGGTATATCCCATGTACTCTCGCATGGGAGAGGTTCAACAGGATCGCATATGCATCTTGAAATTTCTTCAACGTATAAAAAGGAGAGCAGTAATCTGTTTCATGCAGTCTTCTGTACCTAAGAACTGTCATTCCATGTCCGCATGATATCTCATCATTTTGAAATCTTCTGCAATTACATTTCGTAGTGTTGAAGCATACTATGTACCGCTCTGGTCCATCAACAACAGCATGCATATGAACTGTTGATGATATTACTTAACACACAAAAATATTGGTCATTAAAATGTTGTTACCAAAAAACAAGCCACAAAAAAAGTTTCAACTATATATACAGAATGGATATCAAATTAATTTCAGCTACTTGTATAATGTAATGTTCATGCTATTTGGCAGTTTATACCAAATTCATTCAGTAATAATATCAATTGCATACATGAATACCTTTGCATATAAATGAATAAAGGAAATAATCATACCCTCATACTGATAGAAAAAATAATACTTTTCTGGAGCTTAAGATCATATTTTTTTGTCAACTCTGATCTAGTTTTTGCAGCGTTCTCGTTGTGCTTATGAATCCATGTTTGAACTGTTATCCTCATAAATACGAGAACTGAAATCATTGGCAACCTCCTTGCTATCCTTTTAATATTATTTAAAGATTCGGCTATGTTTGAAGTCATGGTCCATGTTCGCTTACATTTTGAATAAACCCTTGACCACTTGCTATACTCGATATTGAATAAATAATCTCTTAGTCTTGTGTCTATTTGGTATATTCTTTGCATAATCGCCTCAAATTGTTGTATTGTATAAGCCTTTGCCATGGTAAAAAAAAGCTTCTTCAAATCTCACTTTCATTTCTTTCAAATTTCAAAACAGAACCAAGATAGGTCTGCTCCAATATGTATAGATAACCTGGAAGTTTTTCCATTGTTACAATTATTTTTACAATTTGATATCCGAATATCACAACACAACAATATATTAACTGGATACAAACTGGATACCAATTGGATTCAGTTTTGGCACATCATGGATATCAATTGAACACACAATGAAACCAAATGGATAATGGATACTAATCTATAAATAAACTGCATGCCAAATGGCTACCAAATTGTTGCATTGCTAAAATTCATACCAATTCAGTTTATAAAATAAAATACAAAAGTTAGTTCGAATAAAAACCTGGGAGTTTAGCATAAGACTCAGCCGGATCTCCACACACCAATTTTATTGCCTTTACTTTAGCTCGCCAGACCTGCATATATATCAGCGAAACATCATGTACTTTCAACATGTCTTCCGCTATATCTTTCGGAGTGTATACAGTTATTGGGTCAGTAAATTTATCCATTATCAAAACCGCTACAACGCCAGTGATCCCCTGACTCCTTGCATACACTCTATCTCTAGCGGAACAAGTGTGATCCGCACAGTATTTTCTGATTTTGAATAGCCCAGTTTGATTCAAACATGATGAATTCATCAACCAAGAACAATTTTCAGAAGGACACTTCAGGTAATAATTGTTTCAGAAAATAAAAAATGATCCATCAAAAACTGTTATACCAAATTCATACAAAAATAAATTCAAATACAACCAAACAATTAAATTATTACCAAGAAGAATTAGAACGAGATACAAGAAATCTGAATTTTTCGACAACCCCATAATGTCGCATCACCTCCATAAGTGCTTCCTTATCCTTGTAAATCTGATTTTCAGCTATACACAAATTAGAAAGGTCACTAATTACTCCATCTCCTTCATCAGTATTTTCATTAACAACTCCACCCAAATTCATTCCAACTAAGCGGATGGAGTTATTTGAGTATAAATCAAAATTAGTTAGCAGTCTACTAACATTAGAATGTCTCCTATCCACAACAACTACAGAATCCTGATTATCCATTGCAATATTTTTCAAAGTTATTGACAATGGATATTTCGTAAAAAAATCTACACTAGCTTTCTTTTGATCTAAAAAAACCCGCACACCAACATCATTGTGGATACTAACAGGTGGACATCGATCACTAACTATATATTTTATCTCTATATCATTAATAAAAACATCTATCATAAGCTGTGATGTTATCGCACTTACTAGACCACTATATAGACTAGAAGATTCATAGATAGTCCCCTCCATCTGAAAATCAACATATTTTCCTGTTTCATTAAAAAACAAACAGTTAGTCTTACATTATACAGAGCAATTATAAATATTTTCTATTTATATTAACTTTTAATACCAAAGATAATACAAATTTAATCCACAACTTCATTCTACTCACACAAAAATTACACACACTCGTCATTACTTATTCATACAAATATCATTCAGACAGTATACCAAAATTCATACCATAAAATAGATTTCATAAAAAAATAACATTTCACTTTTCATATCAACTTAATACACATTTCATACTTATTACTCATATTTTTTACACAATACTAAATAATTTTTCATACCAATTAGTTCATTCTTCTCACACAAATTTATACACAATCGTCAGTACTTATTCATAGCAATATCATTCCAAAACATTCTACAATAATTCACACCATAAAACACATTATATAAAAAAAAATCACTTTTCATACCAACTTAAAACACTTTAGATACACAATAGTGAATAAACTTTCATACCAATGTCATTCCATTTACACTACCAAATTCATTCCAACCTATACATTTTATTTATATTTTCAGGAAAAAAAATACTATTCCATATTATAATTTTAATTTGCATACCAAATTTCATAC
Organism: Solanum stenotomum; assembly: GCF_019186545.1. NCBI lineage: Eukaryota > Viridiplantae > Streptophyta > Magnoliopsida > Solanales > Solanaceae > Solanum > Solanum stenotomum. Next base: position 9,083,559 of record NC_064285.1, read on the forward strand.
TTTAATCTCATTATTATTATCAAATTGACTAAAGAAATACCCGTTTCATAACAATATTACAACAAATTTCATACTTTTTTTTAAACAAATTTCATAACTTTACAACGATAAAACTATTACTATTCTATACATTTATACTCAAATCATTCATATATTAAGCCAATTTCGCACGAATTCATGTTTTTGACAGTATACAAAGTAACAAAAAAAAAAACGTACCAACAAAATCATTAACTATAGTTTCACAAAAAATATTACTTATTATCAACAAAATGCATTTTTTATACAAAAAACATCACAACTTAAATCTATTGACGATTTACAAAAATAAAATCACAAAATGTGATTTACAGTTTCATTGCTCTTTTTTTTTCTACTGATGATTTACAAACAATAAATTGGATCCCATCTACCACCGTGTTTAATTAATATAGATAAGAAGTCGTCCATCACAACAAAATCAAGATTTTTCAAACAAAAAAAACTTGAACTAATCGCCAGTGACAAGAATTCTGGGAAAAAAAAAACGAAGAGAGAGAAATGTGGAAGAAAATGGAAAAAATCAGAATTTTTAATTAATTTTAACAGATTCGAGTGAATTAAGAAAATTAAATATTACTAATTAGTTTGAATTTCCTTAATTTATGCTAATTAATAATTATTTTCAATCAATTCAAATTTAATTAATTAATACACCTATTTCCGTTTTTTATCTTCTTCTTTTTTCAGAATCGATTTATTTTAATTTTTTAACTTTTTATTTTTTTCAAAACAGATTTTACAATTTTTTTTATTTTTTAATAAAATGTTACAACCTGAAATTTTTTATTGTTACAACTTGAAAGTTTTATTCTACTGCTATAACTTGAAAATATTAGTCTTACATATGTCATATTTAAAATTTTCACGTAATAAAAAGCATAAAATCCCACCTTCAATAATAAAAATATTTATTTACAATAATACCCTCCACACTTTTTAGCTTTGGAAAATGGAAAATGTTTTGATTGGGATTCGAAAGGTTATTATGTCATTAATCAATCTAATATATGTACATGTGTTAACCCTTGGTATTAATAGTACATAAAAATCCGCAGTTTTAATAATACACACCTCATCAATGCACAATAAAATGTATAACTGATACAAATTCTCATACTTGAATCAAGAAAGCATACATTTCATCCAATACACAACATTTATTGAATATATTAATATCTTACATAAACTTGATATATCATCAAAGTTCATAACATTACATTTCTCATGAGCATTCCACCAAATGTTCCTCCAAGCACCTGCATGTTCGAATTAGTTTATTTATTGTCTGATTTTTATCTTTACTCAAAGAGAAAGTTAAGTCTTTACTTTTATTTTGAAAAACTTAATCCATTTTTATTGCTTCTACTAATTGATTTTGGAAAGAGAAATATGATTTGGTAGCGCATTCAATTAGTTGTTTATATAACTAAAGATCAAACAAGAACTTACCTTTGACTTTGCTTCTTCCTTATCTGTCGCATAATAATTTTGTGTTCCAACTTTTCAAGAATTGTTGCAAGCCATTTCAGATTTCCAGTTGAGATCATGATATATATAATGGATACTCCAATACATAACCCACTTCCATATCCCATAAGAGCAGCTTTCCAAAAATCATTTATAAATTCAGAATTGCTTTCTTCATCATCTGACTCATAATCGCTATTATTATTTGTCTCCGGTGTCCAATTACTTCCACAACCTTTCGAAACTGGGAATCCTTGTAATCCATCATTACCTTCATATGAATTATTTTGAAATGTATCAAATTGATGTCCTTGAGGAATGCATCCTTGGAGATGATTGTGAGAGAGATTTAAGAATGAAAGAAATGTAAGAGCAACAAGTTGTTGTGGTATCTCTCCTGAAAGCTGGTTGAACGAAAGATCCAATGATTCGACTAAAGATAAACTTTCAAGTGATGATGGTATATTACCTTGCAATCTGTTATGAGACAAATTTAGCACCCGAAGTGCAATGAGATCTCCCAAACTACTTGGAATATTTCCTTCAAATTTGTTACTTGAAAGATCAATAGTTATGAAAATTGTCGAAATTCTATCCAGATCATACTCCATTCCCTTCGTTGAAACTGTTACAGAATCATTGTAATCTCTCTCTCCAGATTTACCAAGATATGTTGGTACCTTCGCTGTTTTATCAATTGTCCTCATGGCTTTCAATTTTTGAAATAGACTAGTCGACAAGTTTCCTGTGAAACCATTGTAAGAGAGATCTATGATTCGAAGCTCAGAAAACATGTTTTCATTACTTAAAGCTCTAATTGTCCCATGTAATTTGTTCGACCTCAAGCTTAAAACTTTCAAATTTGACAATTTTTCAAACCATATTGGGAATGTGTCGCTAAAGTGATTGTCTCCTAAATCAAGAATTTCCAAGTTTTTGCAATTGGCTAAAGATCGGGGGATTTTTCCTTCTAATTCATTGTCATGCAAGTCTAAGCTTCTGAGTACACTTCCATTGCTAAAAGTTTCTGGAAGAGTCCCATAAAGATTGTTTTGGTGGATATCCAAAACCTCAAGATGACCACCCATGTTGCCAAAACATTGTGGAATTTCTCCCTTCAAATTGTTTCTACCCAAATCTAAAATCCTTAGTGACGTTAGATTGCAAATAGACGAAGGGATATCTTCACCGAGATTATTATCTTCTATTTTCAATACCTCGAGTCCACTGATATTAACTAGACATTGCGGAATTTCTCCCGTCAAGTTGTTTCTCCCCAAATACACCACTTCCAATTTCATCAAATTGCAGAAAGATGAAGGAATTTTCTCAGTGAGATTGTTGTTGTGGAGATACATCCATTGCAAGTTTCTCAATTTGCCAAAGGAATCCGGAATTGAACCAATGAGTTGATTAATATTTAAATACATAGTAACAAGTCTTCCTATATTCCCCAACTCACTTGGAATCGAACCAGAAAGGTTGTTAGCAAAGAGAGACAAAAGATACAACTCATTCAAATTCCCCAAAGAAGTAGGAATAGAACCACTAAGAAAATTAGTAGAGAAATCTAAATAACTAAGAGTCCTTAGGTAACCTATTTCTTCAGGAATGGAGCCAGAAAGGTTATTCTGATAAAGGAACAGAACAGAAAGGTTGGTCAAATTTCCCAATGAAGCAGGAATAACACCACTTAGAGAATTCTTAGCCAAAACTAGTTGACTAAGAGACCTTAAATAACCTATTTCTTCAGGAATGGAGCCAGAAAGGTTATTCTGATTAAGATATAGAATAGACAGTCTGGTCAAATTTTCCAATGAAGGGGGAATAAAGCCAAAAAGGTGATTCTCATTAAGATACAAATCAGATAAGCTAGTCAAATTTCCCAATGAAGCAGGAATAGCACCACTTAGAGAATTCTTAGCCAAAACTAGTTGACTGAGAGACCTTAAGTAACCTATTTCTTCAGGAATGGAGCCAGAAAGGTTATTCTCCTGAAGATATAGAATAGAAAGGTTGGTCAAATTTCCCAATGAAGTAGGAGTAGAGCCCGAAAGGCGATTCCCATTAAGAAACAAACTGGATAAGTTGGTCAAATTTCCCAATGAAGTAGGAATAGAACCATTAAGAGAATTAGTACCCAAATCTAGAGAAGTAAGAGACCTTAAATAACCTATTTCGGTAGGAATCGAGCTAAAAAGATTATTCTGATAAAGAGACAAAATAGACAAGTTGGTCAAATTACTCAATGAGGCAGGAATGGAACCATTTAAAAGGTTGTCATAGAGGTAAATGGTCTGAAGCTTGGCAAGTGAACCGATTTGTGATGGGATTGTGCCTGAAATTAAATTGATGTGCAAGTCAAGATAGACAAGATTAGTGAGATTACCAATTTCAGGTGGGATAGTTCCAGAGAGATTATTCATACTAAGATCAACATATTCAAGAAAAGGAAGAGTCGAAAATGGAAAATCATAGAGTGTACCGATGACACGAGCACCTTGAATATCCAACTTGCTTACCCTACCATTTAAGCACATAACTCCATACCATTCCTCACATGCATTCGAACTTTGTGTCCATGAAGTCAATAAGGAATTAGTCTGGTTCTTGAAAGTTGCTTTCCATTTTAGGAGGGCAATTGCTTCCTCCATGGAAGCGAAAGTAACCGTAAAGAGATATAAGATAATGAGAAATTGAACTATTTTGGGAACCATCATCAAATATATTGATATGCAATTTTCTTGGATTATTTTCCTTTTGATGAACTTGTGTAGTGTACACAATTATTTATATTGTAGAGAACTTTTTTTAAGGTATTGCTAGTCAATGACAAGTCAGTATTATTATAATAATAATTATTTTAATAAAATTATATATCCTATTGGACAAAAGTTTCTTTAGTCAAGCATTAGATGCCAAATGAATAGAGAAATATTATTCTTAATTTAGACCAGCGTCATATATACGACAGATACTTATGATTTTTTTTTTTAATCTTTTCTAATAGATATGATTGTTTTAACAACAAATACTCCGTTTTCATCAACCAACAAAGAGTTGGATTTAGTCAAGCATAAGAAGTCAAATAAGTAGGTAGGAAAACATTATATTCTTCTGTTCCTTTTTAGTTATCATGTTGCCCTTTTCGAGAGTAAATTTGATTAATTTTCAAAATTAAATTAAATTACATTTAAAATAAAATTTTAGATATTTAAAAACTATACGAAAAGTATTATAAATTGTAACTTTTTTCATATTTATAAGATGAAAAAATACATCTTAAAATATTTATCAAAATTTATATCATTTGACTTTCAAAAAGAAAATTATGACAATTAAAAAGAAATGGAGAGAGTAACTTGCAAACGGGTCTAGTCATTGGTCTCCTTTTGTATTTAATTTATTTTGTCTAAAGATATAAAATGTATTTTGTTGGTATTAGGAAACTTGTTTCTGTAGCCCTTCACAATTATTTTTTTAATTTTTAGATTTATTTTTTTCTGAAAGATGTTTATTTTTATATATATAAAAGATCATTTCTCAACTCAATGCACAAGTGTTGTTTCGTGAATTATCGGCCGGCCGGGTCAATATTAATAATATTGCACTAAACTACACTGTCATATTTACGTACAAATCACGTAAGAGTCATAGAACAAGTTATGTATAGATGATATTTAACGAAAAATTATATAAATACACAACTTAAATATTATAATCTCTAAAATTTTTTATCATTTAAAAAATTACTAAAATTCCTTCTTGGATACATCCATATTCCCTCTCGGATACATCCGTATCCCCTCTCGGATACATCCCTATTCCCTCTCAGATACAATCATTCCCTCTCGGATACATCCCTATTCACTCTTGTATACATCCCTATCCCCTCTCAGATACAGCCCTATCCCTTCTCAGATACATCCCTATCCACTCTCGTATAAATCCCTATCCTCTCTTGGATGCATCCATCCCATAAAGTAATGTATCATTTGTAATGTAATCCGAGAGCAATGAAAAATTCAAAATTTTTGTAATTGGGAAAATTTCTGAAATAAAATGTAATTAACCCCTAAATGCATGTGGTTTCGATAAGTTTCCCAATAATTAATCCTATGAAAACTAGGCCACAAATAAACCAAATCAATTAAGAAGATTAAACATTTATCATTTAGGTTTTCTTCATCTCAATTTTTGTGACTTTGTTTGAATCGACATAAAGTTTAAGATTTTTTTATTTTTTTTTTAAGTTTGTGATCTAAAACTCTCGTTGATTATTTATATGACTATAAGTTATTTCATTTAGGGTGAATAGAAAGTTTAAAGTTAAATTATTTTCAATTATAGAAGGTGACAATCATTTGATGATGGACTAAAAAATAAATTATGTCACGTAAATTGGAACATGAAAGTAATTGAATATGAGTTGCTTCTTATAACATGTAATTTTTTTTTCTAGTTCGAGTTTCAATTGTTTTATCATTTAATTAAATTATATTGTATTTTCAATATTTCCAGAAGATTGTTTATTTCAATTGAATACAAATTCTATTTATTGAGAGTTTCTGTAGTTTTCAGTTATTCTTCCAGCAATTGCCAACTTATTCACTTACTATTAATAACAACACTCTGGAACATAACAACTATCAAATAGTTCAAAAATAGGTAACTAAGGATTATATTGGGTGCTTCCTAATATATGACGATTTCTATTGTTACAAACATACAATTCTTGGGAGATAAAGAAACAGAGCGAACCAAATAGTGAATCATTTTAATCAGATAAAGAGAAACTCAGAGATAAATATTATCCTACTTAAGATAAAATGTCACGGATTTTTCATAAGCCCTTCAATATTATTGTATAGGTGCATTTGATCTATATTGCAGAAGTTTTTTTGAATCCAGAACTTCTTAAATATTTTGAGAAATTTTTAAAAATAATTTGATTAACTCAGTTATCTTTTTGGTAGGGCGTTCAATCCTAGGGAATGGATTAATATATCATAGATCACTTCTTTCCTAAAAATAGATACGATGTTAATTTGAATTAATTTGAGTTAATAACCAAAAACATTAAATATATGACATTAAAAACAATAACTTCTAATTTATCCTGTTTATATCAAGAACTAATAAAACCCAAAATATTAATGTAATTCTTAGTAATGAAAAGTATGTATGGTACAACATTTTTCAGTTAATTTCTCAAAACGGGTTTGCTTAAAGCAGCTTACATCTCATGTATGATTTGCAAGATATTGCAATGAGCGAATTTATTGTGTGTACGCCCAAAGAGTAGCAACTACAAATTAATCCGAAAATTTCCAAAAAAAAGAAAAAAGAAAGACTTTTTTTTTTAAGTATGGTGTCATATTGACGTGGAATATAAGTCGTGCTCAACAAGTACATATAACTAATGGGCGCCAAATAATGAACAATATTTGCTAGGCCTACACATATCTCAACTTTTAAAAAAAACTAATTTAATCAAATTTTCAATTAGGGTGTGCATTCAGTTTTTCGGTTTGGTTTTTCACTATTTGGTTTGGATTTTTCGGTTTTTGATTTATAAAAGTGTAACCCAATCCAATCCAAAATAAATTTGGTTTGGTTTGGTTTTCCTTTATTCGGTTAGGCTTTTTTCGGTTTGGTTGTTCGGTTATGTCAATAATTAATAACATAACCAAAGTAATAATATTGATTCTCTTAAATATACTTTATAATATAAATCATAAGTTAAACTTAAAACACAATACTTATAATTACACCTATTATAGATGTTCAAATATAAAATATAAATGTACATGATGAAAGGCAATAACCAAAAAGGGACAAAAGTGGTTAAATCCAACTTAATTCTAACCTAAACACACACACACACACACACACACACATATATATATATATATATATATATATATATATAAAATTCGGTTTTTTTCGGTATTTTGGTTTTTATTTTTTTAATCCAAAACCAAACCAAAAAAATAGACAAAGTAATTTATTAATCCAAAACCAATCCGAAAAACCGAAAAACCAAAAAACCAATCCAAATAAAAATTCGATTTGGTTATTTGGTTTAATCTGAATAGTGCACACCCCTATTTTCAATATAACAAAAAAGAAAAAAAAACGAGAACAACATTTTTGGAAGTTAATAAAAAAATTGGATTAAAATTTTAAAAATAGGTGATTAAAATTGTTCATGGCTTCCCATTATCTCAAAACCTTAGTGGAACAGCATTAGCCAAAAAAAGGCAAAATCTTTGATATGTTTGGATTATTTAATTTTTAAATCATCATATTACCATCTTAGTTATGCTATATAAACTCCTAATTCCTCCATTCTAAAACACACAAGAAAAAGAAAAACAAACAAATATCTAGCCTTAGAATCCAATAATTCTTCTGAATGGGAAGCCAAATGAAGAAGCAATGGCTTCAATTTGCTTGTGCTTTGGCATTTTTCTTGATTGCCACATGCACTATGGCTTATTCACCTTATAATTCTTATGAATCATCAGATTCAACATATAATAAAGTACCAAACACAGTAGTCAAAAGTGAAGGCTTCAAGGTACCCTCAGAGTCAGAAAAGGAATATAAGTCGTCATTTTTGTCGAAAAATGATTACTATAAGAAGCCATTAGTTTCAGAAGATAACTATAAGAAAGTACCCTTTGTTCCCGAACATGAATCATTCTTGCCAAAGAATGATTACTACAAGAAGCCATTATTTTCAGAAAATAACTACAAGAAAGAGTCATATGTTCCTGAGGTACCCTCAATGGCTAAACCAGAATATAAGGAGCCATTTTTGCCAAAATTTGACTACTTCAAGAAGCCATCATTTTCAGAAGATAACTACAAGAAAGAGTCATATGTTCCAGAGGTACCCTCGATGGCTAAACCAGAATATAAGGAGTCATTTTTTTCAAAATTTGACTACTTCAAGAAGCCATTAGTTCCAGAAGATAACTACAAGAAGGCGTCATATGTTCCAGAGGTACCCACAAAGCCTAAACCGGAATACAAGGTACCATCTTTGCCAAAGAATGACTACTATAAGAAGCCATCAGTTCCAGAAGATAATTACAAAAGGTATCATATGTTCCAAAGGTGCCCTTAGTGCCAAAAGAAGAATACAAGGTACCTTCTTTGCCAAAGAATGATTACTACAAGAAGCCATCAATTCTAGAAGATAACTACAAAAAGGTACCATTTGTTCCAGAGGTGCCCTCAGTGACTAAAGAGGAATACAAGGGGCCTTCTTTGCCAAAAAATAACTACTACAAGAAGCCATCAGTTTCAGAAGATAACTACAAAAAGGTGTCATATGTTCTAAAGGTGCCCTCAGTGCCTAAAGAAGAATACAAGGTACCTTCTTTGCCAAAGAATGATTATTACAAGAAGTCATCAGTTCCAGAAGAAAACTACAAAAAGGTACCATTTGTTCCAAAGGTTCCCTCAGTTCCTAAAGAAGAATACAAGGTGCCTTCTTTGCCAAAAAATGACTACTACAAGAAGCCATCGATTTCAGAAGATAACTACAAAAAGGTGTCATATGTTCCAAAGGTGCCCTCAGTGCCTAAAGAAGAATACAAGGTGCCTTCTTTGTCAAAGAGTGACTACTACAAGAAGCCATCACCTTCTCCATCACCACCACCTCCATATTATTAAATTTCCATCTTTCATCTTCAACATGGATGTTTCATTTTAGTCCTTCTCAAACTCAACATATATAACCCATAAGGTTCTCATATTATGAGTTAGAAGGCATGATATCAAAATTTGTATTTATTTATTTATTTATCCTATTCCTACTTCGGTTTGTAATTGTTTTGTCATTTAAATTCTATATTTTGAGCGAGAAATTTATTTCAATTGAATACAAGTTCTTTTTATTGAGAGTTTATGTAGTTTTCATCTATTCTTCCATCAATTACCAATTTGTTCACTTACTATTAATAACATGTAATGACCCTAAAGGTCATTTTTGGAAATTTTCATAAAATGACTGTTTTACCCCTCCCGATAGTTGCCCCGAGTCCTAATTGTTGTATTTTCGAAGTTGGTTTGAAGGAAAATTGATGAAAAGTTGAGTTTTTGGAAAGTTGAGTTTTTAAGAGTTAAAGTTTGGTTAAAAGTGTTATTTCGAGTCATTTGGAGTTTCGAGACTCGAATCGGATTTCCGTCGATTCTAGCAGTTTTAGAATGTCGAAACTGGTCTATAAGAATTTACGGAGTCAAATTTGGAGTTAAAACGAAGATTTGAGGTCCTAAGTTGCAAAAATTGTGAAATTTTGATCAAGAGTTGACTTTGGTCAACAAACGAGGTTTCGGTGCTCGAAATAGAATTCCGAGGGCACCGTTGGATTTAGGGGGTGATTCTAAGTCTAGAATGAATCTTGGTTGAATTTTTAGAGGCCCCGAGTGCGTTTCGAGTTTTTGAGCCTAAAGTTAGTTTCTTGATGCCTTATCGTATACCGGATCAAGGAGACCTCGAATTCAAATTTCGACGATTTCATTGAGTCCGAAATGTCATTTTCAAGCTAGTAGCATATTTGATTTGTGTTCGGGAAGTGCCAAATGAGTTTTGGGTGAGCTTTTAAGTTTCATGGATGCTTTGACACTATTTCAGCAAATTGTGGCAACTAAAGGGTTCATTATTAGTTTTAAAGGTCAAAAAATTATTCCGAAGGTTCTGAAATTTCTATCATGAATTATAGGACTTATCTGCAAATTTTGGTGCATTTTCGCTAACCCGAGATTGGACTTTTATCGCAAATAAGAAATAATTGTTTACCGAGTAGAAATGATATTTGACTGGGTAAACGAGCATGAAATTGAGCTCCGATTGAACGAGCAGGTCCGTATCATTATTTAAGGCATTTACAAAAAAGAATCGGGTCATTTCACTATCGTATATTGAAATTACGGCCTCTTTAGTGAAAGATTAATTGCTGTTTTTCTGGTGCATAACAGTCATGTACTGTTATAAAAATCTCAGACTGTGTTTATTTGGTATTTTGAGCATATCGGGAGTTCTAGAGATCGGAATGGAGTGATTCTTACGGGTTTCTTCTTGAATTAATATGAGGGTTAGTATTCAATCTTCAATTTGATATTTTCTCATAATTTCTTTATCTGGTTTTTTTTCCTATCCGTAAATCTCTTGGAAAAAATTGGGGTTTTATCGATTTGGACTCCCTTTTTGATGAAAAAAGTATATTTACGATCCTTATGTTATGGGTAAACTGATTTTAACATAAAATTATTGATTCATCGATTATTTTCATCATATTAACCGCGTACAATTTGGACTTTCCCGGTAAAGTTAAAGTTTGACAAATTGAGAATTTCAAGGTCAATCTTAACTCCGTTTTTGATGAAATTTCATATTTGAACTTATATAAGCATGGGTAAGATGTTTTTCAAGAGATATTTCATTTTCGAGTCGAGGTTTCGGATTCGAATATTTTAGGCTTCTTCACAAGAACGTGGATTTTCCTTCAAATTGAGTTTGTGAATTGATTTCAACTCCGTTTTCAAATTGGTTTTCACCATTAGCTTCCAAATACTTTAAGGACCATTTTACATAAAAAAATTCCAGATTTGGGTATCATTTTCCGGTATGAGACTTTTGTACAGTTTTGCCCTTTTTCCCTAAATTTCTTGATTTTGGTGTCATTGAACTCGAATTGTGATTGTGAATAATTGTTTGAATAGATTATCGTGATCTGGATTATACTCGGAAAGGAAAGGCTCAAGTCAAGTAACTTTTGGAGTTCGTTTTACGGCAAGTGGCTTCAAAACTTTGTAAAACTCTTAGACTACGCATGACTACTTTCCTAATTGTGTTGGGGGGTAATGGGGATTGAGGATGAGTTTTATTTGTTGATTGAAATTGTTGTAAATGAAAGATGGAGAATAAAACGAGCTAAATGTGTTATATGTGACTTGAATTTGTTGAATAAGTCATGTGATAACTGATATTGAGGGGATAGAAGAGCATGAGAAGGCTATGATTGATACAGACATTGATGTTGAGACAGATGATGTGTAATACTATGATGTGGTTGTGATATGATTGTGATTGAGACAGGTGATATGTAATACTATGATGTGGTCATGATATGGTTGTGATTGAGACAGGTGATGTGTAATACTATGATGTGGTCGTGATATAGTTGTGATTGAGACAGGTGATGTGTAATACTATGATGTGGTCGTGATATGGTTGTGATTGAGACATATGATGTGTAATACTATGATGTGATCGTGATATGATTGTGATTGATGACATGTGCATATTCATTATTCATCTCATGTGTGAACTATCTGTTGCATGAGTTCTAAGACACTGATATGAGGATGGATGGATATGAGAGACAGTTGAAACTAGCTCCGGTTAGCGATTTGGATACCGATGGGATCTGGTTCCGGCGGTGATACATGGTCCATGTGTGGCCCCCATGGATTCTGATTTGAGAATTCAGTGCGGACTGATTACGTCAACAGATGTGTATCGTAGGACAGACATGCATCACGACTACATGACATCATTATTGCATTTTGCATCGCATTTGTCTTATCTTTGTCTGTGATGTTGGGATTGTATCGGTTTACCCTTCTTATGTGGAATTTGATCTACTTGCTCTTATTTGTTGATCTGAGGTTGATGAGGATATACTGTTTGTTCTGGCTGTTGAATGTGATATGTTTAGTACATGTTGGTTGGTTTGTTGCTAGATTGAAGTTTCGGTGGTTCGATTGGGATTGAAAGGAGTTGTTTGTAGCTACTAGTTTTGCTTAGTTTAGAGTTACTTGCGAGTACCTGTGATTTTCGGTACTCACCCTTGCTTCTACACAATTGTGTAGGTTGACAGCTCTCTCAAGATTCGGCTTAGTATTTTCTTTAGCAAATTGAGCTTCGGGACATACTCGAGAGGTAGCGGTTCATTCCAGACGTGCCCTTGAGTTATCTTTACTTTCAGTTTTGTTCTATTCGAGAACTATACACTGAGACTTGTATATTTTTATTCAAATTCTGTATTTAGATGTTTGTACATGTGACAACCAAATTCTGGGTAGTGTTGAGTCTTAATTAAAGTCTTCCGCTTATTTATTATCTTTTATTCTAGTATTTTCTACTTCTCTATTGTTGTGGTTGGGTTAGGCTGACGTGTCCGGTGGGAAATGGACACGTGCCATCACATCCGGATTTGGGGTGTGACATAACAAAACTCTGGAACATAACAACAATCAAATAATATTTCAAAAATAGGTTACTAAGGATTATATTGGGTGAATCGCCTGATAAATTACTCAATAGAATTGGAAAGAAGAAAGAAACTATCTCTATTGTTATAAACATACAATTCTTGGGAGATAAAGAAATAAAGCGAACCATTTCAATCAGATAAAGAAAAAATCGACGATAAATATTACACTACTTAAGATAAAATGTCACAAATTTTTCATTAGCCCTTCAATATTTATCATTAAGTTATTGTTTAGGTGCATTTGATCTATATTGCAGAAGTTCTATTCTTAAAGTATGAAATTTTTTAAAGCCAGAACTTCTAAAATATTTTGAGAGTGTTTTTTTTTTTAAAAAAATTGATTGACTCAATTATCTTTGTGGTAGGGTTTGATCCTAGGGAAGATTGAAGTAATATCTCATATATAGAGCACTTTTTTTCTTAAAAATAGATCATACACGACGCAAATTTGAATCAATTTGAGTTAATAACCAAAAACATAAAATATATGACATTAAAACAATAGCTTCTAATTTTTTCCTGTTTGTATCAAGAAGAACTAATCGAACCCAAAATATTGTCATTCTTGGTAATGAAAAGTATTCATGGTATCTCGCAAGGATAAGAGAGGAAAGAGATCGATTTCTTCTACCAACATATGCTTTTTCAATTGATTTGTCACAACAGGCTTGCTCAGAGTTACTTACATCTCATGTATGATTTGTATGATATTGCACATAAGCGGATTTATTCAATATGCATCCAAAAAATAGCAACTGTGATTTAAAAAAAAAAAAAGTAAGTGTGGTGCCATGATGTGGATTATAAGTCGTGCACAACAAGTACATATAATTAATGGACACCAAATAATGAACAATATCTTTTAGGCCTACACGTATCTCAACTTTTAAAAACTAGTAATTTAATCAAATTTTCACTATACCAACAACAAAAAAAAAGAACAACATTCTTGGAAGTCATTAAAAAATTGGATTAAAACTTTAAAAATAGGTGAGTCAAGCAAATGTGTATGAATTGATCATGGCTTCCCATTATCTCAAAACCTTAGTGGAACAGTACTAACCAAAAAATGGCAAAATATTTGATATGTTTGATTTATTTATATATTTAGAGCATCCAAATTAAATAACCAAATCACCATCTTAGTTATGTTATATAAACTCCTAATTCCTCCATTCTAAAACACACTAGAAAAAGAAAAATAAACAAATATCTAGCTTTAGAATCCAATTCTTCTCAATGGGAAGCCAAATGAAGAAGCAATGGCTTCAATTTGCTTGTACTTTGGCATTTTTCTTAATTGCTACCTGCACTATGGCATATTAACCTTATTCTTATGAATCATCATATTCAACATACAATAAAGTACCAACCACAATAGTCAAAAGTGAAGACTTCAAGGTACCCTCGGAGTCGGAAAAGGAATATAAGTCGTCATTTTGGCCAAAGAATGATTACTACAAGAAGCCATCAGTTTTAGAAGATAACTATAAGAAAGTACCTTTCGTTCCCGAACATGAATCATTCTTGCCAAAGAATGACTACTACAAGAAGCCATCATTTTCGGAAGATAACAACAAGAAGGAGCCATATGTTCGAGAGGTACCCTCGATGGCTAAACCAGAATATAAGGAGCCATTTTTCCCAAAATTTGACTACTTCAAGAAGCCATCAGTTCAGAAAGATAACTACAAGAAGGCGTCATTCCAGAGGCATCTTCGATTGCTAAACCAAAATATAAGGAGTCATTTTTCCAAAATTTGACTACTTCAAGAAGCCGTTAGTTCCAGAAGATAACTACAAGAAGGTGTCATATGTTCCAAAGGTACCCACAGAGCCTAAAGCGGAATACAAGGTACCATCTTTGCCAAAGAATGACTACTATAAGAAGCCATCAGTTCCAGAAGACAAGTACAAGAAGGCATCATATGTTCCAGAGGTACCCTCGATGGCTAAACCTAAATATAAGGAGTCATTTTTGCCAAAATTTGACTACTTTAAGAAGCCATTAGTTTCAGAAGATAGCTACAAAAAGGTGTCATATGTTCCCAAGGTGCCCTCAGTGCATAAAGAAGAATACAAGTTGTCTTCTTTACCAAAGAATGATTACTACAAGAAACCATCAGTTCCAGAAGATAACTACAAAAAGGTGCCATTTGTTCCAAAAGTGCCCTCAATGACTAAATATGATTACAAGGTGCCTTCTTCGCCAAAAAATGACTACTACAAGAAGCCATCAGTTTCAGAAAATAACTACAAAAAGGTGTCATTTGTTCCAAAGGTACCTTCAGTGCCTAAAGAAGAATACAAGGTGCCTTCTTTGTCACCTTCTCCATCACCACCACCTCCATATTATTAAATTCCCATCTTTCATGTTCAACATGCATGTTTCATTTAAGTCCTCCAGCTCAACATACATAACCCAGAGGGTTCTCATATTATAAGTTAGAAGGCATGGTATCAAAATTTGTATTTCTTTATTTATTTATTTTTCCTTTTCTTACTTCGGTTTGTATCTGTTTTGTCTTTTAAATTCTATATTTTGAATGTTTCGAGAAATTTATTTCATTTGAATACAAGTTCTTTTTATTGGAAGTTTATATAAGTATATAGATTCATCTGGATTAGTCGGGCTCCAAGACAGACACTAGACAATGCAATATGGGAAACCAACCATATAAAGGAGTATATTGATTCATCTATTTTCCAGCAATTGCCAATTTCTTCACATAAATAGAGTAGCAAAACACTGGAACATAACATGGAAACCATAAGAAACTTCAAATACGTATTCCAGGTAACCAAAACAACAAACAAAAATAGAGAAAATAAAAAAGTTGGACGAACGGTACAAGCAATATTATTTTATAAGTGCCATTGAGTAATTACTTTATCCAATTATGAAATTGTGGTTACTCAACTACTAGTTATTAGTTTAAAAAATCACTTTTTTTGTTGAAGGAAGTTGGAATCAAGAAAAAAAATGACTTTCTCGGTTAATAACTATTAATTTAGTGACCATATGAGAAATCAACCGGTAATAATTTCTAAAAATGTCCTTTATTTGGGCTCATTTTGTGTTAAATTAAAGTTACAAAACTTCCAGCCATGGATCATTTTTATCAGATAAAAAGAAACCAGGAGATAAATGTTAAAAATGTTTTACTACTCACAATAAAATGTTATATATATATATATATATATATATTATTGCATTTAACTAATAAATTTTTCATTGACCATCTTCATAGGTTCGTGTGAATAAGAGATATAAATGACGATCCACATTGAACATTCACAAAAGAATCTGCAATATTATTTTGTGCGAAGCTTATTATTCAAGTTTGCACTTAAATTTTCTGAATTGATAATCATGTGCAACGCATGTGTTGAAAATCTAGTATATATATATATATATATATATATAAGAATTGGTGATTTAATCATCTTCTAGCTGATTTAAGTTAAAAGTTTTATAGACTAAATCATCTACTAGTAGTATATAAGTAATGCAGGTACATTAATGATATATATCATAGTTGTACTGACAGAATAGTGCAAATTGAGAATTTAGAACATGCTGCCTACTAAACTGAAGTGCTTTATAACATTGAGATTTCTATTGGGTAGAAATGAACGTTAGAGCATTAATCTAATTCCCTCATAATTGTTCAAGTGTACACTTAGCCAAGACGGAACAACAGATAAGGGCTTTTCGATTCAATTGTCCGAAGAGGATGTCAAATTATCTAGAATCCATGATCATGATGTAAGTAATGCAAGGAAGAAGAAGGTTACTTGGGAGAGAAGAGGAGAAAAATCTTTCATATCACTGAATGAATGTATTGTACTACATTATATACAGTACTGACACTTCTAACAAACTTTCTATCTGACTTATTCTAACCAACTCTACTCATCATTAATTAAGCTCACTTAATCAAGTGATTAGATTTAACAACCAACTACTGATAACTACTTCAACTAATCAGTGTACATCTACACATTTATTGATTTCTTTCACACTCCCCTCAAGCTAGAGGCTATGAAAATGTTCTTCATCCCTAGCGTGGACATCAAATATGAGTGTAGGTGTCGACCAAGTCCTTTTGTGAACAGGTCAGCAGGCTGTTCTGCAGTAGGCAAATAGACAGGCATAATCAGACCTTCTTGAACCTTTTCTCTAATAAAATGACAGTCTATGTCAATGTGTTTGGTCCTTTCGTGGAAGACAGGATTGGCAGCTATTTGGAGTATTGTCAGAGAACTATGTAACAGGAACCTTAATATCTATTCCAAGCTCTTTAAACAAGCTAGTCATCCACACCACTTCTGCAACTGAAGAAGCCATGACCATGTATTCAGCTTCAGCTGAACTCTGATGAGTCCATGATTTGGACTCATTTAGGGCTTCTTTTTAATAGATTTAGTGTCCTTAAATGCATATTTTGTGCCAATAGCTAATGTAAATCCTTAAATTTCAGATATTTGGATTGAGGAACAAAGCATGGACACTAATGAGCAAAAAGAAACAAGACCGCTGGAAGGACGAAGAAAAGAAGGCTTGAGGATCGCCTAATCCATTGGGTGAATCGCCGAATGGCTGATGTCTCGCTTAATGTTCCAGTGTGCCAAGCCCTGAAGGAGAAAATCAAGTAGGCGATAGAAAGGAGCAATCGGCGAGTCGCCGAACAGTTCCGCGATGCAGTGCCATATCGCCCAAAGTTACAAACCTTGAAGTTGTTGAAGGCCAAAGCAAAAAGGCGATGGAATTGATCAAAGGGAGGATCGCCGATCCAATCATCGATCCCGACTTATTGCGCCGAATAGTCCTTCGCAGCACATTTTTGGGCGACTATAAATACATTTTTAAATCTTTAGTTTAGTATCAAACATTCAATAGTTTTCATTTTTATTCAGTTTTCAAGTTTGAGAGCTGAGAACTGAGTTTAGAGACAATATTTCCTTAGCTTTGAAGATTTGAAGATTTCCATTTCTGAGAAATTGGAAGTGGGTGTTGAAGATTCTTCATCTTAGACCGTTGTAAAGACTATATCAATCCTATCCACTTGATGGAAACACAACTTAGTAACGATTTTTACCTTTTTATGATGTCTAGCTAAAACCCCAATTCTTGGGGTGTAATTATGTGATTATGGGTTGATTTAGCTGCTGGGTATTGTTAATTGATAGTGTAAATGTTGTTTAAAAGTGATTTCGTTCATTAATTGTGGTTGAAATTAATGAGTTGTAGTTGCAAATACAATCCTAACTTCGTGTTTTTGACTTGCTCGAGAGAGAGGTTTTAAAACCAAAATTTCTGAATCGATGATCTGTGGATATTGGGTTGTTATGGGTTCAGCTCGAGAGAGTGAACCCTAAACCCTTTTCCACTCATTCAGCTCGAGAGAGTGAATGGACTAAAGCGAAGGTTGTTCTTAATTGCTGCTTATTGGTGTTCGAGAGAAACCAATTTGATTCGCGGTAAATTATTCGAGAGAAAGTTTAACCCATTAAAGTCTAGCTTATTCACTGATTTACAACTATTCACTATTAATTGCATTTACCCGGTTGCCTACCTTAGCCCATAATCCAATCACATCCCTATTAGAACCCATCCCTATACTTGTTATTTTTGTATTATTTGTTGTTGTAGCTGATAGTTGAAACAAATCCCCCTGATATTTGACACTTGTGTCACCCATAACTTGAACCATGCTTTCATTCGTAAATATTTTTAGCTATGATTGACTTGATCATATCCCTACTTACCTATTGATTCTCAATTACAAACCACTCCCTTGGGACTCGACCCCAACTCACTAGTTGGGTTATATTACTACCTTACGATCGTTGACACTTAGTATTGGATAAAGTGCCCTGATATGTGAAATCAAACTCCTGGAAACATTAGCTCGTTTCTTAGACTGCCAAGATATAGGAGATTTCCCATATTGCATCAAGTAACCAGTAATTGATCTCTTACTATTAATACAAGCTCTCCAGTCAGCATCACAATATATCCTCAATAGTTCATCACCATCAAATGACATAAATATCCTAGTTCCTGGTTCATATTTCACATATTTAACCAACCTCATTGCTGCTTCCATATGAGATTTCTTTGGAGAATGCATAAATTGACTCAGACGTTGCATAACAAATGCAATGTCTGGTCTGGTGGTTGTGAGGTATAGTAACTTCCCAATAAGTTTCTGATAACCAATGGGCTCTTCCAATCCTGGATGTTCATGTGACAAAGGTATATGCTAATCAAATTCAGCTGTAGTAAGCCTCTGGTTCTGATCCATTGGAATTGGAACAGGTTTAGCACATGCAAGTTCCATATCTGCCACTAATTCCAAAACATATTTTCTTCGATGCATTAAGATGCCAACTTTGCTTCTAGCAAATTCAATGCCAAGAAAGCACTTTAGCTCTCCCAAGTCTTTGATTCTGAAGGTTGTATGTAGGACTTCTTTGGTGTGTTGTATCATAGAGTGATCATTTTCAATCAACAACAAATCATCTACATATACCAAGACTATGGCTATCTTATCTCTTCCTCTTTGTAAACCAGCTGAAGTCAGGGCTGTGTTTAATATTCCATTGCCTGGATGCTTGCTTGAGTCCATACACGAATTTTAGAAGTCTGCACACTTGACCATCACCTTTTCTCTGTTTGGAAAAACTTCTAGTATAGTCATATACACTTCTTCATATAGGTCTCCTTGGAGAAATGCATTGTAGACATCCATCTGATATAACATCTGTTGTGCCGTAATTTTCCTATCCTTAGAAAAATCACATTTTTGAAATGTTCTAAGTATAAAACAATTTGAGAAAAATACTTAGAAAAGAGTCGCTACTTAATTTTTTAAAGAAATTAAGAAAACTTATAATTTTTAAATATTTAAACAGAAAAAATCATTTGAAAATACCAAAGAGGGTTCGAGGTTAATTTACACTTCGAGAAGGGTTTAAGCTTTCGAAGTGCCCGCTAACATACGGTTGACCTGCGATTTGACTAAAATATATTTTGACTATTTTTAGAAAAATGATTTAACATAAGAATAATACTGTACAATATTTGGTTAACTTCGAGAAAATAATTAAATAAATGACACATTCTATATATTATTTCATTTTTAGAGAAAGGAATCCAAAATGAAACATTTGACTCGAAATACAAGTGATTGGAATATTAATAAAATTAGATTAATTAGAATTTATTTAATTCACTTTAAACCAATTTAATAAATTAAAACATGAAAATCATTTCTTAATTGACTAACCTAAATACTTTTACTTAAAAACAATTTTAAGGTGAATAAAATGTGATTAAGTGAAAAAGTATTAAAGAACATCTCTTTTTCAGAACCAAAAGTTTTAACTTAATTGAAGATATAAAATTTGACCAATATACTTGATTAATAAAATATATGAACACAACAAGTGATATGTATTAAAATAAACCAACACAAAGAAAATGACTCGTCTTTTGGGGAATTTAATTAAGCTAATTAACAATTCTAAAGTTAGAGTTAATGATAAGAAAAACAAACAATAAATAAAGACAATTAAATAATTTAAAGGTAAAGGAACAATGAATTTGGGCCCCCTTTTGGGCCAATTTTGCTGAAATTTTTTGGGGTTAATACTAAACCCGTTTTTGTATACACCTGGTGTATATTAGTGTATATTAGCGTGTATATCAACCCTTTTTATGTATCGCTTGCTTCCGAACACCTGTATCTCACCTCAGTCCTGTATTTGCACATTTTTGACATGTAATTCGTTGTATACATATTGTATACTGCTGTATATGACTTGGAAATATGACTTCAGGACCATGCTCTACCTTTCTCAGCCATTGAAGACTGTTAGGAGGTAGTGATAGTAGCCTAGAACCCCACCTTCCTAGCTTAGGTAGTCTCTGAGGGAATGAGGTTGGCAGGGGAAGCTTACAACCACCATGTCTGGATGACATCGGTCCTACACACTTCTCTATCTTTGTGGACCCACCAAATACCTTTTTATCTCTTTCCAACTTGGGAGAAACCACTATTCAACCCTTTGAGCCAAATGCAGGTTCAAGATCCTTTCCTACCACCACCGTCCTTCTTCCCGCATCAATCTTAGGAAGGAGCTCTAGCCCATGGACCATCCAGATGAAGGGACAAGAAATGAATCTAACTAACAAAGTGATGGAAAGAACCTCCAACAGAGGAGCGGAGGGCCTGAACATGAATATTCCCAACTATGTAATGCCATCCTCCCATGTACCACATCAAACTAGTTCCCCTCGCCCCCGATAGTCGTAGATCCAAACGTAAAACCAAATCGGAGTATTCGGGAACTAGAAGAGGCAATGGAAATGATGAGAGCAACCCGTACAAAAATCTGGGTGTTAAAAGAAGTAAAAGTAATGCTATTCAAAGAAATTTATAAGAAAAAATGCATTTTAATATGTCCACCAAACATAAGGAAAGCCTTCCTGGACATCCGTGCTCCTCGCTCCCAAGAAATAGGAAATTTCATAGTTATTATGGATCCAACCCTGAGGATTTGGACCGCCTCAAATGCAACTATGGTACCAATGATAGTTCCACCAAACCTAAATCGATCAATGAACTTCATAGTTTGGAATTGTAGGGGCTGTAATGTACCGGACTTGGGGAGGAATTTTAGATCTCTAATTGATTGGGATAGTCATGATAGCTTTAGTATAAACAAAAATACAAGACCACCAGACTCTAATAGTAGAGTTCCCATTCACAAAAATGATAGAAGTTCCATCTGTGGGAAACTTCGGAGGACTAGTCATCCCGTGGGATTACAACCTCCTAGATGTGGATAATATTACAACTTGGGGACATGAACTCATGTTATGATTAAGGTACGCTCTACTAATGTTTTTTGGTTATTTAGTTGTATAGATGCTTGCACTGTTAGAAATAAAAGAATAACACTTTGGAGCATTCTCAAAAAATAAAAAAATATAACGGCAAGCTGGCTAATTGTCACGACCCGGATCTACGATCCAGTCGAGACACGGTACTCGGAACCACGAGTGGCCCCAAGCTAACCCTTGCATGACATATCAAAGCATATCATATGAAACTAATGCAGAAGCTGAAACATATGCTTAATAAGTCTTAATAAGGAAATCAACAAATCCATGATGAGTGAACAACTAATGTCTGAATTAAGCCTCTAACATTTAAACCTAAGGGAACAAGTTTATCAGGACATAGCCCCCAACTACCTCAAAATAAAGACAACATAAGGAAAGGATTTGACAGTCTAAAACAATGGTGTCCCCAAATGAGGAGGGCTCACCAAGAGCTATTTGGGAGTGCTACAACCTCACTAGCCACGAATCTAAGTACGAATATCAGAATCTACATCATAAAAAGATGCAGCGTAGGGAAATATATGCGTCAGTACATGCAATATACTGAGTAAGTTAATAATACTAACATAATCATAAAATTTCATAACTCGGATAGTCAAATAAGGTTGCCAAAATCATATGCATAGTGAAAGAACTAAAGAGAAAATAGTTGGAGTTCATGACCAAGTATCATAAAAATCTATTTTCAAAGGTACATATACATAAAGTTGAGTCTATCCAATAGTCTTGAATAATCATATACATAAAATAACATACTTAAAATGAAGCATATAGACCTAAAACATGTCCTGAAATTTGCATAACTAGGGAGTTTCTTATAACCGACATACACCATATGAGCTCATGATGTCCAACAACTAACCAGTTGGGAGGGCTTCCCTATACTTTACCAGAGTATAAGACCATATCATATCTATGTTGATCCACTAATTTGAGTCTTTCAGGTCCAGAAGGTTAATAGACAAAGTGGTGAAACATAATCCTACGTTGGCGCGTAGTTATGGGACTTGGATTTTCTAAACCCGCATCCTCTCGGTACTAAATAGTCCTCCAAAAACAACATATATTCATATAATGCTCATAGGTATGAAAACCACTTATCATCTTGAATCATATATGAGGCTAAGCTCAAAATTTATCTAAAGATAACATGTATTTAGGTTGTAATTTATATCAGGCTTATTTTAATACTTAAAATTCATAAGGGTTTGAATGACCATAAAAATCATGCTAAATAAGTACCATAAGGTTTCAAAATAAAATTGAAATGATGAAAAACATAGCTTATTGAAGAAAGATCATAATTTCATAAAAGCCCTAGCTCTACTTCTAATAATCTTGTGAAATTATTGAGAATCAAAATACTTTAAGCATAAGAGTGAAATAAATACTCTCATTGAAGCCTTACATACCTTAGTAGGAAAGTTTGATGGAGAATCTTGAAAGATGAACCCTAGTCTTGATGTTCTTGAAGTTCTTGAGATTAGAATTTTAGGAGTGAAAGAGAGGATTAAATTATTAAAAAAACTGATTTTCTACGCATTTAGGGCTATTTAGATGACTCCCTAATGGTTTTTAGGACAAAAATATCCTTAAAAAATAAATAAAAAGAGCTGGAAGTTGGAATTTTATTCCAGCGGACAATGAGGTCCGTATCCACTCCGTAACGCGGAGCCATCGCGGAGCTGCTGCCAGGCTAGAGCATCTTTAGTAAATCAATCATAACTTTTTATTCAAAACTTGGATTAATGCAAACTTGGCGGCGTTGAAAAGAGGACTCATAGATATTTAATTTGATAGGTTATGGAGTACCTAAATCTTCATATTCTAAGATATATGGTTGTTTGAAGTGGACCCTTATATGGACTCATGTGAAAACTTAGCCAATAGAAATGCTTTGAATTTGGCTTGGTGTTAGAGGTCCTTTATGATCCTGCTTTGAATTTGGCTTGGTGTTAGAGGTCCCTTATGATCCTAAGTCATTTCCGATACCCTACATACATTTGGTAAAGAACCTTAAAACACATTATCAAGTAGGAAATCACCTAGTTCAAGCTTATGTACTTACAACGAACGATTCAGATTCTAAGAATAGAGTTGTGAGGTGTTACACTAATAGGAGGTGATTTTAACGAACTAATGTGTAGCTCTGAAAAAGGTGGAGGTAGGCTGGTAAATAGACTCGTATTATTGAATTTTGGGATATGGTTAACTATTGTGAATTGATTGATATGGGCTTTAAGGGGGGAGGGGGATTACACATGGCTAAATAAGCGCTTAAAAGGAAAAAACAAAACTTATACAAGAAAGACTTGACCGCTATTTTGCTAATAATGAATGGCTTAAAAAATTCCCAAACGCGCAAGTACACCACTTACCGCGCACTCACTCTGATCATTGTCCACTATTACTTTCCTTGTTTTAGAATAGGTTGGTATGCCGACATAATATATTCCACTTTGAAACTATGTGGACCATCCATCCTGAACTCATTGACATTGTTAAAAGGTGTTGGGTTGGGCAGAACAACATAGTAGACACCATCCATGAGTTCCAGTGTAGAGTTACTTCTTGGAACAAACATACCTTTGGGAATATTTTCCATGAAAAAGAACATTATTACAATGCATTGTAGGCATTCAAAATTCACCCAGTTATGCGTCTAATCTTTACCTCCAGAACCTAGAAGTGGAGCTAACACAAGAATATAACAATGTTTTAAGAATGGAAGATGAATTCTGGAAATTAAAATCAAGAGTAAATTGGCTAAATGATGGGGACTCAAATACTAGGTTCTTCCCTAAATAGGATAAGAAGAAATAGGATTATGGCACTAGTGAATGATGTCGGAGACTGGATGTATAATCTACCAAACATCTTAGTTCTAACCCATACCTTCTTTAAAAGCCTATTATGTACGTTAGAAAGTGTGTTACACTAGGGAGCCATGCCAAGTAAAGATCCTAACCCACTGATCCCATTAGATTTAGGTATTCTACCCACGACCATAGAGATCAAAAGGGCTATGTTCTCCTTCCAGGGCTGTAAAGCGCCAGACCCCGATGGTCTACATCCCAACTTCTACCAAAAATATTGGGACATAGTTGGGGATTCCATTAACAATCTATGCACTAAAGCCTTCATAGACGAATATATACCTAAGGACTTAAATAAGACCCATGTATGTTTAATTCCCAAAGTAAAAGGAGTAAATACACTTAGAGACTTCAGGCTCATAAGCCTATGTAACACAGCCTACAAAATCATTACCAAAATAGTCGCAAATAGGCCGAAGCCCATTACAAATGATCTTGTAGGTCCATACCAATCAAGCTTCTTACAAAAAATACAAGTCACATACAATGATACAATGCAATAATAGCACAATAAACCTTATCTCACTTTAGAAAAATGAAGGGTAAAAAGGCAAAGGTGAGGAGCACGCTAGCTAGGTGGAGTTTCCTTATTTTTTTTCAATTGAGTGATAATTTAATCATAAAATTTCTCTTTTACCTTTAATAATATAATTTATAGTCGCATAAGGTGCATGAATGTTTTAGACCACAAAATTCAAAAGACTTTTTTCTCTCTCTCTTATATTTTATGTAAAATCAAACAATGCTACATAAATTAAAACGGAAGAAGTAATGATCTTAAGTAAGCTAAAATATTTATGTAACCATGAAAGAGTAGCTTTATAAACTTGGTAAGGATCAGGTGAAACTTGATACCGGTAAAATAAATAATTGGTCATAGCAATTGTTAGAGTTTTATGACAAACTTCTATCTCCTCCCACTCTGCCTCTTCTCTATCGCCCAAACAACATTTCACATAATATGGCTGTCACAACCTAAACGCCGAGATGATGATAGCACACACCCGAGAACCCCCAAAAGGTGTGTAAGCCAAAAGAAATACACATATGAGACTTTCGAAACGTGGTATCATAATTATAAAAAGGATCAAATACATTTTTCTTGAATCTGAAATACATCTCAAGTCTTCGAAAAGAAAGTTAAAAACTTTAAACGATGGACGGAGACTAATGGCGTTGTGCAAAGTAGGATCTCACCACAACTCTGAAAGAGGGAACTCCGTTGGAATTCAATCAATCGTTATGAGGCTCACCTTGACTAGGATCTGCATAAAAGGGATAACATAAGTAGGGGGTGAGTATAATCCACAAGTACTCAGTAGCTTAGACCGACTGAGTATAAGCAATTAAACATACTTAATAACTACACTATGAACGCTTCTACCTACACATAGAAAAGTCCCATTCCGGCATCGATGCCTCCAATTTATATAAAATAGCGCGAGTAAATTAAACACATAAGATTACATATAATAATCAAATCAACATATAAACAAGTCACACGACACAACTTGACTGACCAATATGATGCAATGATTGGATGTTGTGGTGGTACCAAGGTCGTCGCACAACCCGTCGTATACACCTTGCCGATCCTCTAACTTTTAGACTAGGACTCATGTAAGACTCACAATTCATATACCAATCTCAATATCTCATCAATTTGCCATCTTAGCATGGTCAATGATATTAGTAAGGTGCCACATTTTCTTTCTTAGAAAGATAATATTTTTTCACTTTCTCATATTTTCATGAACAATGATATGATGCATGAGGATGAATGCATCACAACACATGCAACACAAGTCATAATCAATCCATCATTGGGTTTCAATTGTACAAAGTTCCCAAATTTAACAAGTCATGACATATTTTCTCAAATGATAAAGCTGGAGGAATCCATTTGAAATCAATCTTTAGCACTTTAGAAATCATTTCTTTCATTTTATGATGTTCAGAAATTAACTCAACCCCCTAACTCGAGCATCTCAATGTCAAAAATAAGATAAGTCACAGATCCCCTCGCTCGGGCAATTACTCAAATATCGCAGACTTTCCACAACATTTAACACTACTACACAAGCCTGCACACAGGCTAAACATCACAATAAGGCATACGATGTAAAACAGCGAGATCAACACTTACCAACTTCTAAAACACATTCTGCCACTCAGTTCACTGTTGACTTCCTAAGAACAGGTTAGTTACTCATCTCAGTCTAAAAGAGGGATAGAAAAACCTACCTCAAGGCCAAAACTTCACCCGAACAACTCTATAGGAGAAAATCCTAATCACATGTTAACGGGAACGATCCTCAACTATCAAGAATGGAAAAAGTTCATAAAAAGGAGTCCAATAGCGCCCATATTGATAGGGTTTGAAACTGGTGGTAAAATGGTCAAAAAATCACTTCAAAAAGCGAAAGGATTTATCATATATATATATTGATAAAAATCAAGTTCTACTAACCAAAAGAGATTTATGGTTGAAAAACCCACTAAAACGATCAAGGAACGTGTTCCAAATCAAGGTTTTACTAATTTTTCAACTTTGGGAGAAAAAACCCCAATAATCAACTTTGAATTCAAGATTTTAAGATTTTTCGAAAGATAAAAACAGAAGGAATTAGTAAATAATTGATAAAGACACTTACCCAAATGAATCTACTCAAGACACCCCTAAAAAATATCGTCTCCTAAGCTCCCAACCGAATGAAAAATGGTGGAATGTGAAAAATGGGATGAATTCCCGAATATACACTTCCAAGTCTAAAAATTGGGGTCCGAAAATGTGGGCCAAGTGTCGCAAACGCGGCCTACTAGACTGTTGAGGCTCGTGAACGCGGGAATATCTTCGCGATCGCGGAGCATAGTGCACTTGCGAACGCGGACAAATCCTCTTACGAACACGGTGCCTCAGGTACCCTCTTTCCCTGAACACTCTAGGAAACTCACAAACGTGGGACTCTTGCACCAGAAAACAAAAAAAGGCTAAGTTCAAGTCTCTGACCTAACCCTGAATCTGATAAATATAAATTGGACATGCTACCCCATTAGAATCGACATTCCAGACTCAATGGAATCGTCATATTTCCGAAAAGAGGTCAAATTATGAAATTCCCTCCCGGAACACTCTTAAGGTAAAATTCAACTTCTGACCCAAACACTCAAAACTCAACCCAAGGCCTCGGAAACCTTACCAACCGATGGACTAGCTCAAACTCGACGTTACGGACGTGGTGGAACTGACAGAATTCCCATCCAACACTCAAAACTCAAAGTGTTGACCAAAGTCAACCCTATCAAGAATTCTCAACTTAAGAGGGGTCAAATCACCAAAAGCACATGCGATCGCATCGGGGACTGCACCAACCATTCCAGAAAAACAAACTAAGCATGAAAAAACTACGGGGAAGGTCAAAATGGTTATTTCACAATTAAAAGCAAATTCACAAGAAATGGAACATTACAATAACAAACATGTATTCAATTAGTGGCGGAGCCACATACACTTGATGAGGGGTGTCCTCCCCTTCGTCGGAAAATTATATTGTGTAGCCAGATAAATATATTTTTTATGTGTATATATATCCCATATTGACTGGCTTCTAGCAATTTTACTTCTTTATATTTTGACACCCCTTAGTCAAAATTCTTGTTCTGCCACTGAATTCAATATTAACTATCTTTATACTTTATATCAACTATATTTATATTTGTATCAATTGTGTTATAACAATTTGTATTCTAGTTCAAACAATGCTTCACATAATACATCAAACACACACACACACACATACACACACACACACACACATATATATATATATATATTCATTATCAACTATATTTATATTTGGTATCAATTGCATTATTACTATTTGTATATACAAGTAAAATGAAACACGAATTGATTAAATAACATAATTTGAACACCCTTAACATAACAAGTTGTTAATTGATATAGCCCAGTGGTTTCACGTCCTTAGAATGAGGAAGTGCTTGTGTGTTCAAATCTCATTACTTTTACTTTTTGAAAAGAGTTTTTGTTGTGCTATTTCTGGACACCCTTTGTGAAATTCCTGGCTCCGCCACTGTTTGTATAGAGAGTAAGAAAGAGGGAAAGAGTCCTTATCTAGTGATATATATATCTTTGATCTCATTGGGTATCAAAATCCCATGTGTAGCAATTAATGCAACTTGGCAATCTCTAATCCATCAATTTCCCATGATGTTTACAAGGGGGCCCCAACCAATTGTTGTTCTCTCATATGTGATTTGTTGAGATTAATTATAATATGATATCTCTTATAAATAGCCAATGAATTATTACATTATTGGCTGCATATACACCGAAGTATATTAATAAAAATGGAGCACTGGAAGGACCTTAGCGGAAAAGTAGTGATTTCACCTCCTTAGAATGAGGAGGTGCTCGTGTGTTTGAATCTCATAACAAACATGTATTCAGTATAAACTATAATTGTATTTTATATCAACTGTATTTATAATTCGTATCTATTGTATTATGACTATTTGTATTTCAGTCCAAACAATGCTTCGTACATAATATAACAAACATATATTTTGTATCAACTATATTTGTATTTTGTATCAATTGCATTATTACTACAATTTGTATAGAGAGTAAGAAAGAGGGAAAGAATCCTTATCTAGTGATATCTATATCTTTGATCTCATGGGGTATCAAAACCCCATGATGTTAACAAGGGGGGCCCAACCAATTGTTGTTCTCTCATATGTTATTTGTTGAGATTAATTATAATATGATATCTCTTATAAATAGCCAATGAATTATTACATTATTGGCTGCATATACACCGAAGTATATTAATAAAAATGGAGCACTGGAAGGACCTTAGCGGAAAAGTAGTGATGGTGACGGGTGCATCGTCAGGAATCGGGTTAGAGTTCTGTCTCGACTTGGCCAAAGCCGGTTGCAACATCATTGCTGCTGCTCGTCGTGTTGACAGACTGAAATCTCTATGCAACCAAATTAATAGTAATTCAAAGGGACCTCCACGTGCAATCGCGATCCAACTTGATGTTACCACTGATGGTGCTACAATTGAGTCCGTAGTACAAATAGCTTGGGACGCCTTTGGACGTATTGATGCCTTGGTTAACAATGCCGGCATTACAGGTAATCCATAATTGAGTATACTGTATACATTTGAGGTATATGATAAAAAAATTTATTGTTTGAGTATGTAATGTGTATAGGTAATGTGCACTCTTCACTAGAAATGCCAGAGAAGGAGTGGGACAATGTCTTTAACACGAACCTAAAAGGGGCATGGTTGGTGTCTAAATATGTATGTAGACGTATACGCGATGCTAAACAGGGCGGAGGGTCTGTTATTAATATCTCTTCAATGGCTGGTTTGAATCGGGGAGTATTCATAGGGGGTCTTGCTTACGCTTCTTCAAAAATGGCTCTTGACATGCTCACTAAGGTACCTACTTGCAAAAAAGAATTCAAAATTTCTTTTATAAAAGTATTTAATTTTTCTTATTTCATTTTCCCTCCCTCCTCAAATACTAATTTAGATATTATTTTATCTTTTCAAAAAAATAATTCTACCCACTTAGCTCACCTAACCTTCAGCTTCCATTTTTTCTCATTTTGTGTTAGATATATACATATCGAAAATATTTTTTACTTGCCGCGGCAAGACTTTTTAAATTTATTTATTTATTTATATTATATTCGGTGCACTAGTAGAATTTTTTTTTCTAAAAATATATGTACGTACATATCTAACACAAAATGAGAAAAATGTAAAAAAAAAAAAAAAAATTATGAGTGGAGGGATTTTTTTTTTGGGAGGGTGAAGTATGAATTTTTTAAAAATATTTTATAAAAGATTTTTTTTTTAAAAAAGGATGGGGGATTANAGGGGGGGGAGTGGGGGGATGTGGTGGAGTGGGATAAGAAAAATAATTTAAATTTAATTTTTAAATATATTTTTTCGATAGTAATACTTTAATCTTTAATTTTTAATTAATATTAATAGTTTATTATTTAATTTTTATCAAGGTGAAATATTTTATTTATGTGGAATGTTGTGTGTCAAGGTTTTTTCAAATAAAAGAGAGTGCATTACACACAACATTTATGTGTGTTTCTCAAACTAGAAAGTGATAGTTTAGGTATGAAACTCACACTCTCAATAGTTTAGGTATGAAACTAAAAAAAAAGGATAGTTTAGGTGTGTTTTTGACACTTATCTCAATATATATTAATGAATGACAGAATATGGCGGTCGAATTGGGAGTAGACAAGATCAGAGTGAATTCAATAGCCCCAGGATATTTCAAATCAGAGATAACAGGGTGCCTTATGGAAAAGAAATGGTTCGGTAATTATACTAGGAGAACCATTCCTCTGAGAACATTGGGAACGATAGATCCAGCTTTAACATCAATGGTGAGGTACTTAATTCACGATTCTTCTGAATATGTTTCTGGTAATGTCTTCATCGTTGATGCTGGAACTTCCTTACCAGGTGTCCCCATTTTCTCATCACTCTAATCATAAAGGTGGATTCTTCGTTTGAAGTTTATAGATTCTCATAATGATCTCAGGTTAATATAAAATATTGATTTAGTTCATAAAAAATATACACGCATATATAATGGTGTATCTACTATGTTGGAGATAAATGTCAATAAGGGTTTATTTTGCCTTTGATGTGATAAGCCCACTGAGAAGTTATTGTATTATTGCAAAGTATATCTAATATGCAGAATGATTTGGGAGATTTTTATACTTGGCTTGAATTATAATTTGGACTTTTCTACTTACGATTTTATCTAATGAGCACTCAAATTTGATGAAACTCAACTTCTTAAACCACTTTAACGTAAAGTAACTCTCAATCATGTTGATGTTGCAGTTCGTGTCACATAAAATTTGCAATTTTTTTTTAACAACAATGTAGATTCCATTTCAAAGCAAAAGGTTACAGAGGAGGACCAAACCTTACTCATACAAGAGTAGCTAGAATGGTAGGCCATTCTTACAATTTTAGCTTCCAAAAATAAAGCAAAAGAGGAAGATTGTTCCTAGTATAGTTAGGTTTCCCAAAAAAGTCTAGTATAGAATATCTAGTACTATTCAAGAAGAGCTCAATCAGGGTCGAAGATAAAAGTGTTTTTCCTTAATCTGATTCTAAAGTATGGACGAGCTTCTTCATCATTCTTCATAGTGGCTACAATCTTCCTTGGTAAGTGAAAAGTTTCAGTGAAGAAGTCATTTTTCCTATCAAGCTCCGCATAGTTGGCCAAGAGATCAGAAGTGTTATTCCCTTCCTTGAATATATGAATGAACTGAAAATTTCCCTTTGAAGTCATATTATGGATGTCATTAATTTCCTCCTTAATGCTCCATGTTGTAGTTGTAGCTTTGTTGATCATGTTAATATTAGTCAAGGAATCAAATTCTATAGTAAGAACATTGAAACCATGATCAATACACCATTTCAATCCAATCTTGATAGCCCGTGCCTCGGCCAAGTTGTTAGAAGAGTGACCAAAATATGTTGTGAAAGCCATGATCATATGACCCATATGATTCCTCAAAATACCTCCACCACCGACACTTCCTGGATTGCCCTTAGAGCAACCGTCAACATTAAGCTTGTATTCTCCGTAATTAGGCTTACTCCACAAGACGGGGGTGATATCTATCTTTGGCTTGATCTTCTCCATCATCCGACAAATGCTTCGAAATTTTGTGGGAAACTTTAGGGAAGGGAACTGGGAAGTGAGGATCAAATGGATATGGTATGTGGCTTGATGAATAATGTTGCCAGAGTTAATTTTGGTGCCTTCATACTTATAAGTGCATCTATGTTTCCATAATTCCCAGCAAATCACAGAAGGAAGGCATTGAGTGGTCATTTCAAGCACTTTGTTGGTGGATTTAATACGCCACCATCTCATAAGCTTAGTACGAATGCTATCAGAATTAGGTCAGAGCAGTCCCAAAGTATGTTCAAAAAATTTCCAAACTTTCTCCGCTATTTGACCATAGCTAAACAGGTGGTTGATGTTCTCATTCATACCATTGTGACAACAAAAGCATCTGGAAGGTCCCTGCACACCAAAACGAGATAATGAATCATCCGTAGCCAACTTATTGTTAAGGAGTCTAAGCATATGAAAGGAAATTTTGAAAGGCAATTTTGTATGCCAAATATTTTTAGAAGTCGGGGAGGAGCCATTAGATTGTCTAAGAGCATTCCAGGCAGATTTTGAGGAGAAAGAGCCTGTGTGTTCAGGTGTCCAGATAGCATGGTCTTGATTACCTGCAAAAATCTTGATAGTTAAAATGTGAACAACTAAATCAGAAGGTAAAATTTCATGAAGCTTACTAGTGTTCCAGTGATTAGAATTAATAAAGTCAGAGACTTTAGTATTCTTCGAATGAGTACTTTGGTCCACCAACATAGCAAGAGCCCCTCTGTTAGTCCAATTATCCCACCAAAAAGAAAGATTTCCATTGCCCACTTTCCAAAGAATATTATCTTCACAATCATTCCTGGCATCCATGAGCCTTCTCCAAATGTGAGATTGAGAATAATTCATTTTCCTGGAAACAAGATGAATTCTTTTGCAATATTTGGCTTCTAAGAACTTAGTGAGAGGAGAATTTTGAGTTCTAAAGTTCCACCAAGCTTTAGCCGCAAAAGTATTGCAAATGTCATGGAGAGATTTGAACCCCACTCCCCCTTCTATTTTGGGGTAGCAAAGTTTTTTCCAAGAGATCCAATGGTATTTTCTCTTGCCTTCCGAGGACCCCCAAAAGAAGTTAGCAAGAGATTTTTCAATAAGATCAAGAATAGTCTTCGGAGGATGAGCCACAGAGATGATATGTAAGGGCATCAAATGCAACACTGATCTAATAAGAACAACTTTGCCACTCGTAAAGAGCAAATTACCCAACCATCCTTGAGTTCTGTTGACAATTTTAGAGACCATATTACTAAAGTAGGTAATTTTCTTTCTTCTCGAATAAATAGGGCATCCCATATAGTTAATAGGGAAGAGGGAGTGAAAAAATTCAGTAAGAATTTTAATATCCTCAATAAGCTGGACAGGAGTATTAGCAGAAATTAAAAAAAGTGGATTTTTTCTTATTAACCATTTGACCAGAAACTTGCTCATAGGTATCCAACTTCTTAATCATCATAGCAATAGAAAGAAGATCACCAGAAGAGAAAAGAATTGTATCATCCGCAAAAGTAAGGTGAGTAATAAGGGGGCTACCTTTATCAATAGAGTATGGAATAAAGTTGTCTAGAGGTAGTTGATCCATTAAATTACTAAGCAATTCTGCACCCATAACAAACAGGGAAGGGGACAAAGGATCACCCTGCTTAAGACCTCAAGAAGATTTAAAGAAACCATACCTGACTCCATTGATAATGATAGAATACCAATTGTTAGAGATCAATCTAACAATCATATCAATCCAGGGCTCTGAGAAACCCAAGTGTCTCATAACCAAGCACAAGAAATCCCAAGCAACCCTGTCAAATGCTTTAGCCATATCTAATTTGAAGACAACATTGCCATTTACATTTTTTCTGTTCAAATTATGAACAAGTTCTTGAGTAAGCATGACATTGTCGGAAATGGATCTACCTTTCAGGAAACCGCTTTGATTAGGAGAGATGATCTTATTCATAATTTTAGAAAGCCTATTGTTAAGCAATTTAGAGATGATCTTAGAGATGAAGTTGCTCAAACTAATAGGTCTAAAATCAGTGAATTCTTGGGGGTTGTCCACTTTAGGAATAAGAACTAGATTGGTATGCGTGAACGCTCTGGGAAGTTCATTACCAGCAAAGAAATCCAGAATAACCATCAACAGTTCAGAAGAGATAATGTTCCAGCAAAATTGAAAGAACTTACCTGATATGCCATTCGGACCAGGAGAGTTAGCACTGCTCATGGAGAAAACAACTTCTTTGAGCTCTTCCATGTTCGGGAGTTCTGTTAACATTTTGTTGTCATCTTTATCTACCACTCTCGACAACCTTCTAAGAATAGAATAATCTCTACAAGTGGTCTCTTGGGAGAACTGTTGCTCAAAGAACAAAATGGCTTCAGCGGCAATATCGTCGGTGTTATCAAGCCATGTGCCATCCTGCTTTTTAATTCTAGAAAGATGTAATTTTTTCCTTCTAGAGTTAATAATAGAATGAAAAAACTTAGTGTTATTATCCCCATCATTAAACCATTTGAGACTGGCCTTTTGTCTCCAAAAAGATTCTTCCTTCTTAATATGCATAATGAGCAAAGCATTAGTGCAATTATACTCCATTCTATTAGCCTCAGAGTTATTAGTCAAAAAAAAATTCTCCTTTAAGCTTGAAGCTCTTTGGTCTTTTCAAAGATGTTACCAATTGTGTTTCTAGACCAATGTGACAGACTTTTACAAACATTCTTAAGCTTGAGATGAAATTTCCACATAGGGATCCCTTCAACATGAATGATCCAAGCATCTTCAACTACTTGCATAAAACCTTCATGTTCTGTCCAAAATCAAGGAACCGAAAGTATTTCTTTGGTTCCCTTAGAGAGTTGGAAATGTAGATTAACATAGAAGCATGATCAGACCCGGTTCTAACCAAATGCTCAACAGATGATTCTGAGAACGTTTGGATCCACTCAGAATTGGCAAGCGCTCTATCCAATCTAGCCCAGATCATCCTTTTAGGAGCCCGACCATTACACCAAGTGTAGGGAGAGCCAGTGAAGCCCATGTCAAGAAGACCACTATCCAAGATACAATTGATCAAAGGCATACTCTTAGAGATATTATGAGCATTACCGCCCTTTTTTTCTTCTGGAGTAATTATGGAATTAAAATCCCCTATCACCATCCAAGGAGAAGAGTTCACAGTAGCAAAGTTCTTAATATCATCCCAAAGATCTTGCCTCTGATGCATCTTACATTTGGCATACACAATATAGATGTATAAGGATGCACCATTGTTATTAAAGGAACATGTGACAATTTGGTCATTCTCAGCAATAACATTGCACTCCAGAGTAGTGTCTCCAAAGATCCAAATTTTATTATTGAGATTGGCATGAGCAAAGTCAAAACCCAATCTTCTTTTATATCTATGCAGTTTAGATCTATTAGGGGAAGGTTCTGTGACTGCAATGAAGCTGAGATTATGAGTTCTTTTGAGTTGAATAAGTCTGTCAAAAGCACCTTGAGAATTGGTGCCTCTAATATTCCAAATAAGTGACTTAATCATTAAAAATTTGCGGATAGATCATCATTGCTCTGTGAGTATTTCACAGAAGGAATACCTTTGCCTCTTCGTCCTGTCCTACCTCCTCTGTATGGCAGACCTCCTCTTGTAGATTCTAGTCCTCTGGGAGATAGGTTATGCTTGTCAGATATATCGTCAAAAGCTTGGTCAATTTCATTTGAAGGGATAGATTGAGAAACAAATGCTTCAACATGTTGGATAGTAGTATCAACATTATTGATAGAGATATTTTCTAGATTGTCTTCACTAGAGTTAGCTTGGTCCTCCATACTTTCATACTCATCTTCAGTATCACTAACAATAAGATTTTCATTATCATCGTTGTCTGGTTCTTGGTCGGACATCATAAAATCAGAATCCACGCCATTATCACTTTCATAGTCAGAAACAACATTTTCTTCATGTATGTTCATCCTTGTGGGATTTCTTGCTTCATATTTGTTGGAACCATGGTCTTGTGGGGGATCCGGGGGTTTGTGTTGTGGTATGTTTTGACTGTTATCCTTCAAAATTGTAATCCGTTTAGTAGCTTGAAGGGTGTTGTTCACACGATCAGTTTGGCTAGGCATTTGAATGTGGCTTTGTATAATGTTTTTGGGATCGGAAGCTTCTGGGGTGTTGCTAGTATCAGGAATTTGGTTTGATGTACCTCGAATTTGATTAGAAATAGAAACCTGGGAAGTACTAGGTTGAGTTCCATGTAAAGAGGCTGAATAATTTTGCTTTGTATTTTCTTGGTTGCTTTGGTTGGGTATCATCTGGGAAGTGTTTTGTGTGGGTATCCATTGAACTTTCTTCTTTTTGTCTTTTCCAATGTCATTGTTCTTGTGAGAAGCAGCCCTTTGAACATTCAAGTCGGAATCATTTTAGTTATGGAAAAACTTGGTATTAAGCTGATGAGTATTGTTGTCGTGAAGTGAATCATGCCGAGCTCCATTGTTGTTGTTTTGAGGATTTTGACCAGTTTTCATTAGCCCTTCATCATTGTTCTTGTAAGCATTCCTTTTAGCATTTTTAGGAACTTCCCATTGTTCATTGTCAACCTCCTTGCTAGGGATCTCTTTAGACTTGAAAGTTTCCTCTCTCTTTTTGTTTCTACAAGAGTTTTGATCATGGCCTTGCATTGCACAATAGAGACAATATGAAGGAGCTCCTTCATATTCAATATCTAACCAATAACCATCTTCGACGTTAGAATCCAATCTATTAAAGCCCAC
The DNA here is from genome assembly GCF_019186545.1 of Solanum stenotomum. Taxonomy (NCBI): domain Eukaryota; kingdom Viridiplantae; phylum Streptophyta; class Magnoliopsida; order Solanales; family Solanaceae; genus Solanum; species Solanum stenotomum. Next base: position 9,120,687 of record NC_064285.1, read on the forward strand.
CCATAGTTGATCTTGCTTGGGTTTTAGCAAATCGATTTCGACTTTAAGTTTCGCCACATTACCTCTTGATTTGGAGTAGGTAACCATATCTGGAGCCATAGCAGTCCCTATAGAGCTTACCATTCTGGAAAGAATATCCCATCTAAATAAATGCCAAGGAAGTTGATGGATTAAAATCCAAAAAAGGAGCTATAGTGGTCTCATTCTCTGGTACAAAATCGGGGGTCCATCTAATGATCTTCATACTATAAGGACCAAGAGTAATGAAAGGCTTAAAATATATCAAAATCCAAAACAAAAATTGAATTTGTTTTAGGAAAGGGTTAATTTTTTTAGGAGCTAAAAATGGAAGAACAAAAAATTGAAAGGGCAACAGTTCAAAATCCAATAATTTTCACTTATCAAGCAATTGATTTTACAAAGAAAGAAGGGAGAAGGCACAAGTACCTCCTTAGACTATGACCGAAATTCCAGAGACACACCTTAAATAAACTAAGGTCATATTAGCCTCCTAAACACATTTTATATATAATATTGTACACCTCTTGGCTTACGTGGCACACCCCGTGACTCCACGCAGTTGAGGCGCTTGGGATATATTTGGATGCCACGTATGTCAAAAAGGAGTAATAATTACAAAAAAAAAAAAAAGAGTTAGGGGGGTAATAGGACCTTAGTTTAGTTAAGGTGTGTTTCTAGGATTTTGATCATAGTCTAGGGAGGTACTTCTACCTTTTCCCAAGAAAGAATAAATATTATCTATTAGTCAAATATTTTTTTGGCAATAAGTCTATTTTGGATTTTTTCTAAAATAGATTGAAAATAGCCACAAAAGATGGAGAACTTTTCTTAGGTCATTTCGTCTTCCTTTTCTTTTTTTTAGCAAATTTATACCACTAGACAGTGATCTAGTGGCTTTTTTTTATTAATAATAAACAGAAAAAAAAATTCTCAATAGGACTAAGTACAAGTAAGGAAGGCTAGCTAGGCCTTATCTTATCAATCTTAATGAGATATCTATCCTCTACTAATTAGCAATAATGAAGAAAATACGAGCTAGAGAGAACTAGATATTCTATGATTATCATAAAGTTTATAATATACTCTATGATGATATTACAAGTGAGGATTCTTAAATAATAAAAAATCATAAAAGCCAATGAGAGAGTTGAGTTATCAACCTCAACCTTCCTTTTACAAATGTATAAACTAAAAGAGATAGATTGACCATCTAAAGAAACTTGAAGTATGTTTCTCTTGTCTTCTTCTTCAAATCTGTCCAATAACACTTGATAGTTCTTCACTTCTTGGCTTTATTGGATAGTTGTTGACACTATCATATGATTTTGTTTCGCCAGTCGCATCGATAGGTGCCTTGGAACAAACTCCTTAGTCACTTTACCATCCTAACTATGCTTTACCAATTTTGATATATGGCTCTTTCTTCAAAATCTCTTTTATAAAAGTATCTAATGAGATATCTATCCTCTACCATTTAGTTACATCACAAAAATGATTTCAAGACGAGCCTAGTAAAAAGAGCCATATATCAAAATAATTTCGATGGTAAATATATTATAGGGAAAATAATTGTTTTAGTCCCTGTGTTATTGTCTTATTTTGGTTTTCTTACTTCCCAGGTTTAACCTTTAATTAATTATAATAAATTATTTTAGTCCTTCTACTAACGGTGATAACCAATACAAACAGATTTGTTATTTCTGTCAAGGGCAATTATGCTACTTCACATAATATTATATTACTATAGTTTAAAAAAAAAAAAAAAACAGATTCACGTGACAAACACATTTCACAAGAAATTGTTCCGTCCAAAGTATAGTGTTGGATTGTAAAAGTTAAGTGTTTATAATATTACTTTGTAAAGCTCTTTCTCTCTCCATATCTTTGTAGATTTTTTTCACTTAATTTAAGAATCTATGTTTAGTTATGAAAATCTAAAATTCTAACTTCAAATTATATTTGAAATTTGATGAACAACATATAATCTACTTTTCAACTCATTTTTCATTTTTAGAAATCCTGTTTAAGTACAGTTCAACATGAACATTATTCCAACTATCTTGGCAAGAATTATAATCAAACATAACTTAATTATTTCTTGGATCTAAAGGCTTTGACTATATCAAAAGGCCAATACCAATTATTATAGGAAAAATTATTTAACTACACACAATTTATTATCATATTTTCTTATTTTCCCTATCAATTCGAAAAATATAAAAAATCCCTTCTTTTCCTTCCATCATCCCCTTTTCCGGATACATTAATTTGAAATATCATATCCATATTTTCCTTCCTTTTTTCGCATCACAAATCTTCCCATAATTACATCAATTAATCTATTTTTGAATTTCAAATCTTTTCTATTTTCAATTAATGATTTCAAATTATTCAAAAGGTAGATTTCTTTCCATCACTTCAATTTCCAAATTTTTTTTAAAAAAAAAATTTCATTGCCCCATTGAAATCTTATTGAACCTTTGCAATTTTAGTTAATCATATCGTCGTTGAAAATTTTTCTTGAAAAATATTTATTTTCTTTTAATGTATCTACTGTTGAAAAACGTCCAAAAAAAAAGAAGAAAAAAGTTGGATCTGCCATTGCACGACCATCACTATTAAAGGTGCATATTTTTAATGTATCTCATTTATTTTGAGCCTTAAATTAATCTTTGTTAGTGTTATCATTGATCTGATACATCACTGCTATAATAACATTTGTTTTATGCAATGTATCATATTCATATTTAAGGTATTGATACATAACTCTAATGTTGTTGAATCTTCAATTAATGTTTATCATGTTCAATATAAATGTACTTGATACATAAACTTTGTGTTATGTATTACACACAAACGTGATATTTAACTTATATATAAGCAAACGTGATGATGACCTGTTTTTCTTTATTTAATATATTGCGTGAATTATTAGCCCCCTCTAATATATTATCCTCTTCTTTGCCATTATTGCCTACAAAGTTTTAAAAAATCATTTTCTTTAACAAAGAATTGGAAAAACTTTTAAATTTGACGAGAATTTTAAGTGTATTTCACTAATATTACAAGATCAAAAGTGTATTTTGGTTCAGTTAATCAAGTAAAGGGTGTTTTTAAGTATTTCATTCCTTTATTTTTATTTGTTCACGATATTAAAAATAGATATTCATTTTTACTTGTTTAAATTGAAAATGAAGAGATAACTTATCATTTAGTTATTAATTAGCCATTATTATTAACTTATAAAAAGTTATTTAATTTTCTAAAATATTGAATTTATTATATTCAAATGCTGATACAATAATATTGACATTTTATTTTCTATTTATTATATATCCATGAGGTGTGTCATGTGTGTGCAATAAACATCTATCCCACTAGCTATTTTCTTGAGTATTTAAATCTCAAAATTACGTNGCCATTATTATTAACTTATAAAAAGTTATTTAATTTTCTAAAATATTGAATTTATTATATTCAAATGCTGATACAATAATATTGACATTTTATTTTCTATTTATTATATATCCATGAGGTGAGTCATATGTGTGCAATAAAAATCTATCCCACTAGCTATTTTCTTGAGTATTTAAATCTCAAAATTACGTTATAAGTACCCGATGTCTCGATCTGTGCATTATTACATTATTGGTTGCATATACACCAAAGTATATTAAAAATGGAGCCATGGAAAGACCTTAGCGGAAAAGTAGTGATGGTGACCGGTGCATCGTCAGGAATCGGGCTAGAGTTCTGTCTCGACTTGGCCAAATCCGGTTGCAAAATCATTGTTGTCGCTCGTCGTGTTGAGAGACTGAAATCTCTATGTGACCAAATTAATAGTAATTCAGAGGGACCCCAACGTGCAATCGCGGTCCAACTTGATGTTACTGCTGATGGTGCTACTATTGAGTCCGCGGTACAAATAGCTTGGGACACCTTTGGACGTATCGATGTCTTGGTTAACAATGCCGGAGTTACAGGTTATTATTATTATTATTATTATTATTATTATTATTATTATTATTATTATTATTATTATTATTATTATTATTATCTAATTGAGTATACATTGTTACATGTTGTGGTACGTTCAAGAAATTTTAATTTTTGAGTATGTAAAATCAGTTGCTTAATTTGATTATTATTGTATAGGTAAGCACTCTTCATTGGAATTGTCAGAGGAGGAGTGGGACAATATGTTTAACACGAACCTAAAAGGGGCATGGTTGGTGTCCAAATATGTATGTAGACGTATGCGCGATGCTAAACAGGGCGGAGGGCAGGGGCGGACCCACGTGTTGTCCAGGGGGTTCACCCGAACCCCCTCGATAAAAAATTACACTGTATATATAAGGTGAATTTTCTGGATTTATGTGGATATATATATTTTGAACCCCCTCAATGACAAGGTGAAGGAGATAGCCCAGCGGCAGCTCCCTTCAATATTAAGCCTGACGTCCAGGGATCGAATCCCTGGGTTAGCGTTTTTCTTTTTTAGTTCCAGTTCCGATTTTCATGTTTTTTTTAGTTTTTTTTTTTTAACAAAAAGTGCTAAAATGTGGTGTTAAACCCAAAAAATTCAAGGGTCCCATACTCCCATTCCTAAATGCTAATAACTTTTTCACTTTCCAAATCCCTAAATCACTTTCTTGTTCTTCTCCAACACTCAAAACTCAAATACTAAAATCATCTCCCATAATATTCTATTGTTGATTTGACATATTTTAAAAGGCTAACTTTTTGTTTCACTATAATCACTTATGTTAGTTTCGGATTTCTTGTAACAAAAATAACTTTTTGTACCTATAAACTATATACTACTACTTCCTTGAAAAATTTTTTTTGTTGACTTATTTACACGTTTATACTTTTATTTTTCGAACCCCCTGAACGAAAATTCTGGGTCCGCCACTGGCGGAGGGTCTGTTATTAATATATCTTCCATGGCTGGTTTGAATAGGGTAGTATACATAGGGACTTTTGGTTACGCTTCTTCAAAGATGGCTCTTGACATGGTTACTAAGGTACGTACTTACAGAGAAGAATTCAGAATTTTAAGTGACTAGATAGTTATTATTCTCTCCATCTTATTTGATTTTTTTTTTTTTGACTATGCATTCAAACTTACATAAAAAGTGTTATAGGTAAGAAAAATTATATTTGCATTAAGTATTCAAATATATTTAATGAATGGTAGAATATGGCGATGGAATTGGGAGTAGACAAGATCAGAGTGAACTCAATAGCACCAGGATATTTCAAATCAGAGATAACAGAGGGGCTTATGCAAAATAAATGGTTCAATAATGTTACTAGGAGAACTATTCCTCTAAAAACATCGGGAACGATTAATCCGGCTTTAACATCAGTGGTGAAGTATTTAATCCATGATTCTTCCGAATATATTTCAGGCAATGTCTTCATCGTCGATTCTGGAACTACCTTACCAGGTGTCCCCATTTTCTCATCACTCTAGTCATAGAGACGGATCCTACTTTTGAAGTGTATGACTTCTTACAACGAATTAAATTTAATATATAATGCTGAATGAGTTCATAGCCAAATGTTTTTAGAGGAAAAATGATGTTGGTTTTGTCTCACTGTTCAATTGTGTCCAAGTGAAGTGTATCTTGATGCAGTTTAAATAAATTCATGCTTGTATAAAGTTTTACATATTTTGTTTTGGTTTATGATCTTTGTAAAAGTTTAACTTTCAACCTATGTAGTGTATTGTTGTGGTCTCTATGGTTATTCAGAACTTCGAACAAATTGGATTACAAATATTATGCTTGAAATTTTCTCAAAAATATTTAAATTTTAAAAAAATGAGACAAGAAATAGGGCACCAGAACCTCAAGCTCTGAAATATATATATATATATATATATAGGGGTATATAGCATGCTTACATGTATATATTTTAGGGGGAAAAGGTACAAGTACCCCCTAGAATATGATCGAAATCCCAAAGACACACCTTAACTAAACCAAGGTCCTATTACCCCCTAACCCTTTTTTTAAAAAAAAATTTATGCACCTTTTTGGCTTACGTGGCATCAAAATATCTCGCACGCGCCTCAATTGTGTGGAGTCACAGAGTGTGCAACGTAAGACAAACGGTGTACAAAATAACAAAAAAAATAAGTTGAAGGGGGTAATAGGACCTTAGTTTAGTTAAGGTGTGTCTCTGAGATTTCAGTCATAATCTAGGGGGTAGTTATGTCTTATCCCTATTTTAGGGGAAATTTCTCAAATAACCATTATAATAAACTTAATTAGATACATATCCTCTACTAATTAACAACCATGACAAAACTACGAGCTAGAAAGAACTAGATATTCTATGATCATCATAAAGTTTATAATACACTTGTAACACCTCGAATCCAAAACAGACCAAAAGTGCAGATTTTGAGAAGTTGCAGGTGCAACCCACGGTTGCCATCCACGGACCGTAGGTCAAACCACGGCCCGTGCTGGTGGTCCATGGTTCACCACTGCAACCTCTCCCCAAACCAGCTCAGAAAAATGGCTAAGTCCCGACTCACGGACTGACCCACGGTCCGTAGATCAGACCACGGTCTGTGGTCTGTGTCCATGGATCGAGACTTCCCTTACCCAGCCTCTGACACAAACTACGGTCGACCAGCACGGACCGTCATTCGATGCACGGTCCGTAGGTCTGACCGTAGATGAGGGTCAGCAGCCAGTTATCTGAAAATTATTGATGGATCAACTTCAGATGGTCATAACTTTTATCACAAAAGGAATTATGTGTCCCGTGACCTATGATATGATAGATAATTAAATCATCTTTTCGACGCCATCGAGTTTTCTAAAATCCGACATCCGAGTAAAGAGTTATGCTAGTTTTAGTGAAGCCCTGTCGGGCAGACTCGACCGACGACTCCAATCGTCATATTGACCTACGGCCCGTCAGTCCAATCCGTCGGTCACTCTGACAGCAGTTAAGTCAGGGGTCTTTTGGTCTTTTCCTATTTCGTTTAACCCCTAAGATACGTCGTTTAGACCCTAAATCATGAGGTTTTAGTTAGTTTTAGCCTAGAAACATAACTAGAACTTACCTTAGTCAAAATCATTAATCAAAACTTAGAAAATTAGAAGCAAGAGAGAAGAAAAAGGTCAAGAACCCTAGTTCAAGAATGTAGCAAGGTTCCATCAGTTCCAGCCCCGAAATTGAAAGATTTCTCCGTGGAATTCGTCACTAGGTATGTGGGGTTTCACTAGTGGGTTCCTTTCGCCCATTAGGTACCTATAATTCAGTCAGTTTCTTAATTCCATTATTATGAATAAACCTAGGGTTTCTAGAATTACAGCAGATCATCATTAACATGTTCCAAATCAAATTATCATGTTATTTCTCAGTTTATTGCATGAATTTCAGAACCCTAGCTATGTATTTCTTTAGTTGTTGAATTACACATGCTAGGTCAGATATCTCAGTTATTCAGTTATACATGCCTCAATTATTAATGCATCACTATTAGATTAATTGTTGCATTCTCAGTTTGCATGTTCAGTTCGAGCTATCCAGTAACTTACAGAAATTCAGTCATAATGTGTTAATCACTTAATCTATTGGGAGTAGCATAATACCGAGTTGGACTAGGGTTCAGCGTACCCATATAGTCCCAGAACTACGAGCCACTTAGGTGTAAGTCCCCTCTGTGGGCAACATCAGTTTAGTGATCACGCTAGCATGCCTCTATACCTCTGGCAGGGTATATTAGGTCCTCTCGATGGGGCGTATACATCGGACTCCACATTTAGCTCATATGGTGTTATGTCGGTTATTAGTAGCTCCCACAGTTCAGTCAGACTCTATTGCATTGACCATATTTGTAACATCCGACAATTTGAAATAACTATGAAGAAGCTGGAAATTTCAAATAGTCATTTTTGGAAAGAATTCAAAAATTTGGAAATTTGGTTAAGTATGGAAAAAAATGAGTTTTTGGTCAAATTTGAGCAGTCATAACTCCTATCTCAGGATGAGTTAGCTGTATTTCCAGTTATGTTTGGAAATCCCTTGGAATGATCTTTCCAACGCCTCTGAGTTTGCTCGATTCCGAGTTCGTATGAGTGAGTTATGCCTTTTGGAAGTTGGGTTGTTGGCACAGAGCAGTATAGTCCAAATTTGTAAGAGTATTTTGGTCTTTTCCCTAACCATTTCTTTTGGTTATATTAAGGATCTAGACTGATTTTAATTTAGTTTTTCCCTTTTAAAAGTTAGAGTTAAGGTTGTGAGTGAAGAGAGAAAGAAGAGGAGAAATGTCATGACCCAAGCCTAGGGCCTAGACGTGACCGGCGAATGGGGAACCCGAAGGAACCCCAAAAAAGCCTCATAGCGTATCTTACACATCATTGGTCGCGGAAGCAATTAAAATGACCATAAGCTATAAGCATAATCAAGGAGGAAATCGGGACTATGGGAGCAAGAAAAAAAAGAAGAAATGATACATAAATACCATAGATGAATCAAGCTCAAACATAATACACAACTTGTCCAACACCACCTCTAAACATAGGTACTTTAGCGGGGGCCAAGACAAACAACTGGGCTCACCCTCATAGTCAAAACATAACTAAAAGGAAAAGTCTTATACATAGCAAAAGATCATAAGCAACGTCCCCGGAATGGAGGACTCACCAATAACCTTGATAGAAAATCGTATTAGCCACGCGGAGGACGAGGGTCAAGCGGTGCTCCGGTCCCTACATGGTGACATCATGTAGGCATAGAGTATGCGTTAGTACGTTTGAATGTACTAAGTATATGGGATGCAATGCAATGCAACAAGGGATGGACATCATAGGCAAAATGCATAATCGTACCCGATAGATAGCATATTAATGAGATGATATGTATAATGATGCTTATATAAAAATCATATTTAGTAGGGCATAGTATATGTGTAGTGAGTGACCATCAATATAGTATTTCCAAGGCCTACCACCCCCTTGGAGAGGCGAAAGAGGTACAAACCCCTCAATGTGGTTACCCGGGCCTACCACCCCCCGAGCTAGGGACCAAGGTACAAACCCCTCGATATGGTTATACGGGCCTACTACCCCCCGTACTAGGCAACCAAGGTACAAACCCCTCGATACGGTTATACGGGCCTACTACCCCCCGTACTAGGCAACCAAGGTACCAACCCCTTGATACGGTTACCCGGGCCTACAACCCCCCGAGCTAGGCTTGGTCGACTCACACACTATATAGAGAAAATCATATACATGTATCCATTTCATCATCATTTCAATACTTATATAATCATCCGACTCATAGGACGTACATTGGACCTTCCATTTCATAAGAATTCTATAAATGGCATTTTATCAAACATATGGTGGGCTACTTGTTCATGTAAATAAAATCATGTGTTTCAAGAGTACTAAGTCCAACCAATTTCAAAATCCATATAAAACAGCCCACCAACAACATACATATATATATACATATATAACAACCTTCATAATTTGATCATGGAGGCATGAAAACCATAAACATCATATAATCATTCCATTTCATGATAATATACAAAAATAGACCATAATAGGATGTGTAGTAATAATTCCATAATTCAAGAGTTCATAAATGATCATAAGGACCCATAAACTTGAAGTAAAATAGAGGATAAATGGTTGGACTTGTGGAAAGGAAGGTTTCCACAATCAACCCACATACCTCAACTTTGGAGAATTCTTGATGAAGATTGGAATGGAGAATTGCTTGAGATTGAATCTTGAATCCGGAATTAAAGCTTGGGATCCTTGAATTTGGTTGATGATCTTGGTGGAATTTTTGGAGAGGGTTTAGAGAGAGTTTTTGGATGTTTTGAAGTTAAATGACTAAGTATGGATATGTCCCCTTTTTATAAAAACGTCCCAACACTTAAAAAAAAATTGAGGCGGGTGAACAGTGTTTTCGGCTACTGGAATTTGCATTTTCTGCCGGACAGGTTTTACGAAAATGGTCATAACTCCTTCATCCTAACTCGGAATGAGGTGAAACAAATTGCGTTGGAAAGCTAACTCACAGAGCTTTAATTTTGATAGTTTGAGCTCCTTCCAGTTCCTTGTGTGCTGAGAGATATGCCCCTTTAAAGTTGACCCTCAAAATCGCTTTTTTTGCGATTTTCAAATTTTGATACGGTTGTTCTAAAATTCGGGTTAGACTCATTTCCCACTCAATTTGACCCCCTGAATAAGAATATGAAGTCGAATTTCCGAAATGATGCACGGATTTTGAGATATATGGAAATTACAATTTTAGGTGTTTCCGAAGCACATTTTCGGGCATTTTTGGGGTCGTTTCAATATCTCCCCCTTGGGAACATTCGTCCCCGAATGTTAAAGAAACATACATGAGAGACACAAACATGGCAATTTCAGCCCACATAAGGATGCAACAATGCACTTACACCTTATTTCAAAAACCTCAACATAATTGTAAAACCACAATGAACCAATTGTCAACTTAAACATGAATGTATGCAATGACATTATCATGTTTAGTGATGTTCAAGGAGAAACTACCTTCTCCTAGTCATAACACACCAACATCAACATTTCTCATGTTCATAGGAGGAACTACCTTCTCCTAGTCATTACATAGTCCATACATCATTAAGCACATATGCAAGTTTCCATGTTCAATAGCACTCTTTCAAGGAGGAACTTCTCAACTCCTTACTAAGACATGCTCATACCTTATTTTCATGAAGTACAATAGATCACTTATAACCAATGCACTACAACATGAGGGAAACAACTCATACAACTCATCTTTCTTCAAAAACACAAGTTTTTATGGAAATGCGCAAACCTCATTAATTCACATAAACATGGGAGGAACTACCTCCTCTACTCTTTAGGAAAGTTTCCACCACATAAGAAGCTAACATTCCATTTCATAAGAACACATTCAAGCATGTTCATTTAATTCACATCATCAAGTCAAGTATGCCATATTACACACAATGCACAACTTAGGAGAAAAAAAATCTCCATTTAAAACACACATCATACAACATGAGAGAATAGGACTACTTCTACGAACTCAATATGCATGCAACTTAGACATATTCCGTTTCATTGGAGGAATTTCCTCCTCCAACTCAAATCATGCTTATCATATGATCTTCGGCCAATTATGCAATTACTTCTTAAAAGCACATTTAAACCATTCACCTCATGAATCACATAGGTTACTTACTCTAATTGCCTATCAACATGAGGGGCATGAAACATGAAAACTCATTTTTATCTCAAAACATGAATTTTCAAAAACATACCTTTCATAAGGAAATCATCAGAATATAAAAATCACACATGACTTCTAAAACATAACATAGGCCCATCTAGGAACTCTTGGTCTCAAGCTAGAATAGGAATGGAAGAAAGAGATGAGGATGTCGGGATTTCAACAAATCATGCTTTTTAAGCACACCATCCCCTCCTTAGGAGGAAGCCCTCACTACAACCCTCAAGAAAACTTTTTCCAAGCACTCCTAAAGACATAACCAAACTCACATTTTGCCATTTTTGCAAAAGTCTATGGTCCTCAACATCTAGCCATACCACCCTTATATGACACAATCAAACACCAAATCCATAATAGGAAGAAATTGTACCCAAATGTCATCCTACTCAACAAGGTGATAACTAGTACACACTCAAGGGCCCCATATTCTTCTAACCATCCGAGCCCTATCATCAATAAAAACACACCAAGTATGCAACCCATCCATACTAAGAGTCACATCAAGGCTTAACATGCCAAGTTTCACTAAGTCAACAAGAGTATTCCTAGGGGAACAAGGTAAGAGATATTCTTCACAAACCCCCTTTTTTTTTCTAACTTTAAACCATTAACCGGGGTAAAATCCGAAAAAGGTTCTATTAACTCATCCGGAGAACTCTAAGCCTCATAGCCTCATAAGGCATCATACAAGATAAGGTAGTACCGGAAATCAACATAACACTTACTCTCATATGAAATTACCACATACCGGTACCTTCATCCCAAAAATTCTTCCAAGTCAACCCTAGTAGCATCCTTTTCTAAGGCCGTCACTAGGATATCACTCAAGATCTCATATGAATCTACCAATCCGGGTCTAGATTGCTCCAATTCACTAAACCACATAAGGTGAGAATTCAAGCAAACCTATCTCATAAACGTCAAGGACACTCAATAACCTTACCATCTAAGCATATTATCCCGCATTGGGGTAAGCCTAAACTATCTCATTACACAACATGATTCTCAAACCAATGAGGATCTCACTCCTACCCTCTTTTAAAGGAGCTTAATCACTCAACATCTCTAGGTACCACTTAAGAATCACTATTCGTCAAAATCCAACACATCATAAAACTCATAAGGACTAAGTTGAGTTATACTAATCACTCACATATGGCCATAACTAAACCCATGAATATTAAGGACGACACAAAAAAAAAATTCGCGATATTCTCTTTATCAAGTCACGAAAGACAAGTATTACTAAGATTACTCCTACAAGGTTCATCACCTTAGATAACTCCTTTATAAACTCTAGAGGATCTTCCTCTATCTTTGGCCCATGGAATTTCCGCAATTCAATAAAACATAAAACACATACCGGAACCCTTAAGATCCACTACCACTCACTCTTTGAGACTTACGGGTAGACATCCTTTCTTGGTTAAACCTTAGAGGAACTTAGAGGAATTTTGACCAAGAAACCTTTCTTTTTTTCACTAAAGTTGGATTAAGACAACTCTAGACCATGTCAACCCTTATCACCACTTTTGGTGGGGTCTACCAACCAACTATGCCTAGGTATTATCTAAGCACCCTACTTAAGTGACCATACTTAGGATCAATCTTAAAATACAACAACTAACCCTTTGAAGTTGGTCAACACTTATACTTCTTATTCTTCACCTTAACTAGATGGTACATGCAACCCTCAAAGTCAACTTCAAAACACAACATAATCCCGACCTAGGGCATATAATTTCTTTTCCCATCTCCACTCTCGGATAGGCTCCTTTGGGAATCAACAATTTGACCATACGGGTTCTACCATCAACTAAACATAACTTCACAATTACCTTGCTAGGTAGGCACACTATCTCCCCCTTTGGAGTAAGCCTACACAAGTTCTTCTAACCAACACAAAGACAATTATGAAGCATTAATCACACAAAATACAACTTCATAATCTATTCCATCAAAGCTCACAAGTCACATAGCCATAATTGGCATTACAACCACTCGCTCCTTCTAGCAAGAACCCTTCAAGTGGTCCAACTTTAAACACCATAAGACAAGGAATAAGAGAGAGAGCTTATAGATCTATGGCACGACTTAGAGAATGAAGAAGTGAAACATTTCCTAAAACGTCTCATAGCCTCCTACTCATAGTTGTGGTGCACAACACAACCATGAATCGGACTCTAATCAACGCGGTGTGTTGGACTCCGAGGATCTATCAACCTAGTGCTCTGATACCAAGTTTGTCACGACCCAAGCCTAGGGCCTAGACGTGACCGGCGAATGGGGAACCCGAAGGAACCCCAAACAAGCCTCATAGCGTATCTTACACATCATTGGTCGCGGAAGCAATTAAAATGACCATAAGCGATAAGCATAATCAAGGGGGAAATCGGGACTAAGGGAGCAAAAAAAAAAAAAGAAGAAATGATACATAAATACCATAGATGAATCAAGCTCAAACATAATACACAACTTGTCCAACACCACCTCTAAACATAGGTACTTTAGCGGGGGCCAAGACAAACAACTGGGCTCACCCTCATAGTCAAAACATAACTAAAAGGAAAAGTCTTATACATAGCAAAAGATCATAAGCAACGTCCCCGGAATGGAGGACTCACCAATAACCTTGATAGAAAATCGTATTAGCCACGCGGAGGACGAGGGTCAAGCGGTGCTCCGGTCCCTACATGGTGACATCATGTAGGCATAGAGTATGCGTTAGTACGTTTGAATGTACTAAGTATATGGGATGCAATGCAATGCAACAAGGGATGGACATCATAGGCAAAATGCATAATCGTACCCGATAGATAGCATATTAATGAGATGATATGTATAATGATGCTTATATAAAAATCATATTTAGTAGGGCATAGTATATGTGTAGTGAGTGACCATCAATATAGTATTTCCAAGGCCTACCACCCCCTTGGAGAGGCGAAAGAGGTACAAACCCCTCAATGTGGTTACCCGGGCCTACCACCCCCCGAGCTAGGGACCAAGGTACAAACCCCTCGATATGGTTATACGGGCCTACTACCCCCCGTACTAGGCAACCAAGGTACAAACCCCTCGATACGGTTATACGGGCCTACTACCCCCCGTACTAGGCAACCAAGGTACCAACCCCTTGATACGGTTACCCGGGCCTACAACCCCCCGAGCTAGGCTTGGTCGACTCACACACTATATAGAGAAAATCATATACATGTATCCATTTCATCATCATTTCAATACTTATATAATCATCCGACTCATAGGACGTACATTGGACCTTCCATTTCATAAGAATTCTATAAATGGCATTTTATCAAACATATGGTGGGCTACTTGTTCATGTAAATAAAATCATGTGTTTCAAGAGTACTAAGTCCAACCAATTTCAAAATCCATATAAAACAGCCCACCAACAACATACATATATATATACATATATAACAACCTTCATAATTTGATCATGGAGGCATGAAAACCATAAACATCATATAATCATTCCATTTCATGATAATATACAAAAATAGACCATAATAGGATGTGTAGTAATAATTCCATAATTCAAGAGTTCATAAATGATCATAAGGACCCATAAACTTGAAGTAAAATAGAGGATAAATGGTTGGACTTGTGGAAAGGAAGGTTTCCACAATCAACCCACATACCTCAACTTTGGAGAATTCTTGATGAAGATTGGAATGGAGAATTGCTTGAGATTGAATCTTGAATCCGGAATTAAAGCTTGGGATCCTTGAATTTGGTTGATGATCTTGGTGGAATTTTTGGAGAGGGTTTAGAGAGAGTTTTTGGATGTTTTGAAGTTAAATGACTAAGTATGGATATGTCCCTTTTTTATAAAAAAAACGTCCCAACACTTAGAAAAAAATTGATGCGGGTGAACAGTGTTTTCGGCTACTGAAATTTGCATTTTCTGCCGGACAGGTTTTACAAAAATGGTCATAACTCCTTCATCCTAACTCGGAATGAGGTGAAACAAATTGCGTTGGAAAGCTAACTCACAGAGCTTTAATTTTGATAGTTTGAGCTCCTTCCAGTTCCTTATGTGCTAAGAGATATGCCTCTTTAAAGTTGACCCTGAAAATCGCATTTTTTGCGATTTTCGAATTTTGATACGGTTGCTCTAAAATTCGGGTTAGACCCATTTCTCACTCAATTTTACCCCCTGAATAAAAATATGAAGTTGAATTTCCGAAATCATGCACGGATTTTGAGATATATGGAAATTACAATTATAGGTGTTTCCGAAGCACATTTTCGGGCATTTTTGGGGTCGTTTCAAGAAAGTGAAGAAGAAGCAAAGTTCGTTAAGATCGTCGTGGTTTTCATCGGGGGTGATCCCTATTAAGGTATGTGAGATCATAGTGTTGGGTTGGTTCATTCCCCCACACGCCAAACTCGTTTTTATTTTTGAGAAAAGTTTTGGTTGTGTTTGTTGAAGCCTTGTTGTTGTGGTTGTTGAAGTCTTGTGATTGTGTTGAAGTTCTTGTTGATTTGGGACATGTTTCCGAGTTGAATCTATTGTATATTAAGGGTCTTTATGATTCTAAGTGTTTAGGGCTGGAACCTTTGAGGTTAAGGTGGTTTAGAGTTGGAAAAAGAAAGGAGAAGAGTCAAAATTTCTGGGAAAAAGGCTGGGGCGTCGTGCTAGCTAGCACGCCCAAAAAGGGACTCTGAAGTCCAGCCCTTGGGGTGGTGCGCCTAGCAGAGCGCCCAGCAGGCCCCTCTGAGGTCTGTAGGCTGGCGCCCCGCGCCTCTCAAAGCGCCAAGGATGCCAAGTCTTCCCATTCATTCCGTACTTTTTCATGCATGTTCCTTGGTAATGTACCTATGTTTTATAGTGGTTTTCAACACTCTAAGGTACATCTAAACATCCCGAACTCATCCATAAACATGAGATTAATTACCCTTGAATTCATAATCCATTTCGAGGAAAGTTCATATCAAAGTCAAGTGAAGTTAGAGTCAAGTCTAGAAGTTAAGAAGCAAGTCAATGCAAGTCTTTAAAGTTGTTCAAGAGTCTTTATTGAACGTTTTAACTTCATTTTAAAGCTCAAATTTCAAGTTAAGTAAAGAGTATAGAGTTTCAAGTTAAGCCAAGAGTATAAGGTTGAGTTCATTTCTCAAAAGTTATTAGGGAACAATGTATTCCCAAAGAAGTTTTAAAGAAATGTTTTTACATTTAAACAAGATTGGGAACTCAGATTTCCAAAGAGCCTTCGGGCTAGTTTTCCAGAAAAGAGTAATCGCTTTCTAAATGAAGCAAGAGAAGAAACTGAGATTTCCAAGATAGCCTTTGAGCTAAGTTTTTGAGTAATTATCTCAAATCAGTAGGAAGACATATGTTTTAAGAATATAAGAGCCAGTACCTTTTTGGGAGTAGTATCGAGCACCAAATTGGGGGAGCGTTCAAAGAACTCACAGCCCCCATAGAACTATGTAGCCATCATGGGTAGAAGAGGTTTATATGTTTTAGATGAATCCTTTTCAAATTAGACTAGTGGATCCATTAGGCAGTTCAGGTCCTATACCTTTGGCCGGGTACAGGATGCTCTGGCAGCATGAGGTTGATCGCTGTATCATCACTATAGCTCTTATGTGATGGTTGTCGGTTAGAGAAACTCCCACAACAATTATTGTATTTTTATATACATGAGTTCATTGTATTTCTACATACATCTCAGGCTTATTGTATCTTTGTATACACACAGAGTTTATAGCAGGTTTTAAACAACTTTTCTTTATATTGCACTTGTTTTAAATTGCCTTATATTGAAATGAGTCAGTCAGGTTGAGTTGAGTTGAGCCAGGTAAGTTATTCAGTTTCTTCCAGATTTCTTCCTAGCTTATGTTGCTTAGCTTTCCATCTCGCATACTCGTACATTCAATGTACTGATGTCAGTTGGACCGCATCTTATGATGATGCAGACACAGGTACCCAGGATCAGCATCCATCACACCGTTGATCCAGTTGAGCACTCTAGAGTCAGTGGTGAGCCTTTTTGCATTCCGGAGGACTCTGTTATTTTGTGTTCCTAGTTTTGCTTTATTAGGATGTTGTGGGTATGTCCTAACATCCATCTAAGTGTTATAGAGGCTTCATAGACAGTCAGTCAGTTAGTATTGAGTCTCTTATCTATGTAAATATTCTATTTTGAGACCCAAGTTGCCTTTTGGCCAGTTTTTATCAGTTGGGTTGCTTTATGACCTTTCATTGCACTGAGTTATTTCTGTTGAGTTAAGTTTTCCGCTGAGTTAGGTAAGCCAAGCCAAGGGTTCGCTTGGGGCCAGCAATGGTCTTCGAGTGCCGGCCACGTCCAGGGTGTAGGCTCGGGGCATGACAATATTTCAGTACAGTCAGTATTCAGTCTCAACATGTTATAAATTTGGTCATTGCATCAGTTAGGTCAGTATTCAGTATTTTCAGTATCTATATCATGTGTAGATTATTTCATTGCTTTATTTCTTTGTTCAGTTATATGTTATTTCAGCTTTACTCTATCATGCATGCTCAGTACCTTTCAAGTACTGACACATACGTGCGCTACATCTTCTCGTGATGTAGGTTTAGGTTCTCAGCACCAAATCACGCTTAGATCGGTTCCCGATCTCCAGTTCAGCAGCATCAGTGGTGAGTCCTCATTCTTCGAGGACAATAGTCATGTCATCTTTCAGTTTTCAGTCTTTTAGTTTCAGATTTTCTAGACTTAGCTGGGGCATGTCCTAGCACTTCTAGTCAGTTTAGAGGTTTATTTCAGACATAGTTAGGTTCAACTTAGTATTGAGTTAATATCTTCCTTGTATTAAACTCATCAATTATCATTTATCTCAGTTATAGTATATGGGTATTCCCCATCATTTCATTTTATTTATGATTATAGCTTCCGCATAGTTTCTATTATTCACATTATATTTAGTATGATCATGATCATGCCAGCGGGGTTAGCTTGGGATCACTTGTGGTCCTAGGTCCCGTGTCCGCGTCTCAGGGGTAGCTCGGGGCGTGACAAACTTGGTATCAGAGCATTAGGTTTAAGTGTCCTAGGATGTCTGAAAAGCTGCACTAGGTAGAGTCATTTTCATAGATGTGTAGTGCGCACCACATCTAATGAGGGGAGGCCACAAAGTGTTTTAGGAAATCTTCATTTTCTTGTTACTCTTATCATACGTAAGGTATGATCTAATTCCATTCTAACTCGACGTTTTACGTTTCAGTGATTATGCCTCCTAGTAGAGCTAACGCCAGGAATGCGAATGCCAGGAACGCAAACGTAGCTCCTCCAGTTCCATATCAAGAAGTGTCGAATGTTGAATTCAGGAATGTCATTTAGATATTGGCTCAGAGTGTCGCTAACCAGAACAATCAGCGAGTTTAAGCTCATGTGAATACAAATGGTAGATCAGCAGCAGCAAAGGTCCGTGACTTTGTTAGGATGAATCCGCCTGAGTTCTTAGGATCGCAGACTGGTGAAGATCCCAGAATTTCTTAGATGAGATCAAGAAAATCTTTGAGGTGATGCAGGTCACTGAGAATGATCGGGTTGAGTTAGCATCTTACCAACTTAAGAATGTGGCTCATATCTGGTATACTCAGTGGAAGGAGAACATAGGTACATATGCCGCTCCTATTACTTGGGATTGTTTCAGCGAAACCTTTTTGCACAGGTTTTTCCCCATAGAGTTGAGAGAAGCAAGGGCCCAGGAATTTATGAACTTAAGGCAGGGTAACATGACTGTCCAAGAGTATGGGCTCAAGTTTAACCAACTCTCCAGGTATGCTCCTCACATGGTTGCTGATTCCAGGGCTCAGATGAATAAGTTTCTGTATGGAGTATCAGACTTAGTGAAAACAAAGTGCAGGAATGCTATGTTGTTAGATGACATCAACATCTCTAGGCTCATGACTCATGCTCAGCAGGTTAAGGGTGATAATCTTAGGGAACATACTAAGGAGACTAAGAAAGCAAGAACAGGTAACTACGAGTATTCCCAACAGAAATTGGGAGGTGGAAATCGCTCGCAGTTTCAGCAGAAGTCTTCGACTCCAGCACCTTCATCAGCTAGTGTTTCATCCCCCAGGTTCCGTAATGATCAGAAAGGTAGGGTGTCAGGCTCTAAGTCTCAAGGTAGTGTTTCAGGCACCAAAACCTACCCAACTTGCCCGAAATGTAGTAAGAACCATTCGGGCGAGTGCCTTGCAGGTAAGGAATGATGCTTTGGGTGTGGTTAGTCTGGTCATAGATTGAAGGATTGTCCTTCTAGACAGGGTCAAGAAGGAAATAATGGTAGAGCTCAGTCTACAACTTCAGCAGCACCAGCAAGTCGCCCGACTCAGCAGGGTAACTCTTCTTGTACTGGTGGCGGACAACGCCAAAATAGGCTATATGCTCTTCAGGCTCGTCAAGATCAGGAAGATTCTCCTGATGTAGTCACTGGTACGTTACGAGTCTTTGATCTTGATGTTTATGCTTTATTAGATCTAGGGGCTACTCTGTCTTTTGTAATTTTTTACATAGCAGTCCAATTTAGTGTTAGCCCAGAAACTCTTTCAGAACCCTTCTCAGTCTCTACTCCAGTCGGTGACTCAGTTATAGCTAGACAGGTATACAGAAATTGCCCTATCATAGTCTCTCAGAAAGTCACCTCAATAGATCTTGTAGAGTTAGAAATGGTAGACTTCAATGTCATTCTAGGCATGGATTGGTTACATTCCTGTTATGCCTCAGTCGATTGTAGAACTAGGATTGTTTGTTTTCAGTTTCCAGACAAACCAATCCTAGAATGGAAGGGTAGTAGCTTAGCGCCTATGGGTCGATTCATTTCTTACCTTAAGGCCAGAAAGATGATCTTTAAGGGTTATCTCTATCATCTAGTTGGGGTTAAGGATTCTAGTTCCGAATCCCCAACTCTTGAGTCAGTTCCTATAGTCAGTGAGTTTCCAGAAGTGTTCCTAGAAGATCTTCCCGGAGTTCCTCCCGTAAGGGAAATAGACTTTGGAATTGATCTCCTTCCAGATACCCAGCCTATCTCTATCCCTCCTTTCAAAATGGCTCCAGCTGAGCTTAAGGAATTGAAAGAGCAGTTGAAAGACCTTCTAGATAAGGGCTTCATCAGACCTAGTATTTTGCTATGGGATGCGCCAGTGTTGTTCGTGAAGAAGAAAAATGGTTTTCTCAGAATGTGCATTGACTATAGGCAGTTGAACAAGGTCACAATCAAGAATAAGTACCATATCCCCAGGATTGATGACTTGTTTGACCAACTTCAGGGTGCTAGTCATTTCTCAAAGATAAACCTCAGATCAGGTTATCATCATCTTAGAGCCAGAGATAGTGACACTCCGAAGACAACCTTCAGAACTCGGTATGGTCATTACGAATTTGTAGTTATATCATTTGGACTAACCAATGCTACTGCAGCTTTCATGGATTTGATGAACAAAGTGTTCAAGCAGTACTTAGACTTGTTCGTTATCGTCTTTATTGATGATATCCTCATTTACTCTAGGAATGAGGAAGAACATGCGAGTCATTTGAGGGTAGTTCTGCAAACTCTCAAAGATCGCCAGTTATTTGCAAAATTTAACAAGTGTGAGTTTTGGTTACAATCAGTTGCCTTCCTTGGGCATATTGTGTCTAGTGAAGGAATTCGAGTAGATTCCCAGAAGATAGAAGCAGTGAAACAATGGCCCAGACCTACCTCTGCTACAGATTTCAGAAGTTTCTTGGGTCTAGCAGGTTATTACAGAAGGTTCGTGAAAAGATTTTCATCCATAGCCTCACCATTGACTAGGTTGACTCAGAAAAAGGTTAAGTTTCAGTGGTCAGATGATTGTGAGAAAAGCTTCACAGAATTGAAAACTAGGTTGACTACAACTCCTGTCTTGCCTCTACTAGAGGGTTCAGATGGTTATGTGATCTATTGTAATGCACCCAGAGTCGGCCTAGGTTGTGTGTTGATGCAGCTAGGTAAGGTTATAGCTTATGCTTCTAGATAGCTTAAGGTACATGAGAAGATTTATCCAACTCATGACCTCGAGTTTGCAGCAGTGGTGTTTGCACTCAAGATTTGGAGACACTACTTGTATGGTGTTCATGTAGATGTGTTCACAGACCATAAGAGCCTCCAGTATGTATTCACCCAGAAATAGTTGAATCTTCGCCAGAGAAGGTGGCTTGAGCTCCTCAAAGATTATGATATGAGTGTGCATTACCATCCGGGTAAGGCAAATGTAGTAGCAGATGCTCTTAGCAGATTATCCATGGGTAGTGTAGCACATGTTGAGGAAGAAAGAAGAGAGCTAGCAAAGGATGTTCACAGACTTGCTCGCCTAGGAGTTCGTCTTATGAGCATATCAGATGGTGGTGTAACGGTTCAAAATGGGGCAGAATCTTCTTTGGTAGTAGAGGTTAAAGAAAAGCAAGATTGTGATCCAATCTTGCTTGAGATTAAGGGTGCAGTCCACAATCAGAGAGTGGAGGTTTTCTCCCATGGGGGAGATGGTCTACTTCGCTATTAGGGTAGATTGTGTGTTCCTGATGTGGGTGAATTGAGACAACATATTCTCGCAGAAGCCCATAATTCCAGATATTCTATCCATCCAGGCGCCACTAAGATGTACTGCGATCTGCGGGAAGTCTATTGGTGGAATGGTATGGAAAGAGATATAGCAGTTTGTGGCTAAGTACCCCAATTGCCAGCAAGTCAAGGTAGAACATCAGAAACCAGGAGGTATGACTCAAAAGATTGACATTCCTACTTGGAAGTGGGAAGTGATCAACATGGACTTTATCACAGGTTTACCTTGTACTCGCAGACAGCATGACTCCATTTGGGTGATTGTTGATAGGGTTACTAAGTCATCTCGCTTTTTGGCGGTCAAGACTACAGATTCGACGGAGGATTACGCCAAGCTTTACATTAATGAGATTGTGACATTGCATGGGGTTCCTTTGTCTATCATCTCAGATAGAGGTCCTCAGTTTACCTCTCATTTCTGGAAGTCATTCAGAAGGGTCTTGGTACTCAAGTTAACCTTAGCACAACATTTCATCCACAGACGGATGGTCAGGCAGAGCGTACCATTCAGACCTTAGAGGACATGTTGACAGCTTGTGTGATCAACTTCAAGGGTAGTTGGGATGATCACCTTCCTCTTATTGAGTTTGCCTACAACAATAGTTACCATTCCAGCATTCAGATGGCCCCTTATGAGGCATTGTATGGGCGTAGATGTAGATCTCCAGTTGGTTGGTTTGAAGTAGGTGAAGCAGCCTTGATAGGACCAGATTCAGTCCTTGATGCTTTGGAGAAAGTGCAACTCATTAGAGATAGACTTAAGACTGCCCAGAGTCGCCAGAAATCTTATGCAGATGTGAGAACAAGGGAACTAGAGTTCCAAGTTGATGATTGGGTTTTCCTGAAAGTGTCACCTATGAAAGGTATGATGAGATTTTGCAAGAAAGGAAAGCTTATGAGTTAGAGTTGCCAGCAGACTTAGCAGCAGTGTATCCAGTCTTTCACATTTCTCTTTTGAAGAAGTGTGTGGTTGATCCAGCATCCATGTGCCATTAGAGAGTGTGGCCGTGAAAGATAGCCTTTTTTATGACGATGTACCAGTTGAGATTCTCGATCGTCAGGTTAGAAGGTTGAGAAATAAAGAAGTCGCTTCAGTCAAGGTTTTGTGGATGAGTCAGTCAGTAGAGGGAGNGACGATGTACCAGTTGAGATTCTCGATCGTCAGGTTAGAAGGTTGAGAAATAAAGAAGTCGCTTCAGTCAAGGTTTTGTGGATGAGTCAGACAGTAGAGGGAGCTACTTGGGAAGCAGAAGCAGAAGCAGCCATGAAGTCCAAGTATCCTCACCTCTTTCCTTCCGATTCCATTCCAGCTTGAGGTAATAGTTCCTCTTCAGTTTTTCAGTCATTCATGCGTAAAATTCAGTCTTAGAATCATGTTCCTTCAAATGTACTTGCATTTTTAGCATATTTACATGTTCTAGGAACTCAGTTCAGTCAGAAATTCAGTTCTCAGTGTTTAGTGGTAGGGATTGCAGCCCTCTCCCTCTATTTCAGCTAGTTTAGTCTTCATTCGAGGACGAATGGTCTCAAGGGGGAGATAATGTAACACCCCGAATCCAAAACAGACCAAAAATGCAGATTTTGAGAAGTTACAGGTGCAACCCACAGTTGCCATCCACGGACCGTAGGTCAAACCACGGCCCGTGCTGATGGTCCGTGGTTCACCACTACAACCCCTCCCCAAACCAGCTCAAAAAATTAGCTAAGTCCCGACTCACGGACAGACCCACAGTCCGTAGATCAGACCACGGTCTGTGGTCTGTGTCCGTGGATCGAGACTTTCCTTACCCAGCCTCTGACACAAACTACGATCAACCAGCACGGACCGTCATTCGATGAACGGTCCGTAGGTTTGACCGTAGATGAGGGTCAACAGCCAGTTAGCTGAAAATTATTGATGGATCAACTTCAGATGGTCATAACTTTTAGCACAAAAGGAATTATGTGTCCCATGACCTATGATATGATAGATAATTGAATCCACTTTCCAACGCCACCGATTTTGCTAAAATCCGACATCCGAGTAAAAAGTTATTTTTGTTTTAGTGAAGCCCTGTCGAGCAGACTCGACCGACGACTCCAATCGACGGACCGTTGATTGACCTACGGCCCGTCAGTCCAATCCGTCGGTCACTCCGACAGCAGTTAAGTCAGGGGTCTTTTGGTCTTTTCCAATTTCGTTTAACCCCTAAGATACGTCGTTTAGACCCTAAATCATGAGGTTTTAGCCTAGAAACATAACTAGAACTTACCTTAGTCAAAATCATTAATCAAAATTTAGAAAATTAGAAGCAAGAGAGGAGAAAAAGATCAAGAACCCTAGTTCAAGAACGCAACAAGGTTCCATCAATTTCAGCCCCGAAATTGAAAGATTTCTCCGTGGAATTCGTCACCAGGTATGTGGGATTTCACTAGTGGGTTCCTTTCACGCATTAGGTCCCTAGAATTCAGTCAGTTTCTTGATTCCCTTATTTTGAATAGACCTGGGGTTTCTAGAATTACAGCACATCATCATTAACATGTTCCAAATCAGATTATCATGTTATTTCTCAGTTTAATGCATGAATTTCAGAACCCTAGCTGTGTATTTCTTTAGTTGTTGAATTACACATGCTAGGTCAGATATCTCAGTTATTCAGTTATACATGCCTCAGTTATTAATGCATCACTATTAGATTAATTGTTGCATTCTCAATTTGCATGTTCAATTCGAGCTATCCAGTAACTTACAGAAATTCAGTCATAATGTGCTAATCACTTAATCTAATGGGAGTAGCATAATACTGAGTTGGACTAGGGTTCAGCGTACCCATATAGCTCCAGAACTACGAGCCACGTAGGTGTAAGTCCCCTCTGTGGGCAACATCAGTTTAGTGACACGCCAGCATGCCTTTATACCTCTGGCAGGGTATATTAGGTCTTCTCGATAGGGCGTATACATCGGACTCCACATTTAGATCATGTGGTTTTATGTCGGTTATTAGTAGCTCCCATAGTTCAATCAGACTCTATTGCATTGACCATATTTCAGTACAGTTAGTATTCAGTCTCAACATGTTATAAATTTGGTCATTGCATCAGTTAGCTCAGTATTCAGTATTTTTAGTATCTATATCATGTTCAGATTATTTCATTGCTTTATTGCTTTGTTCAGTTATATGTTATTTCAGCTTTACTTTATCCTGCATGCTCAGTACCTTTCAAGTACTGACGCATATGTGCGCTACATCTTCTCGTTATGTAGGTTCAGGTTCTCAGCATCCAGATCACGCTTAGATCGGTTCCCGATCTCCAGTTCAACAGTATCAGTGGTGAGTCCTCATTCTTCGAGGACAATAGTCATGTCATCTTTTAGTTTTCAGTCTTTTAGTTTCAGATTTTCTAGACTTAGCTGGGGCATGTCCCAGCACTTCTAGTCAGTTTAGAGGCTTATTTCAGACATAGTTAGATTCAGCTTAGTATTGAGTTAATATCTTCCTTGTATTAAACTCATCAGTTATCATTTATCTCAGTTATAGTATATGGGTATTCCTCATCTTTTCATTTTATTTATGATTATAGCTTCTGCACAGTTTCTGTTATTCACATTATATTTAGTATGCTCATGATCATGCCAGCATGGTTAGCTTGGGATCACTTGTGATCCTAGGTCCGGTGTTCGCGTCTCGGGGGTAGCTCGGGGCATGACAACACTCTATGATGATATTATAAGTGGGGATTCTTAACTAATAAAAAATCATAAAAGCCCGGGAGAAAGTTGAGTTATCAACCTCAAACTTCCTTTTACAAATGTATGAACTAAAAGAGATAGATTGACCATCTAAAGAAACTTGAAGTATGTTTCTCTTGTCTTCTTCTTCAAATCTGTGCAATAACACTTGTTAGTGCTTCACTTCTTGG
The DNA here is from genome assembly GCF_019186545.1 of Solanum stenotomum. NCBI lineage: Eukaryota > Viridiplantae > Streptophyta > Magnoliopsida > Solanales > Solanaceae > Solanum > Solanum stenotomum. The sequence goes on from NC_064285.1 coordinate 9,146,496, forward strand.
CTTTATTGGATAGTTGTTGACACTATCATATGATTTTGTTTCGCCAGTCGCATCGGTAGATGCATTGGAACAAACTCCTCAGTCACTTTACCATCCCAACTATGCTTTCTTCCATGCTTCGTAATATGCAGCACAAGCAAAAATAATATTGGACAAACTTATTCGTGTTTAAAATTTAGTTACATCACAAAAATGATTTCAAAGACAAGCCTAGTAAAAAGAGCCATATATCAAAATAATTTCGATGGTACATATATTATAGGGAAAATAATTGTTCTAGTCCCTGTGTTACTGTTTTATTTTGGTTTTGATTCCTGTGATATCTTACTTCCCAAGTTTAACCTTTAATTAATTATAATCAACTATTTTAGTCCTTCTACTAACGGTGATAACCAATACAAACAGATTTGTTATTTCTGTCAAGGGCAATTATGCTACTTCACATATATATTAATAGTTGAAAAAAAATCAGATTCACGTGACAAACACATTTCGGAAGAAATTGTTCTGTCCAAAGTAAAGTGTTAGAATTGTAAAAGTTAAGTGTTTTTAATATTACTTTGTAAAGTTCTTTCTCTCTCCATCTTTTTGTAGAATATTTTCACTTTATTTAAGAATCTATGTTTAGTTATGAAAATCTAAAATTCAACTTCAAATTTGATAAACTAACTTATAATCTACTTTTCAACTCATTTTTCATTTTTAGAAATCCTATTCAAGTACAGTTCAACATGAACATTACTCCACCTATTTTGGCAAGAATTATAATCAAACAAAACTTAATTATTTCTTGGATCTAAAGTAGGGGTGTACAAAATCGAACCGAAAACCGAATCAAACCGCAAATCGAGTCAAACCGAATAAAAAACCCGACTAGTGGTTTGGTTTGACTTGGTTTGGTATTGGAAAAAAAACTCGACTATATTTGGATTGTTTGGTTTTAACTAAAAAAAACCAACCCAACATTATATATGTAATTTTAAAATTTTATTTGATACATAAAAATATTTACATAGATATAATTTTAAAATATTTCTTATACTATTTCATAATTTATATCTTTTAATATATTATTTCAAGTTTAAAACTTAGAATTCGGAATGGTCCAATAAAGATTATAGTTCATTGTCACGCCCCGAGCTTACTCCCTGGACGTGGCCGGCACTCGGAGACCATCGTTGGCCCCATGCGGACCCTTGGCCTGGCTTACTTAACTCAACGGAATAAACTCATTACAATAGTTTAAATGATAACATCTTAGCCAAAATGGCAACTTATGTCTCAAAACAAAGTATCTGCAAATACATAGATGAGAGACTCAATACTAACTGTCTGACTGTCTATGAAGCCTCTATAATACTGAGATGGATGTTGAGATAGACCCTACAATATCCTAATAAAGAAAACTAGGAAAGCGAAATAAAAGAGTCCTCCGGAATGCAACGAGGCTCACCACTGACTCTGGAGTGCTCAACTGGCTCAACGGCGCGTTGGATGCTGATCCTGGTTACCTGTGTCTGCATCATAATAAGATGCAGGCCAACTGACATCAGTACATTGAATGTACGAGTATGCGAGTTGGAATGCTAAACCACAACTTAAGCTTGAAAGGAGTACAAATGAACACTTACCTTGGCTCTGTTTAACTCATGAACAACTGAACTCAATATAAAGCAATAAGACACATGCAATATATATAAAGCTTGTAAAACATTGTAAACAACTTAGTTCGTTAAATATAAAGCACTAACAAACTCAACTTTACTTAAATATAAAAGTAATATAACTTTTGTGGGAGATTCTCTAACCGACAACCACCACTATGAGCCTAAGTGGTGATACGACGTCTTGCCTACGCTGTCAGAATTGTCCTATACTTTGTCGTCATATAGAACGCTTAACTTAGTGGATCCACTAGTCTATGCTAAAAGCATCTTAACGAGTCATCTAAAAAGTATGATCATTTACTACCCATGATGGCTACATGGTTTATGGAGACTTGAGTTAATATGAACTCGCATCCCCATATCGGTGCTTAATACTACTTCCAAAATATACTTAGCTCATATGTTTGTAAAAATAAAACTCTTTCTTTGAATTGAGATAATTACTCAAAACTTAGCTTAAAAGCTCTCTTGGAATCGATGTTCCCTTTTTTGCTCAAATGTGAAAACATTTATAAACTCTTTGGGAATATTAAGTCCCCTTATAGCTTTTTGAGAAATGAACTAAACTCTTTACTCTTTGCTTAACTTGAAACTAGAGCCTAAAAACGAAGTTAAAACGGTTGTTAAAGACTCTTGAAAACTTTAAGAAACTTTGCTTTGACTTGTTTCTTAACTTCTAAACTTGACTCTTAACTTCTTTGACTTTGATCTTAACTTTCCTTGAATTGAATTATGGATTCAAGGTTCATGATCTCATGTTTATGGATGATTTCATGATGTTTAGATGTACCTTAGAGTGTTGGATTCAACTAGAAAACGTAGGTACATCGATTAGAAACTAATACGAAAAGATGGGGGAAGAATGGGGTGAACTGGCATCCTTGGCGCTCTGAGAGGCTTGGGGTGCCAGGCCCTAAACTTCAGAGAAGTCTGTGGGGCACTTTGGCTGGCGCAGTGCCCCAAGGCCAAAACTTCAGAGGCTGCTTTGGGGCGCGCTGGCTGGCGCGGCGCCTCAGCCCCATTACCCAGGTGTTCTCGATTTTTCTTCTCCGTTTTTCATCTCTAAGCCCTCCAATCTTCCCTAGTTCCTTCTCCAAACACTTAGGATCAATTGAAACCTCAATACACAATCAATCTAACTCGAAAACAGCCCGGAAACATAAATCAACTCAACTCCCAAGCATCAACAATTCAACCAACAAGAACTTAACGAATTTCAACAAAGTTCTTCAAGAACTCCCTAACTTTTCATTCAATCAACAACCATTCTCTGAATGGAAATAAGATGAGAGTGTGGGTGAACTAGCCCAACATGAATATATCTCACATACCTTAATAGGGATCACCCCCGACGAATTTCACTTGCAAGCTTGGATGATCTTGACAAATTCTTGCCTTTTTCTCCCTTTCTTTCTTCTTTTCTCTCTTCTCCAAGCCCTAAGCGTATTTTCTCAATTCTCCAAACTGACTAAGTCATGTTTTTACCCCAATAAATCCCTAAAATCAAATTAGGAAATTAATTAGAGAAAAGACTACTTTGCCCTTCCCTAAATCCGGTTTGGGACTTTCCTCAATCCAACTGCCCAACTTTCGAAAGACATATCTCACTCATATGATGTTGAAATCATGCAATCTCAGCGGCGTTGGAAAGATATCTCCAAGGTCTTTCCAACCATATCAAGATCTGCTCCTAAATCCTCCTGAGCTAGGAGTTATGGCCGTTTGAAAATGGCCAAAACTCACTTTCTAAACTTAGACAAAATTTCCAGATTTCCTTATTCTTTCCAAAAATCAATATTTTCATATTTTAAACTCTTTATAGTCATTTCTAGGTGCGGGATGTTACATTCATAGATGTTGATAATTATAATAAAACCTAAATCAAAATCAAATTAATACTAATACAAAAAGAAAATCATTCAACACTAAGAATGACAATAATATTGAATATTTGTTCTTTAGTTTTACATTGGTTTAGACAATTAAAATACATAATCTAATTTTAATTTTCCTTAAATATTTAGTAATGTAATTATACTTATTAAACTTATTTTAGCATGATTTAGTACTTCTAAATTATGATCATTTTCATTATGACTTTGCAATATTTATTTTATATGATGATTTCATTATTATTTTTTATTGAATATTTTATTGGCATCACTCATCTCATATTTTGTGTTATTTTCTTAAGAAACACCTTAGATAATTGTATTTTGGTTGGACTAAAGAAAATATTTGGAGTACAAGTTAATTATATGTTTGTATGCAAACTTTACCGGAAAAATTCAAAAATCTAAAGAAAAAAACTGAGGTTTATTAGATTGGTTTGATTTATAAATTTAAAAATTCGACACAATGATTTGGTTTGGTATTTGAAAAACCCGAATCAACCCGAGGTTGAAAAACCCGAAAAAATCCAAATTTTATTAGTTTGGTTTGATTTATAAATTTAAAAATTTTACACAAATGATTTGATTTAATATTTGAAAAATCCAAATCAACTCGATCATGTACACCCCTAATCTAAAGGCTCTGACTATATCAAAAGGCCAATACCAATTATTATATATACCCTACCGTGTAATTTTTATTTAACTTATATATAAGCAAACGTGATGATGACCTGTTTTTCTTTATTTAATAGATTGCTTGAATTATTAGTCCCCTCTAATATATTATCCTCTTCTTAGCCATTATTGCCTACAAAGTTTTAAAAAATCAGTTTCTTTAACAAATAATTGGAAACACTTTCGAGAATTTTAAATGTATTTCACTAATATTATAAGATCGAAAGTGTATTTTGGTTCAGTTAGTCAAGTAAAGGGTCAGTGTCTTTAAGTATTTCATCCCTTTATTTTTATTTGTTCACTATATTAAAAGCATATGCTTATTTTTACTTGTTTAAATTAAAAAATAAAGAGATAATTTATCACTTTGTTATTAATTTGTCATTATTATTAACTTATATAAATTCATTTAATTTTCTAAAATATTGAATTTATTATATTCAAATGCTGATATAATAATAGTGACATTTTATTTTCTATTTATTATATATCCATGAGGTGTGTCGTGTGTGTGCAATAAAAATCTATCCCACTAGCTATTTTCTTGAGTATTTAAATCTCAAAATTACATTATAAGTACTCGATGTCTCGATCTGTGCATTATTACATTATTGGTTGCATATACACCAAAGTATATTAAAAATGGAGCCATGGAAAGACTTTAGCGGAAAAGTAGTGATGGTGACCGGTGCATCGTCAGGAATCGGGTTAGAGTTCTGTCTCGACTTGGCCAAAGCCGGTTGCAACATCATTGCTGCTGCTCGTCGTGTTGACAGACTAAAATCTCTATGCAACCAAATTAATAGTAATTCAAAGGGACCTCCGCGTGCAATCGCGATCCAACTTGATGTTACAGCTGACGGTGCTATAATTGAGTCCGCTGTACAAATAGCTTGGGATGCATTTGGACGTATTGATGCCTTGGTTAACAATGCCGGCATTTCAGGTAATCTATAATTGAGTAAACATTTGAGGTATACGATAAGAAATTTTAATTTTTAAGTATGTAATGTGTATAGGTAATGTGCACTCTTCACTAGAATTGCCAGAGAAGGAGTGGGACAATGTCTTTAACACGAGCCTAAAAGGGGCATGGTTGGTGTCTAAATATGTATGTAGACGTATGCGAGATGCTAAACAGGATGGAGGTTCTGTTATTAATATCTCTTCAGTGGCTGGTTTGAATCGGGAAGTATTCATAGGGATGCTTGCTTACGCTTCTTCAAAAATGGCTCTTGACATGCTCACTAAGGTACCTACTTACAAAAAAGAATTCAAAATCTCTTTTATAAAAGTATCTAATTTTTCTTATTTCATTTTTCCCCCTCAAATACTAATTTAGATATTATTTTATCTTTTTAAAAAAATAATTCTACCCTTCTCACCTAACCTTCCGCTTCCATTTTTTCTCATTTTGTGTTAGATATATACATATCGAAAATATTTTTTACTTGCCGTGGCAAGACTTTTTTAATTAATTTATTTATTTATGTTATATTCGGTGCACTAGTAGAATTTTTTTTTCTAAAAATATATGTACGTACATATCTAACACAAAATGAGAAAAATATAAAAAAAATAAAAATTAGGAGTGGAGGGATTTTTTTTTTTGTGGGGGAGGGGGNGAATGAGTCGGTGGTTTTTTTTTTTCTTTTGGGGGGAGGGTGCAGTATGGATTTTTTTTTTGGGGGGGAGGGAGGTGGTAGAGTGGGGTAAGAAAAATAATTTAAAATTTTATTTTTAAATATTTAATATTAATAGTTTACTATTTAATTTTTATTAAGGTGAAATATTTTATTTATGTGGAATGTGGAGTGTCAAAGTTTTTTCAAATAAAAGAGAGTTCATTACACACACCATTTATGTGTGTTTCTCAAACTAAAAAGTGATAGTTTAGGTATGAAACTCATACTCTCAATAGTTTAGATATGAAACTAAAAAGTTTAGGTATAAAACTAAAAAAAAGGATAGTTTAGATGTGTTTTTGACACTTACCTCAATATATATTAATGAATGATAGATTATGGCGGTTGAATTGGGAGTAGACAAGATCAGAGTGAATTCAATAGCCCCAGGATATTTCAAATCAGAGATAACAGGGAGCCTTATGGAAAAGAAATGGTTCGATAATTATACTAGGAGAACCGTTCCTCTAAGAACATTGGGAACGATAGATCCAGCTTTAACATCAATGGTGAGGTACTTAATCCACGATTCTTCTGAATATGTTTCGGGTAATGTCTTCATCGTTGATGCTGGAACTTCCTTACCAGGTGTCCCCATTTTCTCATCACTCTAATCATAAAGGTGGATTCTTCATTTGAAGTTTATAGATTCTCATAACGATCTCAGGTTGATATAAAATATTGATTGAATTCATAAAAAATATACACGCATATATAATGGTGTATCTACTTATGTTGGAGATAAATGTCAATAAGGGTTTATTTTGCCTTTGATGTGATAAGCCCACTGAGAAGTTATTGTATTATTGCAAAGTATATCTAATATGCGAAATGATTTGGGAGATTTTTATATTTGGCTTGAATTATAATTTGTACTTTTCTACTTACAATTTTATCTAATGAGCGCTCAAATTTGATGAAACTCAACTTTTTAAACCACTTTAACGTAAAGTAACTCTCAATCACATTGACGTTGCAGTTCGTGTCACATAAAATTTGCAATCACTTCAAAATCCAAAACAAAAATTGAATTTGTTTTAGGAAAGGGTTAATTTTTTTAGGAGCTAAAAATTTGGAAGAACAAAAAATTGAAAGGGCAATCAGTTCAAAATCCAATAATTTTCACTTATCAAGCAATTGATTTTACAAAGAAAGAATAAATATTATCTATTAGTCAAATATTTTTTTGGCAATAAGTCTATTTTGGATTTTTTCTAAAATAGATTGAAAATAGCAACAAAAGATGGAGAACTTTTCTTAGGTCATTTCGTCTTCCTTTTATTTTTTTTAGCAAATTTATACCACTAGACAGTGATCTAGTGGCTTTTTTTTATTAATAATAAACAGAAAAAAAAATTCTCAATAGGACTAAGTACAAGTAAGGAAGGCTAGGTCTTATCTTATCAATCCTAATGTGATATCTATCCTCTACTAATTAACAATCATGAAGAAAATACGAGCTAGAGAGAACTAAATATTCTATGATTATCATAAAGTTTATAATATACTCTATGATGATATTACAAGTGAGGATTCTTAAGTAATAAAAAATTATAAAAGCCAATGAGAAAGTTGAGTTATCAACCTCAAACTTCCTTTTACAAATGTATGAACTAAAAGAGATAGATTGACCATCTAAAGAAACTTGAAACTTGAAGTATGTTTCTCTTGTCTTATTCTTCAAATCTGTCCAATAACACTTGATAGTCCTTCACTTCTTGGCTATATTGGATAGTTGTTGACACTATCATATGATTCTGTTTCGCCAGTCGCATCGATAGGTGTTTTGGAAAAACTCCTCAGTCACTTTACCATCCTAACTATGCTTTCTTCCATGCTTCGTAATATGCAGCACAAGCAAAAATAATATTGGACAAATTTATTTGTGTTTAAAAATTAGTTACATCACAAAAATGATTTCAAGACAAGCCTAGTAAAAAGAGCCATATATCAAAGTAATTTCGATGGTACATATATTATAGGGAAAATAATTGTTTTAGTCCCTGTGTTATTGGCTTATTTTGGTTTTGATTCCTCTGATATCTTACTTCCCAGGTTTAACCTTTAATTAATTGTAATCAATTATTTTAGTCCTTCTACTAACGGTGATAACCAATACAAACAGATTTGTTATTTCTGTCAAGGGCAATTATGCTACTTCACATAATATTATATTACTATAGTTAAAAAAAAAACAGATTCACGTGACAATCAATTGTTCTGTCCAAAGTAAAGTGTTGAATTGTAAAAGTTAAGTGTTTATAATATTACTTTTGTAAAGCTCTTTCTCTCTCCATATCTTTGTAGATTTTTTTCACTTTATTTAAGAATCTATGTTTAGTTATGAAAATCTAAAGTTCTAACGTCAAATTATATTTGAAATTTGATGAGCAACTTATAATCTACTTTTCAACTCATTTTTCATTTTTAGAAATCCAGTTTAAGTACAGTTCAACATGAACATTATTCCACCTATCTTGGCAAGAATTATAATCAAACGTAACTTAATTATTTCTTGGACCTAAAGGCTCTGACTATATCAAAAGGCCAATACCAATTATTATAGGAAAAGTTATTTAACTACACACAATTTATTATTATATTTTCTTATTGTTCTTATTATTTTGAAAAATATCAAAAATTCCTTCTTTTCCTCCCATCATCCCCTTTTCCGGATACATTAATTTGAAATCTCATATCCATATTTTCCTTTCTTTTTTCACGCCACTAATCTATTCATAATTACATCAATTAATCTATTTTTGAATTTCAAATCTTTTCTATTTTCAATTAATCATTTCAAATTATTCAAGAGGTAGATTTCTTTCTAGCACTTCAATTTCCAATTTTTTTTTCATCTTAAAAAATAAAAATAAAATTACCTCTGCCCCTTGCCCCATTGAAATCTTATTGAACCTTTGCAATTTTAGTTAATCATATCGTCGTTGAAAATTTTTCTTGAAAAATATTTAATTTCTTTTAATGTATCTACTGTTGAAAAACGTCCAAAAAAAAAGAAGAAAAAAGTTGGATCTGCCATTGCACGGCCATCACTATTAAAGATACATGTTTTTAATGTATCTCATTTATTTTGAGCCTTAAATTAGTCTTTGTTAGTGTTATCATTGATCTGATACATCACTGCTACAATAACATTTGTTTTATGCAATGTATCATATTCATATTTAAGATATTGATACATAACTCTACTATTATTGAATCTTCGATTAATGTTTATCATGTTCAATATAAATGTACTTGATACATAAACTTTGTGTTATGTATTACACACAAACGTGATAGTTAACATATATATAAGCAAACGTGATGATGACCTGTTTTTCTTTATTTAATATATTGCGTGAATTATTAGCCCCCTCTAATATATAATCCTCTTCTTAGCCATTATTGCCTACAAAGTTTCAAAAAATCATTTTCTTTAACAAAGAATTGGAAAAACTTTTAAATTTGATGAGAATTTTAAGTGTATTTCACTAATATTATAAGATCGAAAGTGTATTTTGGTTCAGTTAATCAAATAAAGGGTGTTTTTAAGTATTTCATCCCTTTATTTTTATTTGTTCACGGTATTAAAAATAGATATTCATTTTTACTTGTTTAAATTGAAAAATGAAGAGATAACTTATCATTTAGTTATTAATTAGCCATTATTATTAACTTATATAAAGTCATTTAATTTTCTAAAATATTGAATTTATTATATTCAAATGCTGATACAATAATATTGACATTTTATTTTCTATTTATTATATATCCATGAGGTGTGTCATGTGTGTGCAATAAACATCTATCCCACTAGCTATTTTCTTGACTATTTAAATCTCAAAATTACGTTATAAGTACTCGATGTCTCGATCTGTGCATTATTACATTATTGGTTGCATATACACCAAAGTATATTAAAAATGGAGCCATGGAAAGACCTTAGCGGAAAAGTAGTGATGGTGACCGGTGCATCGTCAGGAATCGGGCTAGAGTTCTGTCTCGACTTGGCCAAATCCGGTTGCAAAATCATTGCTGCTGCTCGTCGTGTCGAGAGACTGAAATCTCTATGTGACCAAATTAATAGTAATTCAGAGGGACCTCAATGTGCAATCGCGGTCCAACTTGATGTTACTGCTGATGGTGCTACTATTGAGTCTGCGGTACAAATAGCTTGGGACACCTTTGGACGTATCGATGTCTTAGTTAACAATGCAGGAGTTACAGGTTATTATTATTTTTATCTAATTGAGTATACATTGTTACATGTTGTGGTACGTTCAAGAAATTTTAATTTTTGAGTATGTAAAATTAGTTGCTTAATTTGATTATTGTTGTATAGGTAAGCACTCTTCATTGGAATTGTCAGAGGAGGAGTGGGACAATATGTTTAACACGAACCTAAAGGGAGCATGGTTGGTGTCCAAATATGTATGTAGACATATGCGCGATGCTAAACAGGGCGGAGGGTCTGTTATTAATATATCTTCCATGGCAGGTTTGAATAGGGTAGTATACATAGGGACATTTGGTTACGCTTCTTCAAAGATGGCTCTTGACATGATTACTAAGGTACGTACTTGTTGAGGAATTGACAACTTGCATAGCAGTGCATTGAAGATAGTTGTTGTTACATTGCCTTTTATATTGTTTGTTAATTAGTTACTTAACAGAATCAGTTAGTTAGCTAAACAACCTGAACTCATAGTTTGTTAGCTTTGATTATTTGTGTATAAATATCCCAGTGTACAGATGTAAACAATCAATCGAAAATATTTGAGATAGCCATCTAGAATCTTCTCTGTAATTCTTCATCTCTTCAAACAGTTTTCTACAGATTTCATGGTAGATCTCAATTTTTAACATGGTATCAGAGCATTAAGGAGTAAATCTAGGGATTTCCTTCGCGGATTGACTGGAGATCGAGAGATTTCTCTTTGTTGTTTGTATAATTGCTTGATTTTGCTTGATTTTGTTCCAAATCCACTGTCACGATGGATGTTGATGGAGCTGCCATTGATGCTCAAATTCGAACTCATGTCCTTGATTCTCTTCGATCCAAGGATGCATTTGGAATTGACTATCATCACCCTCTGTTTTTGCACGCATCTGATGCTCCCAGTTCAATGTCTATTGGCATGCCTCTGCTTGGCATGGAGAATTACTCACTCTGGTGTGAAGCTATGCATCTGTCTCTACTCACTCGAAATAAATTTGGATTTGTGGATTGATCTATTACATGTGATACTTTTGGTAAGGACTATGAGTTGCTTTGGGATCGTTGTAATACCGTAGTCAAATCGTGGATCATGCACAATGTAAGCCGCGATCTAATCAATGGAGTACTGTTTCGATCGAGTGCTCATGCGATTTGGGAAGATTTACGAGAGAGGTTTGACAAGGTTACAGCATCTCGTATGTTCTCATTGCATAGGTCAATTTTTACATTGGGACAAGGAACTCTCTCGATTTCTGCATATTACTCCAAGCTGAAGGACCTATGGGATGAATATGACTCATTAATGCCTCCTCCGTGTTGTGATTGTGTTAAATCTAAGGATTATGCTGCACATCTCCAATACCAAAGGCTTTTACAATTTCTTATGGGACTTAACGATGGCTATGCTCATGCTAGGAGCCAGATTTTGATGAAATCTCATATTCCCAATGTCAACCAAGCTTATGCTATGGTGCTGCAGGATGAAACTCAGAAAATATCTGCTGGAAATGGTGGAATGGATCCTACTGCCTTATTCACAGCTAGAGGTTCAGGTTTTAAGCCTAAGAAATCTGGTTTGGAATGTGAATTTTGTCACGCGAAAGGACATAACAAAACTCAGTGTTTCAAACTGATGAAATACAGTCATTGTCAACTAGCTGGCCACCTGAAAGAGAATTGTTACAGGTTGATAGGGTACCCTACTGACTTCAAGTCCAAACGCAGAGACACTACTGCTACTAGCAACATGGTGCATGCAGATGGGAATCCAACACCTGATCTAACACCACCATTGAATCCCCATACTGCTCCTGTGACTGTTCCTGTGTTCACCCCTGAACAATATGCTCAGATTTTAGGGATGTTGAACAAGGAAATGGCTGGTCATCAGGCTAGTGCTCACATGGCAGGTACATCTCTTCTTGCTTCTAATGCTAATCCTAGTTGGATTGTTGACACAGGGGCCACTAATCATATGGTTGGAGATTCACATTTACTGATTGACCATACTAAAGTAGGCAACACAGGGAAAGTGCAGCTGCCTAATGGAGAATCTACTGAGATTACACATATAGGAAACAGTCATCTAGTAGGAGGTGATGTTCTCAAAGATGTGTTGTGTGTTCCCACTTTTAAATTCAACCTTCTCTCTGTGTCTAAGGCTACAAAACAGCTGAATTGTTGTGCTTCGTTTTATCTTGACTTCTGCACATTTCAGGACCTCTCCGATGGGAGGGTGAAAATGATTGGTAGAGAACATGGAGGACTCTACTGGTTGAGGGAACACCATAGCAATGGTCATTCACTTACAGGTCACTCTTTAATGGCAAAAGAGGTACCAGATTCAGAACTTTGGCATAAGAGGATGGGGCATGTACCTCTACCAGTTTTGAAGAAAATTCCTACTCTTATCAATAATTGTAGTAATGTTTTAGGCCATTGTGATATCTGCCCTATGGCCAGGCAATCGAGACTTCCTTTTAAGCATAGTTCTACTAGATCTACTACTTGTTTTGAATTGATTCATTTAGATGTTTGGGGACCTTACAAGGTCACTACATACAATGGCATGAACTACTTCCTCACTTTAGTAGATAATTACTCTAGATGGACATGGATTTTTTTACTAAGAGTGAAATCTGATGTTTCAAGTGTTCTTAAAACATTCATTGCTATGGTTCTAAATCAATTTGAACAGCATATCAAAGTTTTTCGATCTGACAATGGATCAGAATTTTTCAATACTGCTTGTAGTGATTTGTTCAGAAGTCATGGAATTTTGCACCAAAGTTCCTGTCCATACACTCCACAACAGAATGGAGTGGTGGAAAGGAGGCACAAGCACATCCTGGAAACAGCCAGGGCAATCAAGTTTTAGGGAAATTTACCATCCAAGTTTTGGGGTTGTTGTGTTGAGGCTGCTGCATACATCATCAATAGAGTACCATCTACTGTTCTTCAAGATAGATCACCCTTTGAATTATTGTATGGTAGAGCACCTTCCTTGCATCACTTGAGAGTTATTGGTTGCTTGTGTTATGTTTCAGTATTACCCAGGCAAGATAAGTTCAGTTACAGGGTTGCTAAATGTGTTCTGGTTGGTTATGGTTTGTATCAAAAGGGTTATAAGGTGTTTGATCTTGATAAGAGACAAGTTTTTGTCAGCAGAGATGTGGTTTTTCATGAGACCATTTTTCCTTTCTATTCCCCTAATACAGTCCCTATGTCACAAATTATTGATCCTTTCTTAGACCTTGAATCCCCAACTTCAGTGATAGTCCATAAAATCATTATTTCTGCACCTGTCACAACTCAACTGCCTACCATTCCCATTCCAAGCTCTCCTGATTTTCTTTCTACTTCAATATCTTCTGACTGCTCACTTGAGCATAACACACACGCTGCTGAAAATTCATCCTCTGACCCTCTTCCTACACCACCTAGAAAATCCACCAGACAAACTAAACCCCCAATCTGGCTAAAGGATTTTGTTATGCCTCACAAGGGCACTCATTCTTCTAATCCTGCCTGCTTATATTCTATAGGCGATGTGGTGAACTATAACTCCTTGTCCAATTCATATCAAAGTTTTGTTTCTAAGTTTTCTGCTGACATAGAACCTAAATCATATGCCCAAGTTGCCAAAGATCCAAGATGGGTTGAAGCAATGGAATCCGAAATCAAGGCATTAGAGGATAATCATACATGGGATGTTATAGCTTTGCCTCATGGGAAGAAGGCAATTGGTTGTAAGTGGGTTTATAAAATCAAGTATTAAGCTAATGGTGAGGTTGAAAGGTTTAAAGCAAGGTTAGTTGCAAAGGGATATAGCCAACAAGAAGGAATTGATTATCAAGACACTTTTTCTCCGGTAGTAAAAATGATCACTGTAAGGGCAGTAATATCATTGGCAGCCACTAAGCACTAGCACATTCATCAAATGGATATGTATAATGCGTTCTTACAAGGTGATTTAGAAGAAGAAGTGTATATGACTATGCCTCCAGGTTTCTCTGCTCATAATCAGTCCACTCATGCCTGCAAATTACTTAAGTCTTTATATGGTCTCAAGCAAGCCTCCAGGCAGTGGAACTTGAAGTTAACCACAACTTTGCTCTCTTTTGGCTTTTCACANCAGGGCTGCTAAATGTGTTCTGGTTGGTTATGGTTTGTATCAAAAGGGTTATAAGGTGTTTGATCTTGATAAGAGGCAAGTTTTTGTCAGCAGAGATGTGGTTTTTCATGAGACCATTTTTCCTTTCTATTCCCCTAATACAGTCCCTATGTCACAAATTATTGATCCCTTCTTAGACCTTGAATCCCCAACTTCAGTGATAGTCCATAAAACCATTATTCCTGCACCCGTCACAACTCAACTGCCTACCATTCCCATTCCAAGCTCTCCTGATTTTCTTTCTACTTCAATATCTTTTGACTGCTCACTTGAGCATAACACACACGCTGCTAAAAATTCATCCTCTGACCCTCTTCCTACAGCACCCAGAAAATCCACCAGACAAACTAAACCCCCAATCTGGCTAAAGGATTTTGTTATGCNTAGCCCAGCCTTGGTCAACATTTTTTTTTTTGTTGATGTTTTAAGTTATGGGGCATCTTTTATTCGATTTGAGTAGTTGAGCGTTTACGAGACAAGCACAATTCATGATCTTTAAGTTCAAATAATCATTAAGGTTTTTTTCTTAGGTATTCTATAAACTCTAGCTTATATCTATAAAAAGAGATATATATTCTCCTTGAAGAGACTTCTCAAATATCCAATAAACTTTTTGATATTCACAGAGAGATCTTAGATCAAGAATCAAGATATAAGATATTGTCGCTTTGTAAGCCGAAGTGATCAAGAGACATTCTTCCTCAAGATCAACTCAATATATCAAAAAATTAAAGTATTGTCCGGCATTCTTAGAGATCAATTGTATCACAAGAAGGTGTACATCAGGGCCGTCTTAACCCCTAGGTCACTAAAGCCATTACTTGGGCCCCCATATATTTTAGGGGCCCCATTTTTTAAAAACAATTACTTATATATGTTATTTTTTTAAAAAAATTATATGTACTATGAGTGTTATTATTTATACTAAGGAAATTGCATATGAGATGAAAATAAACCTGAATTTCGTAAGGAACAATTTTATGAAAATATGAATAGCGAAATCACAAAGTTCCTTGAAGAGTCTTTTAGAGTTAATTGTTTTATATATGTAGAGTAGATCAAACTATTTTTTCACTTCAAAATAGATTTGAACCAATTGAAGCATATGGAAATATTTTTGATTATTTATTTAGTGGTAAAATATTGAGATCACTAGATGATGAGAATTTTAAAAAAATATTGTCTTAATGTTGAATTTTCTTTAACACGTAGTAGTTATTCTGATATTGACGGTTTAGATTTTTTTTTTGGAATTAAAAATGTTAAGGGAAATAATACAAGTAGAAGATAATGATCTAATGAAAATACTCAATCTAATAAAAAGACTTAATTCTTTTCCAAATACATTATTGAATAATGTTAACAGTTCATGTAACCGTTGCCTCAGCCGAAAGAAGTTTTTTCGAAATAAAAATTAGATTAAATATTCTTTAAGATCAACAATGTCTCAAGAGAGATTGAATGAATTAGCTAGATTATCATTTGAAATGGAATCATTAAAACAAATTGATTATAAAACAGTACCTAATGACTTCGCATCTAAAATAGCTAGAAAAATAGATTTTAAATAAAAGTATATATGATGAAAAAAATTAAATATAGGGTCCATCTCTTAAGTTTCGCTTTAGGCCCTCAATATTGTTGAGTCGGCTCTGGTGTACATCCTCCTACATTCTAGAAATACATTGCTAATGACTTTCAAATCACCGAATACAATTACAAGAGAAGCACCAAGAGATACACAAAATTGTACTCACAATCTTATAAATAAAAATAATTCTTTTTTACGCTTGCAAAAACTCCATAAGTGGTGAATATTGTTGAATCTTGAAGCTTTAAAATATATAAATATATTTCTTTTATAAATAAGCTCCATTTTGTTGAGGAATTGACAACTTGCATAGCAGTGCATTGAAGATAGTTGCTGTTACATTGCCTTTTATATTGTTTGTTAATTAGTTACTTAACAGAATCAGTTAGTTAGCTAAATAGTGTGAACTCATAGTTTGTTAGCTTTGATTATTTGTGTATAAATATCCCAGTGTACAGATGTAAACAATCAATCGAAATATCTGAGATAGCCATCTAGAATCTTCTCTGTAATTCTTCATATTTCTTCATCTCTTCAAACACTTTTCTATAGATTTCATGGTAGATCTCAATTTTTAACACGTTTTGAATGAGTATTGTTACGAAAGATCGAGTATATATTGCGGAAACTAAATATGAAATTCAAGGTGATTTTGTATAGTTTTTGAGGTGTTTTGGATTGATATGAAGCTTGGATTAAAGGAAGAAGACAAAGTCAGGTGTTGTATAATAGTGTATAATATTATATAGTATTGTATATAATATTATATATTTGAATGTATGATATTGTATATCATGTTTTTAAACATATATTGTTATAAAACCGTTTATGAAAGTTTTGTATATTATTGTATATTGAATGTATATCTTTTATATTATTGTATATCGAATTTCTTAAACATTGCCGTAAGAAAATAGTATCTATGCGACTAAAAGCATAGAAACTTGGCTATGTAAATAATGGGAAAAATATCTTCCTTATCGGTAATGGGATATAGTGTTTTGAGCTAAATATTTGTAATATATAAAACAGAGAAGGGTTTAAAATGCCCTTCAACTATTTAAATTGGTACAAAACTACCCTCCACCCAACTTTCAGCCCCCAAATACCCTGACGTCAACTTTTTGGCTCAAAAATACTCTCGATGTTAATCTTTTGACTCACATTTGCCCTTATTTTTAAGGGCAAATTACAGAAATCACATACTTTTAAGACAAAATTACAATCTATCTTTTAAAAGTTTATAATTACAGAAATCCCTCAAACGGATACAATAATATAAGCGCTGATACACTAATTTGATGCGCGAGATACAATAATATAAGTGTTGATACATTAATCTAATACGCGCGATACATTAATCTGATGCGCGAGATACAATAATATAAGCGCTGATACACTAATCTGATGCGCGAAAATGAGGGATTTTGGAGATTTGTAAAACTTATAGGGGATAATGGTAATAAGTAAACTAAAATGTGGGATTTCTATAATTTTTCCTATTTCTAATAGCTCCCTCAAAGTAAAATTATTAAATATTTATTTATTATGTTGTCTAATGTGATTGGTCCAAATTTAAACACTTCTCAAATAAATAATAAAAACATATTTTTGAAAATTTATATTTTTATAAAACCACATATGACTCATATTTTTGACATGATACACTTGAAAATAATATTAAAAAATAATTAGTTTCATGATATCTTCCTATTGGCCTATTTTAAATCAACACCCAATTTATTATAATCCAACTCATAAATGGGGATCCAACTAAAATCCATACTCACCCCGATTGATTGTCCATCTAAATTTTTTATTAATATTAATTTTCTCTCAATTATCCAAATATCTTGTCCATTTCCTTTTTTAGTCTCTTATTCTTTATTAGGATATCCACGACTCAAACTAGAAATGAACTCACATGTTCATATTTTTTTAATTTGTATTATTGTCATGGTGGAATCAGGGATGGATGTGGATATCAGAGAAATGATTACTTTTATTCTTTTATTTTGAATTTTGGATACACACAAAAGAAAAATGCATTATACGTACATATTTGCTTCATTAAATCATCTTTTATTGAACTAATTATTTCTATATGAATGTCATCGTTATTTTCCTTCTTTTTCTCCCTTTTTGTCATAAATTGAAAAAAATTAAAATGATGGACAAGATCCAATTAGAAAAAAAATGTAAGAGAGAGGAAGAGAAGGGGTGGGTGGGGGGGGGGGGGGGGAGTGTAGAGAGTAGAGGACTAATTTTTTTCTATTTTCAATTTACTATGAAATTTAAAATCAAGTCAACCATATGGGCTTATATATAAAGTAATTTCAAATTATTTTAATGGATAAGAGCCTAAAATGCTCTAAACTATGGGATTAGGTACAATATTGCCCTCCATCCACCTTATGTGTATGATCCGTTAGACATAAGGGTATTTTTGAGCCAAAAGGTTGACGTCAAGGATATTTGGGGGCCGAAGGTGGATGAAGGATAGTTTTGTACCAATTTAAATAGTTGAAGGGCATTTTAGGCCCTTCTCCATGTAAAAATTCGTATTTGGCGAGTGGCCAAATGTGTAACTTTTCCTTTTTTTCTTTCTTAAAGGGAATTAATATCAGAAATGTATACAGAACATATACAGAAAGCGTGGCCCAGTAAGATTCACCCGTGTAAAACCAACATTGAAATACAATATATCCGATTTGTCTAACAACTTGGGGATGTAGCTCAAATGGTAGAGCGCTCGCTTTGCATGCGAGAGGCACGGGGTTCGATCCCCCGCATCTCCATTTACACAATTATTTTAAATTAGTTTTTTTTATTTTTGTGTTTTTCTACATGAATTCAAATTAAATAAAAAAATGGATATTTGGACGATGAGCGGGAAAATAAAAAAAGTTAAGCACCCCCTCTTCTCGAAAATCTATATTTTATTTCTAAATTAGTTTTTTTAAATTTTTTTTGTGTTTTTCTACGTGAATTCAAATTAAATAAAAAAAAATGGATATTTGGACGATGAGCGGGAAAACAAAAAAACTTAAGCACCCCGTCTTCTCGAAAATCTATATTTTATTTCTAAACTTTCCATTGCATGCAACAACAGTCAACAAACGACATTTTCAAGTCTTTTTCTTGAATGATAACACTATATATAGGACATGTTTGCTAAAGAAAAGTTGTACTATCTAAGGTACTTGTCCTCTAATTATTCGAGTATGTTGAGTTGGTGAAACAACAACGTAACTCACTAATCCAGTTAAGTAAAAATTAAGATTTTTAGAGCCACCAAATTCAATAGCGTTATCAAGTTAATTTTCAATTGCTTTTGTCACAAGAAAATTGAGAAAATGAGTACAAAATAATGTCAAAATTTAACCATATTCGAAAGCTCATATTTTACCTTGTGTTCACTTCACCACATATGACATATCATCATTGTTAAATTGATTTCACCACATCTGATCGATATGGACTTTTTACAAATTAAATATGCTCTCTCACTTTCTTGCTTATAAGTATGCTTTACTTCGACCATTGTCATACCTTAGCATGTTATTCCTTTTGTTATCAAACGAAAATAAGTATATATACTTGAGGTGTCNGTGGCTTTCAAACTTTGTAAAACTCTTAGACTACGCATGACTTACAGAGAAGGATTCAGAATTTTAAGTGACTAGATAGTCATTACTCTCTCTATCTTATTTGTTTTTTTTTTTGACTATGCATTCAAACTTACATAAAAAGTGTTATAGGTAAGAAAAATTATATTTGCATTAAGTATTCAAATATATTTAATGAATGGCAGAATATGGCGATGGAATTGGGAGTAGACAAGATCAGAGTGAGCTCAATAGCACCAGGATATTTCAAATCAGAGATAACAGAGGGGCTTATGCAAAATAAATGGTTCAATAATGTTACTAGGAGAACTATTCCTCTAAGAACATCGGGAACGATTAATCCGGCTTTAACTTCAGTGGTGAAGTATTTAATCCACGATTCTTCCGAATATATTTCAGGCAATGTCTTCATCGTCGATGCTGGAACTACCTTACCAGGTGTCCCCATTTTCTCATCACTCTAGTCATAGAGACGGATCCTACCTTTGAAGTTTATGACTTCTTACAACGAATTAAATTTAATATATAATGCTGAATGAGTTCATAGCCAAATGTTTTTAGAGGAAAAATGATGTTGGTTTTGTCTCACTGTTCAATTGTGTCCAAGTGAAGTGTATCTTGATGCAGTTTAAATAAATTCATGCTTGTATAAAGTTTTACATATTTTGTTTTGGTTTATGATCTTTGTAAAAGTTTAAATTTTCAACCTATGTAGTGTATTGTTGTGGTCTCTATGGTTATTCAGAACCTCGAACAAATTGGATTACAAATATTATGCTTGAAATTTTCTCAAAAATATTTAAATTTTAAAAAAAATGATACAAGAAATAGGGCACCAGAACCTCAAGCTCTGAAAACTATATATATATATATATATATATCATGCTTACATGTATATATTTTAGGGGGGAAAGGTACGAGTACCCCCTAGACTATGACCGAAATCCCAAAGACACACCTTAACTAAACTAAGGTTCTATTACCTCCTAACCCTTTTTTTAAAAAAAATTTATGCACCTTTTTGGCTTACGTGGCATTCAAATATCTCGCACGCGCCTCAATTATGTGGAGTCACAGAGTGTGCCACGTAAGACAAACGGTGTACAAAATAACAAAAAAAATAAGTTCAAGGGGGTAATAGGACCTTAGTTTAGTTAAGGTGTGTCTCTGAGATTTCGGTCATAATCTAGGGGATAGTTGTGTCTTATCCCTATTTTAGGGGAAATTTCTCAAATAACCATTATAATAAACTTAATTAGGCTCCTTAGCTATAATTTGTATATTTACGTGTTGTAGCTATAGCTTACTCTTTTGTATAATTCACACCTCGTTGCATTATTCACGGGTACGTTTGTATAATTCACGTGTAGCTGTATAATTGAGTTATTTTCATCTGTATTTGTATAAATATAATTATATATGTTGGTAGACTTTTGTACTTATCTATTTTGTATAAGTAAAATATAGAAATATACTACTAGAATAACTATATACAATGACAGATTTATACAAATATGGGTACAACTGTAGATTTAAAATTGGATCTGTTTTTCGGAGTAATACAACAATTCTAGAATTATACAAATATAATAAAATTCGAAATAATGAATTTATAAAAACACAAACATCTAAATTCTAAACAATTATACAAATTATATTTGAGTACCGAGTCGTTGAGATCAATTTTCCGGAAATTACAATCGTCAAATTAATCTATTTTATTTTTGTGCAAATGTGTGTTTAGTAGACAACATTTCTCAAAGAATAGGTAGTAATTTTAAATCCATAAGGTATTGCGTTGATGATCCTCACAAAATTCACTGTTTTTGGAGGGCCAACACACACTCATCACGCCATTTTTGAAGAGTCCAAGCAACATAGGGACATACTATGCAGTTATGTTCCAATTTGTAGTCATGCATATTGTGTCCACAATCTTTTATTGAAAGAATGCAAAAGGGGCTGCAGAATTTTGACATTATTTGGAAATATCGACCTATATGGAGTGGTGAAATCGAAGATAGATCCATGATGGTAGAACTCATAATCAAGTTTTAGTCATATATAGTGAAGAACTAATACTACTAGAAATTCACTGTTTTCACACGGAGAAAACGTTCGGTGGCTTATTTCTAAAGATATTTTGATTGAATCAATGAGAAAAAACTAGTAATATTTTCATACAGGAAAATTAGAAAGTTCCCCACTATTTCAGTAAAAATCCATTACCTACCATGCATTTTCGTAGTGAGCTTATTCAATGGAAAATGAGTGAAGAAATCATGTTCTGAAGCACAAATTTCCCACTAATTCATGGTGGAAAAACCTTCGTTTCTAGTAGTGTAATTAAGGATGATGATTTGCTGAACTAACCAGAGAGTAGTAAACTCCACAAGGCCTTTTAGCTAACAAAGAAGAGTGAGTTCCCTTCTCCACAACTTTGCCTTTGTCTAACACAACAATTGTATCACAATTTTGTATAGTACTTAACCTATGTGCCACAACCACGCTTGTCCGCCCAACCATCACTCGTTCAAGTGCCTCTTGCACTAATTTCTCCGATTGACTGTCCAGTGCACTCGTTGCCTTGTCTAATAATACCACCCCTGGATTTTTTAATAGTGCACGAGCTATCGCGATTCTCTGTTTTTGGCCTCTTGATAACTGCAGTCCCTTGTCCCCACACCATGTGTCATATCCGTCTTTTAATGCTGAGATGAAACTATGGACATTTGCTGCCTTTGCGGCTTCAATTATCTCTGATTCATCCACTTCTTCTGATGCTAGCACTCCATACGCTATGTTTTCCCTTATGGTTCCGGAAAATAATGTTGGTTCTTGGCTTACAAGTGCTATCTGGTTCCTCAATGACTTCAAGTGGTATGATCTTATGTCACGCCTGTCTATTTTTATTACACCACTTAAAGGATCGTAGAATCTTTCTATTAGACCAATTATCGCGGACTTCCCCGAACCACTTTGTCCTACAAATGCTGTTGATTTTCCTGCATTGATTGTTATCGAGAACCCCTTGAAGATGATCACATTAGGCCTGGCAGGGTACGCGAAATCCACCTCATACATCTCGATATGGCCTGTTATTTTCTTTGGCTTGTAACCATCTGAATCCTCTGGCTCGATTAAGGAAAATCGATCCAATGTTGTGAAGACTGATCCAACAGCATCCTTACCTCTGTCGAGATCCTTAGACATTGTTCCTAAATCCGCAATGACACGCCAATTGCTAATTAAAAGCACCAAGATTTGGAACAGGGCTTGAGCTCCAATATAGCCTTCTACCATGAAATATCCACCAAACCAGAAAAAGAGAGCCCATGTACATAACTGGAGACTGATGGTAGTGCCAAGTACTATTCCCGACAACCATGACTGTTGTATATTTTCGCGTAGAGGGCCTTCTTGGGCTTCTTTTAGCATTTGAAGAATTCGACTTTGGGAGTTGAAGGCTGTTACAGTCTGTAGATTAGTAACTGCTTCAGCTGCTAACTTGCTGCTTTCTTCTTGAGCCTTGATGGATTTTTCCAACATGCTTTTCAATAAAACCCGCCTACAATAGATGGAGAAAATGATGAAAGCTTGAACCACGATCATAACCAATCCCATTCTCCACGCGATAACTAGGCCAACCGCGCAAGCTATGGTCATCCCTGCAATTGTTTGAATGAATAATGACATCCTGTCCCCAACGAAAGACCTCACCTGCACAATTATAAAAACAGAACATGTTGTCATTACTTATTTCACGCTATATGACATTATTTCCTTTTTAGTCTGATAAAAAAGAACGAGACTTTTATATAGTTGGTAACTCTATCAACTTCAATTTTTGTTCTGAAAATGGGCCTGATATAACCCTCAACTTTATCATTTAGAGATGATACACCCATTGTTCTAAAAGTGGCTCACATATACCCATTTGTATTACAGTAAGGGTATATGTGAGCCACTTTTAGAACGAGGAATATATCAGTTCTAAATCGCAAAGTTGAGGAGTATATTCAAACTCTTTTCCCTTTCTTTTTTCATCTGTAGTCAATGAAATGATCTTAGAGTCACAGAAATGTCATGAAGGTCTAAGACCACAAGTTCGAGCTAAATGTGTATCATTCTGAAACAGTATATGATTAGTCAAAGACCGTCATATAAAATGAATATGAAAGAGTAGACATCGTACCACACTGGCATCATCGGTAAGTCTAGAGCATATTGCAGCAGTGGAATTCTGTTTCTTGTCATACCATCCAACTTCGAAAGTAAGCATCTTGGATAACATCCTCTCTCTGACCCTTTTAGTCAATCGCTCTCCCATGACTGCGAAGTTATAATGCTGAAGTACATTGAGAACAAGGGTAATAAATGCCATCCCCAGGAAAGCCAGAGTATATATCTTAGTCTTTTTCTTAATCTCGTCATGACTAGGCGAGTAAGACACTGATATCAATGCCCCCATCAGAAAAGCATATATCGGTAGAACTCCACCAACTAATATTGCTCCTATACAACCTAAAGTTGCTTGCTTCCATTCCGGCAAATTCATAGCCAAAAGCCTTTTAAATGATCCTTGCCCTGAAGTACTCGGAACTGAAGTATCATCTTGATTTGCAATTGAAGAAGATTGTTGTGAAGAGGCAATAGTCGCTCCAGTAGGTTTTTCAGTTTGTTGTAGATGGACTAAGGAAGCGTATAGTCCTTGATTTTTAATTAGCTCATTGTGTGAGTCAATTTCCTTGACCTGTCCATTTTGGACAAAGGCGATAAGGTCAGCGTTACGGGTAGTGGAAAGGCGGTGTGCTACGATGATTGTGGTGCGGCCAATGGAGGCATTGTCTAGAGCTTCTTGCACCACTATTTCTGATGCAGTGTCAAGTGCACTGGTTGCCTCATCTAGGAGGAGTATTCTTGGTGACTTGATAATGGCTCTTGCTATGGCTATTCTCTGTTTCTGTCCCTCAGACATTTGTATACCTTTCTCCCCCACCTGCATGTATGTTCTTCCAAACTATTATTTTTTCGAAAGTGACCTGATCGTATAAATATTTTTGTTTTACACCAATAGTGCATATAACTAATTAAGTACTGTAATAATTTAGTGCATATAAATTGCTACATATTCAATAGTATTTACATAAATGTCTCATATAACTTTATTCAACTGACATCTATGCCTTCCAACTTTGGGTGCGCACACAAGTAGAGACTTAAACTTGTATAAAGTTGAACACGTAGGCACACGCATCCTATATGACGTCCTACGTGGCATTTCGTATGAGATACACTCGAACTGATTACTATGACGTCACGGAGGATGCATATGTCTATTTGTTCAACTTTTTACAAGTTTAAGTGTATACTTATGTACATCAAAAGCTATAGGGCATAGATAATAGTTGAAGCCAAGTTAAGGAGCACGTTACCTGAAAAATATTTTCCATGAAAAACATTTTCCTACCAAACACACCCCATGTGTCTAAATACTTTGAGAATATATATAAGACATTTTACTCATACCTTGGTGTAATAACCCTGAGGCAATTTACATATGAAGTCATGAGCATTGGAAGCCTTTGCAGCCTCAATAACTTGTTCCATAGATGCATCCTCCTTGCCAAAAAGTATATTTTCTTTAATTGTGGTTGCAAAAAGTGCAGGCTCCTTGCTCACCAGACTCATCTGATACCTCAGCCACTTAGGCTGCAGCTTATTAATGACGACTCCATCGAGAAGAATCTCTCCAGCCATCGGATTATAAAATCTCTGCAGCAGTGCTATTACAGCGGATCCACTTCCTCCTACTAACGCCACTGTTTTCCCTCTCGAAATTTTTAGGCTAAAATCTTTTAGTCCTGTGCTTTCGGGCCCTGATGGGTACGCGAATTTAACGCGTTTGAATTCTATTTCCCCTGTCATGTTATCCAATGCTTGGCCTTCCATGTTTTCTGAATCAATCTTGGGCACCGTTTTCATTACTTCCATTACACGTTTATTAGCTGCTACTGCTTCTGCAAAATCCTTTATGTTTAACAAACTAGAACCCAATCTTCTGTTTGGAGGGACAAAAAAAACATGTAAGATGCCATGTAGGTGTAACACATAAAAGGCATAATATATAAATGTGTTTTTTTTTTAACTTGACATCATTTCACATTTATCTCCTCCAACTTCGTGTGGTGTGCATAAGTAATCACTTTAACTTGTATAAAGCTGAACAAATAGACACATGAGTCTTACGTGGCATGATACGCATAGGACAACACGTAGGATGAAAATTGTCATGTAGGATGCGTGTGTCTACTTGCTTGTCCAACCTTATATAAGGTTCAGTGCTTACGTGTGCACACTCAAAGTTGGAGGACATAAATTTAAACAGAGGTCAAGTTACATAAAACATGTCATTTAACTTGGCCTTGATTGATACCTATGCCCTCCAATGCAAAACTAGATACTTAAACTTATAAAGTTGAAATAAACACACATGTTCCATGTGGATTCCTATGTAGCATCTCACACGAATTGATATGCAGGACGTCATGTAAAATGTGTGTGTTTACTTATTCAACTTTATACAAATTTAAATATTTATTTATACATATCCAATGTTTAAATGTATAAATTAATTAAAATAGTGGATTTAGGTTATATGCATAGATCATGCAATGATTTTTACTGGTATAATATATAAATGTGTCATTTAACTTGACCTCATTTCATATTTATGTCCTTCAACTTTAATTTGAATGTGCACAAGTAAACACTTAAACTTATATAAAAGTTGAACAAATAGACGCATGAGTTTTATGTAGCATAATACACATATGACACCACGTAGGACGCAAATTGTCACGTAGGATACCACGTAGGACGTGTATGTTATTTGTTCAACTTTATACAAATTTAAATGTCTACTTGTGCACACTCAAAATTAGAGGGCATACATATAAAATGGTGGTTCCTTTCCATTTTAATAGAGTACAATATATGTCATACAAGTAGACTATTCTTTCCATCTCAAAATATATGGTGGTTTGTTTTTAACGGGAAACAAAGTTTCAAGAGTCCTTTTTTCTTTCTTAAATTCCGTGTCAGGTTAACTACTCAAATAAATTTGAACGAAGAGAGTATACAGAAATTTCAGTAAAAATCACTACAAGAAAATAAGAAATTAACAAAGGACAAACTTTCCTAGTTAAACAACAAATATCACATGCTAATCTCATTTAGTGATGGACGATACAAAAATTCAATTATTTAGGAGCTATTTAGCAACAAATTCTAATTATAATAAAAGGTGTAATAACTAATATGCTTTCACATGTTATGCAATAATACTGATAAAATATAAAAAAGAAAGGGTAGAGATAATTACTTTCCACCCCAAAAAATTGCAAGGGTGACCATACAGACATTGCCACCATGAACTCCATTGTACATAACCAATATGCTACCATAATAAGATAGGAGAGCTGTAATTGCAAAGGCAGTGACAAAGCCACAACTCCCAAAGAACAATCCTTTAACTAAGCTTTGCTTTACTCCCAATTCAACACATCCTTCAAGTGCGACACAATAATCTTCTATACTTTTTCTTTCTCCAACAAAAGAATACACTGTTCTAATTGAAGAAATCCATTGTTCCAAAATGTTTCCAGCTTTATTAGATTCATCCCTCACTTTTCTTGATATTCTCTTAAGAGCCCTTCCATAAATGATACTTGGTATCATCAACAAAAATAATATTGAAAATACTACTAATACCAGCCTCCAAATCATCAAGAATCCTACCACGTATGCTCCAATAAAATTTGACATGTCCCTCAAGAAAAATGGAACCTATTTTCAATATTATAAAACATAGTCACATATTAATATGAGAATTTGGGGGCAAAAGTTAGGTGGACGCAAGGGGTTCAGTTGAATCTTATCAGTATGAAAAATTAGCAAATATGAATTTCTTATATTTATAGAAATTATCGAATCTTCATGAGATACATAAGAGATGATTCTAATACACAATCTCCGATGATATGTCAAAGTGCAAATTAAATGAAGACACATGATATCTGGATCCGAAATAATAGTTAAAAGTAAAAAAGTGCTTACCTTTTCACCAATCCAATCTTGAATTACTAGACAGTCATCAGAAACACTGGCCTTGAAGCCAACATCTTGTCTTAAAACTGCTTTCAAGTATCTAATCCTTAGCCTTGAAACTTTTCTCTTTGCTGTTCTTGTCCAACAAAAACCCTCTAACAAAATACTAATAATCATAAATTCATAATATAAAACAAATTAAAAAAATAAAATCCTTACGAAAGAACGTACAAATTAAAGTAATCAAGATCGAATTTATTTATATTGAAAAGAGCTGATTAAACAAACCTAAGAAACACGCGATCCATTTTGCACCAGCAATGTAAATCAACCACCTAACATTCTGCAAATAACCAAAACTCTAATGATTAATCACTCCCATAACGATAGGTGTGCGTTCAAGTCTTATTGTTTACTTACCTCGTTAATATTGTGCATAAAGTTAAGGGCATTTGATGTGTCTGCACCACCAATAATGTTCATGAGTTTGGCGGTGACTATTAGCGCGATCGAAAAGCAAGTACCATCTCCAACCGCCCCAAGAAAACCTAGAGTTATCAACAAGATATCAACTCCATCGGCATACATGAAAATCATTTTTCACTTACCCTAATGTGTTACTGTATATGCTGTTAAACACTAATGTCTATATTTAAGAGTGAATATTATTAGTTTTAACAGGACTTTCTAATTTTCAATATATAACATTAGATTTTTTTTAACAATATCTAACAAATAATGAATTAATTAAAAAATGGAATATAAATTAAAATAATTTTTAATCAACAATATATTTTCCTTAATTATAGTGTTTTATAACCGTAGGATATCAATATCCTAATTTTCTCTCAATTACTTAGTCAGTGTTTTGGTTGTTATCAATCTTCTAATTAATAATATCAATCTGTTCTTCCTTCATCCTTGTTTGTAGTTGCCACTTTTTATGGAAAAAAACGTCAGGTACTTAATAGTGTTTATTCAGATTCTACGTGTAATTTTTACTGCTTTGAAAATTATTTTTGTTGATATCATTATTTTGGTGTTTTTTATTTGAAAATTACTTTTTTTCAAAAAATAAATTAAAATAAGCATTTTTATTTCTAGAATCTATTTTTTTTTTTGGAATATGGATTTTTTTTATAATTTTATTTAGATGCATAATTTTTGTTTATATGAATGTGCATGAAGTGAACAACGGATTTCGGTTTGAAAATACTGCATCATTTATAATTAGCATTTTATATACAAGAATTTCATAAATCTAAATCTAAAACCTAAATCGCTAAAATAAATCAAGTTTACCCGTTTGTATATAATCTTCATATTGAATGGAATGAGTATACCTTGTTACATATTATTTCACACGATAAATTCAAAAAAAAATAAAATCATTTATTGTCTATAAAATGAAAGTAATTTAATTTTTAGTTAACTTTAACTAATATTATTGAAATCAATTTATATACCAAATTTACACATTATAACAATATTATTGAAATCAATTTATTTACCCATTTTATACATTAAATAACGATATTTTTTGGTACCTTAATGCATGTAGTTTTTTGGTACCTTTATCTGGGCGAAAAGGTACTACTTTTTAACTCAAGACTTAAGTTATTTCTCGAAAAACTAAGGTCGAAATGGAGTGGTCCTTTTGAAGTGGTGAGGATGACGCAACATGGTGCCATAGAACTTAAAGGCAAAAATGTCCCGTCATTCTTGGTAAATGGGCAAAGGGTCAATCACTACTTCGTGAAGATACGGATCGTGATCGAGAGGCTCTTAAGTTGAATGATGAATGATCCAAGCTGAGTCGAGCCGCGACATTAAACCAGACGCTCCATGGGAGGCAACCCATGAACGATATGTACTATGTAGTTAGTTGTTGGCTTTTGAAATTTTCTTAACTTAGTTTCAATTCATAGGATCTAGTGAAATTTTGTTATTTTTAGTATTAGATAGTTAGGATTTCAATTATTTGCAACTTATTTTGTAATAGATAGGAAAATAATAATAATAATAATAATAATAATAATAATAATATATATATAGGCTGGCGTACTGGATGGCGCGGCGAGCCAGGTCGGAAACTACAGAGCAAGTGTCCTGGCGCATTGAGTGGTGCGCCACGCTAGGACCAAAACTGGAGAGCGCCTGTCATGGCGCAATGATGGTACGAGGCGCCCATATCGTGCAGATTTGCAGCTGGGTCAACCTAAAATGGATCTAAACCCGACCCTTCCCAGCCCACCCTTTTAAATTCCCACCCCATTAAAATTCCACCTCTCTTCATCTCTCTAAAACCCCCAAATCGACCCCCACTCTCCATATTCTCTCAACTCTTCAATTTCTTCTTCTCCCTTTAAATTCTTTCCCACACGACCCCAAATCCTCCATTAATCTTCCACCAAAGTTTCTTCCTTTCTATTTTTCTTCATCCCCAACCCACACTAATCCCTAACAACTAAGAAAATCTAAAACCAATTCACTCTATACCCATACTGCCCAACCCGACCCCCTTTTCTTCTTTCTCTCTTTTCTCCCTCTTGATAGTTCTCTTGGCCCCTAAGGGTAAAAATGTGGATGGTGGAGCGGGTTTTAAGAGGTCAAGGAAGGGTGTTGTTTTCAGTTCTTCAAGTAGCCAAACTCCGTCTCAAAAGTTTGGCAAGCAGGCCGTTGAACAATATGGCAAGGAATGGTTTGAATGCCAAAAAGAAGCGAAATATCTTGGGGACGAGTATGTAGATGAGGTACGCTTACAAGTTGAATTTCCAATAATTCATGAAATTGTGTGTAATTTGGGGTTGCACTATGTTTTTGAAAATCAAGGGGATTGTAATCTCACCTTGGTAAGGGAATTCGATGATAATTGGATCATTAAGACACGCTACAATAAGTCGGTACCAATTCGCAATAATACGGTTCACTTTACCTCTAAAGTGTTGAATGTGTTTTTGGGCACACCCCAATATGATGCTGATGATTATAATAGGTTGAAAGAAACCTCTCCTTATAGAGACATTAGACATACTTTGTGTGGGATTGATTATACGGCTAGGGATCGCAACAAAGATACTGGTAGACATGCCACTCTCCACTATACTAACCTAAACCAAGTGGCCAGCGTATGGTTGAAAATTGTATGTAGTGTCCTCTTATCGGGTATGCACACCTCAGATGTTACTAGGGAGTGGGTGGTTCTGGTGTACATGCTTATGAAAGGTATTCCAATAAATGTGGGGGGCTGTGCTGCGGCAGAATATGATGAAGTTTCGTAACAATAAGCGGTGGAGGTTTTGATATGGTAGTTTGATGATCCGATTTCTCTGGGCGGAGGGAATCGAGGAGGAGAGTCTTGATATGACTATAGCTAGGGACCGTACCTCGTATGCAATCTGTTGGATGTGATGCGCACAAAGGCTCAAGATATGTCACATGGATCTGTCTTATCGACACTGAAGAGGCAAGTGTGGGATGACAGTTGGATGGCTAGAATGTTTGGCATGGCAGAGTTGCAGCTTCGGATCAGGGGTCGCCCTGTTACTGATGAAGAGATAGAGAGCTAAGCCGAGCGCTTCCCGCTAATAGATAGTGCAATTTATATGTGCAGGATGGATCCGACAGGAGCCGGTCGATGATGATTAGGCTACCGCCGAAAAGACGATCGATGAGAAGGACAACGATGCTGATGTTGAGGAGAATGATGCTTATTTGATGGCATTCGATTGTGCCATTGATGTGACGGATGGTCATGATGATGACGACTAGGCCTAGAGGCCTAAAGGAGTATCTCTAAATCTATACTTTGTGTTGTGTGCACTGAGGACAATGTTATCTTTAAGTATGGGGTAGGAGATGATTCTATTTGTATATATTTTACTGCTTCATTGAGTCTTTTCTATTTGAGTTCCTCGACTTTTGCTTTTGGTACTTTTCCTGAGGATAGTCCCATTGAATTGACTAAGAGACTAAGTTGAGGATGGCTATGTCAGAAAGTGCTTAAATATTGGCCCTAGTCCCTAGTGGACATTGTGCACCTCAACTGGGCCTACAAACGTAAGTTAAGGGTGGCTAGTGTAAAGACAAATAAAAAAAAAAGTAGAAGAAAGGCCAAAGCTTGAAATAAAAAAGGGAAAATATTCATGAAGTGTGTATTAAAGGAAAAGAAAGGCTAGTAAAGATGTATGTCTGGAAAATAACAGGTGCATTAGGGAGGTGTAGTCACCAACTATATCCTAAATATTTCCTACCCTACCTTAAGCCAACATTACAACCAAATAGAAGTCCTCTTAATTCCATGAGAAATACTTTGTGAAAATGAAAATACACCAAGGACAAGCGTATGGAATGTGATGATGGGTGAGAACTTCTTTTGTGAGAGTGAGTGAAATGTTTGAAAAATAGGCCTTATTCTAAACTACAACGTGCAATCGTGTTGATTGTAGGAGTGAAAGACTATACCAAATACAAACTGGTGAGAGCATTCATGACATATGTTTGGGTATGTCGTACTTGGTGTGTTTGCATAAGGTTTCATTATCCTAGGAATATGGTAAACGAGTCATTCTTTGAGCTTATGTGTTGATGATTGGCATACTGTAATGGAAATTTAAAATGTTAAGTGTTGCATACAATGTGAGCTACAAAAGCATGATTAAATATGTTTATTTGATTTTAAGGCGGGTTGATAAGTCCATAGGAAGCGAAAATGAGTTGATGGTTAGAGGATTGTTCGAGGAAGAACAAAGGTACAAGTGTGGGATGGTGATCTTAGGCTTATTTATATGCTGAAATTTCCAGTAAATGCATGCATAGGTTTGAAATTAAGAATAATCTTAAGACTATGGACTCTGTTTTGTCTAACTTGCTATGATTGTGCACTAAAACATGTGATAAGGTGGTGCGGGAACTTTCACGGTCAATGAAGTCAATAAGCAAAGGAGGAGTAAAAGGAGCATGAAGATGGATCAAGGAAGTGCAGTGTGGCGCACTGCCTGGCGCGAGATACCAAGGCCACAACTACTGCGACCTCCTGAGGGGCACTGCATGGCGCGAGGCGCCATGGCGAAAACTTCTGAAGCGCTTCTCAGGTGCACTGTCTGGCGCAGCCTGCCAACGCATGAACTACTAAAGGTTGTAGATGGCGCACTGTTTGGTGTTGCGCCCCAACCTGTGTCTGACGTGTCCAGCGAAAGTTTATTTAATCAGGACTCCTTTTTAGATTAGATTTGGAAATACTTTTCCTAAACTCTATAAATAAGACCCTAGGGTTATTTTGTTAGGGGTTCGACTTTTTTTTTGTGTGCAAGAGCAAGGATTAAAGTTTTGTATTAGATTTCAATTCTCTAACTCTTTCTTTATTTTGAGAATCGCATGAACAGTAGTCTTTTGAGGTTTTTAAAGATTATGAGTGGCTAAACGCCCTTGTTTTGGGGCTGTAGCTACGAATGATTGTTGAGTGTCAATGGTTTAATTGAATTAATTCATGGTTATCTCTTTTAAATTACTTTTGTGTTCTTGTTTTAATATTTCATGCTTGATCACCATAGAAATAAATTTCTTGTCTACTCTTAAACTCGGGAGACGCTAAGGTAGATAGACCAAAGAATATATAAAGCTTGATCTTGATCCATTAAATTGAGTTGATTTGTGTTTAGGAGTGACTTTCAGACGAACACCTAGCTTGGTTACGAAATAGGATGAAATATAAATGCTCGCTAATTAGGACTGTCTATCCCTGTTCTACGTAGTTAGACAACTAATTGGAGTAGGCGATTAGAGGTCGGGAGACCATGATCATATCATCAACCCTGTAAACCAGTAACTTCATAACCTAAATTAGTTCATTACCTGAGATACGATACATGAAATCCAATGCAAGCTGCAGCCTTGGAATTGTCTCTTACTTGCTCAACATCAATCTGAAGTCGTTTGCATTAGTTACTATATTTCTTATTTTAGTCGTAGTAGTAATAAATAATCTCTAAACTTTTTTAAAGATACTTTTGTGAGTTGTGGAATTAAGATAGTGAATATAAATTGATCGTAAGTCCTTGGGTACGATAACTCATTTCTAAAAGGAACTATATTAGTTGCGCGATCACGTACACTTGCGTGTGCAATTGGGAGCAACATTGGGCCAGAAAAGTGGTAAACAAATGTTATGGGTTGTCACCTGGTATAATTTTCCCTAATTTTATTTTAGTTCAATCTCAACTCTTTCAAGTTTTAACCCATTTAAAAAAGAATCCTCAATTGAGATCAATTTAATCTCCAATTTCAACTTGTTTAAGACTCTTTGTTTGCATTGATTTAATGTATGTTCCTATATTGAAGGTATAAATTATGATATATTTTATATCTTCTAGGATTTTTCTATCTATTTGTAATTTTTTATTTAATTTCTTGAGTTGAAATTTAAATTGTGGTTATAAAAAATTAAATAACAATATAATAAATAATTGAGATTAAGTGGGTGAAATTGAGCTGGTCATAACCCAACTCAATTTTTGTTTCAACCCAATTTAATATCTCTAATTTCAACTCGACCCTCCCATTTGACACCTCTAATTAGAACCATTAATCTTTTCAAGTCGTTCTAAAACAGAATAACATATTTCTTAGTAAATATTTAGCCTAATATTTTTCATTTTGTTCTTAATGAAAAAAGGTTATAATCACATAGATATTATGTCATATTTTAGATCATAATTTATTATTTACATTCCATATTAATTCAAATTATGTCATATAAATTGAAATTGAGAAAATTGTACTTCCTTCATTTAAAAAAAGAATGACATGCTTTCTTTTTTTATCTGTTTGAAAAAGAATGACCTATTTCCTTTTTATTTTTGGCAACATTGTAATTTCAATTTTCCACGTGACATGTTTAAGACCACAAGATTAAAGAACATTTTGATACATTTGTCATAACTTTAATTTAAGACCACAAGATTGAGAAATGTTCTTTATGTTTTTAAATGTTGTGTCAAGTTAAACTAGACCATTCTTTTTTAAATGGAGAAAATATATAAGAATGAAATACATGGTCGAAAATCAAAAAAATATTTGGGAAAAATTATAAGGTCAATTGCTTTATTTGTGTTAAAATTTACTATTAGTGTAGCGTTCATATTTGACCTATATACAATGATCAATCCAACACAATACTATCCCTCCACCATCTTCATATTTTGGGTTTGCTTTCCTCTTAGTGTTTCATGACTTATTGATATTCAAATTCTTGGTGAATTAGCTATGTCTGTCACGACCTGAGCATACACTCTGGACGTGGCCGACACTCGAGAACCATTGCTAGTCCCCATGCGAACCCTCATCCTGGCTGGCTACAAGCGAAAGACTAACTCAAGCATACATAAGCTTAAAACTGAATTAAAGTCATTGAACTCCAATAGTGAACTTTAAGAAAGTCTGAACAATACTAAAAAGAAAGTAAATACAGAAAACTATTCAACTCTGTCCATCTATGAAGCCACTACTATTATAGAAAGATATTAGGACAAGACGCACGACATCTCAAAATTTCTAACTGTAAGATAAAGGGAAAGTCCTCCAAAATATAAGAAGGCTCACGAAGCTGACTGAAATATCCATGACCTCAACGAAATGCTTGCTGATGATCTTAAATATATGTATTTGTATAATGAAATGATGCAGGCCAAATGGCTCAGTACATGGAATGTACGAGCATGTAATGGGAATTCTAAAGCATAAATATAAGCTTGAACTAGATAAAAAGGAAACATACTTACCTCTTCTCAACTCACTAAACTAAACTCAACTCGAGAATAAGATACTCAACGCAAAGATTAGATACTCAACTCAAAGATATGATACTCGACTCAAAGGTACTCAACTCAAGATACTCAATGTTGACACCCAATTTTGGACCTCCACATTATAGATTAATCATCGAGCTTCTTCAATTTCAAACGATTTAAATAATTAGTTTTATAAAATTTAAAATAAATAAATAAATAAATAAATAAATAATAACAATAATAATATAGTTCGCAAGTTATTTTAAATAGTCTTGTCACTTTTTTATAATTTTTAGATAATATATATCTTTCACATAATTATGTATATAATTAGTATATTTTATGAATATTCGAAAATCGTCTCAAAAAGATTTTATATTTTAAATATTTGGTTAATTATTTAGTTATATAATAGTTCATATATATATATATATATATATAATTAGTTTTTTTATTAAGTTGATTATTTTATTTTGTTAAGATTAAGAAGCTCGTTAATTAATTAAAATTAATTCATCTTATTTAAGTTTTATGTCGAATTTGCTAATTAAATTCAATTTGACTAACTTCTCAATTTAAGTAGGCTAAGTTTGCAATCCTTTGGCCTTTTTATTAATATCCTTAACATTTATTTTAAATATTTCAGGCCAACTTTGGGCCTTTTTTTTTTCCAGCATCAGCCGGCCCAACACTCCCTATTTTCGGTCCATTTCCTTTTCCACCAATAACCCAGCCCAAGAAACCCAATTCAATCAATACACAAACAACAGTACAACAACAGCGTACATCAGTACGCATACAATACCAAAACCCAACCCCACCCGCATCTTCTTCCCCTTGAAATGCGAAGAAACCCAGAACGAACAACAGTACTCCAGCTTAGTGAATCCCAGCCAATCCGGAAAAGCAGCCATACCCTACGACCCCTATATCGTCTTCTTCACGCGAAAATCCCACCAAATCGCGGAAATTTGGCAACCTTATCTCTTGAGAAGAGATTTTTGAATTTTGAATTTGGAAATCATCCAATCTTTTCAATCTGTTTTCCCCCTTTAAATCTGCCCTTTCACCCCTCTATAAATGGTCTCCTGAGTTTTCATTGAAAAAAATATAAAAAAATGGAGAGGATATAGTTTACAGACACAAAAAAATACAGAGAGAACAGCCTGAAAGAAAGTAAAAAAAAAAAAAACAGAGTGTTTGAGTCTCTTCTATTCGAATTCGAAGTTGTTTTATTTTCTGGAGCTCATCGAAATCTGCTTACATTGGTGGAAGTTCTTGGTGGTTAAGCTCGTCGTCCTAGTCTCGCTGCTCCGAAGAAGGTAACATCCCTTTTCCGATTTTAGATTTCTTTGTCGTGGGCCAAGAATCGCTTAGTTCATGGCTTGATGTTGTGATCTTGTTGCTCAACTAATGTGACGACTGTTCATTTCTTGATCATTGGAAATCATTCAGATGTTAGAATTCTGAGAGTGTTGACGACAAGTCGGTGGTATGACTTATTTGATATTCATGTTGTTTGCTTGATCTTTGTTTCCTTGAAGTCTTAATGATTCCGTTCGGTCTCGAGTTTGTTTCTCCTTGGTCAAGGTCCTCTTAGTTCACTGTTAATCTTGTTTGGTTGGCTGTTGAAAATGGTTGTTCATACACCATTTCTCTATAGGTGATTTTGGTTTTCATAATCTGATGTATGGGCTATTTCTTCTTCTCATTATTCTAGCTAGTAAAACTGTATGAGTTGCCTCATCCCTTTTTCATGGTGTTTGCTTCATCTACATTCGACTAAGTAACATAGTTTATATGTTAGTTGTTTGCAGCTCTAAAATCTTATTCGTAATAGTGTTAGTCGTATAGTCTTTGTTTCCTTGCACGTTGAGTTGATTTATTTCGAGTTTCTCACAGTTTAAATTAAGTTAAGATTGAGTAGATAAATTGATCATTTAAGCTAGCTGTCTTGGGGCTAATTTTAGACTTAATGGAATGTAGTTTTGGGTTAGTGTTAATGGCAACATTATCTTTTATGTTTTCTTGTTTGGATGTTTGCTAGTTCCCAGTAGATTGCTTTATTTTCTTTTATGATTGTTTAAATAATACTTGATGACAAGCAATCTTTTAATAGTTTACAAGATGCATGTAGATCATATGTTTAGAACTTCTAAGTACTCTCCGTGTATCTTAAGCTGAATGAAAAACGGAAATCCAGGCGCCATCTGTTCTTATTTTCTTTCACTGTGGAGAAAATATTTGTTTTAATTTTGTCCAAAATTTAGAGAACTTTGTTTTCCTTCTCCTTTGTTGAATATGTCTGATTATTGTTTGTTGTGGCTTCTATAGCTTCTTTTATTTTGACTCACTACTATGAGTATTAATTTTATTCGTTGTTTATGTCTCATGTGAGCTTGTCGTGGAGTCCATTTTAGACTCAAATCCATCTCCTTTGCATATCGTTGAGTTATTTTGAGTCAGCCGGGTGATCCGAATAGGGCTGTACAAGGCTGGAAAACTGAAACAAATCTTGGAAAGCTGAAAAGGGCTGATATACAGCCTGTATATATTCCGTATACATGATATACAGGTCGAAATGCAGAAATATAAGGCCAAAAATTGAAACAGGTGTTTGGAAGCTGAATTAGGTTGTATACATTTGGTATACAGTTTGATATACAAGAAAAACGAGTACATATACATTCGGTATACACTGATATACATCAAATGTATACAAAAATAGGTTTAGGATTAAACCCCAAAAATTCCAGCGAAATTGGCCCAAAAGGAGGCCCAAATTCATTTTCTCCCTTATTCTTTAATTATTTAATTGTGATTATTTATTGTTTGTTGTTTAACTCTAACTTTAAAATGGTTAACTAACTTAATTAGATTCCCCAAAGGATGAGTTATTTTCTTTGTGTTGGTTCATTTTCAAAACATTTCTTTTTGTGTCGATTTATTTCATCAAGCAAGTAGTTGGTCAAATTTTATCACTTTAAGAAAGTTGATTTTTTTTTGTTTAAAAAAAAAAGGGAAAATGTCCTTTGGTGCTTTTTCACTTAATCATATTCTTTTTTAAAAAAAAATTGTTTTAAGTTAAAGTATTTTTCTCAAATAAACTTTAAAAAGGTTAGTCAAAACTTTTATTCTTCAATTAATTAAAAATGGTTTTCATGCTTAAATTAACTAATTTGGTTTAAACCATTATTTTTAAAAATGAGTCAAATAATTTCTAATTAATCTAGCTTTGTTAAAATTCTATCCACTCGCACCTTAATTCAAATGTTTCATTTTAGGTCTCTTCCTCTAAAAAGATAGAATAAAATGGTTCATTTATTTAATTATTTTCTCAAAGTTAAAATTATTATATATTTTATGTTAAATCATATTCCTAAAAAATTAGTCAAAACATAGTTTAGTCAAGTCGCAGGTCAATCGTATGTTAGCGGGCACTTCGAATGCTTAAACCCTTCTCGAAGTGTAAATTGAACCCCGAACCCTCTTTGGTATTTTCAAATAATTTTTTCTGTTTAAATCTTTGAAAATTATAAGTTTTCTTAATTTCTTTAAAAAATTAAGTGGCGACTCTCTTCTAAGTATTTTTCTTAAATTTTTTTATACTTAGAACATTTCAAAAAGTGATTTTTCTAAAGGTTAGTAAAATTACGGCATAACACTCAACTCAAGATAAAACAACAATAAAATATGTGATATATGGAAAGCTTTTAAAACAATAGATAGCAACTCAATATATTGAAGAATACAATAATAACTCAGTTTGTATATAAAAATACAATATAACTTTGTGGGAGTTTCTCTAACCGACAATCATCACTATGAGCTATCTGATGATACAACGTTTAACCCACGCTGCCAGAGCCGTCTTATACTTTGCCGGGGTATAGAACCTACTACTAAGTGGATCCACTAGTCTATGCTAAAAATCATTAAGGAATCATCTAAAAAGTATGACCCTTTCTACCCACGTTGACTACATGGTATATGGAGACTTGAGTTATCTAAACTCATCCCCATATTAGTGCTCAATACTACTCCCAAAATGTAACTAGCTCATATGTTAAAAAACATAACTTGTTCTGTGGTTTGAGATTATTACTCAAAAGATCTTTCTCTTAAAAGAGATGGTACTAAAATTGTTCATAAAAACTCTTTTGGAAATCGGTGTTTCCTCACATCTTAAATGTGAAAACTTTTACTTTTGGGGATACTTAGTTCCCATATAACATTTTAAAGAAAATGAACTCAGCTTTACTCTTACTCAACTTATGCTTGAAAACTCTTTCTAAAAAATATATCAAAAATCATATTTTAATATGATCATTCATGATGACTCAGGAAGTCATACTGCATAAATATTAAGGCGAAATAGTCTGGTGAACCCTTATACTTGTATCAGTTTGTATTCTAAACCCTTCTACTTACACCTTTATCATCTGGACCCTTAAACTCAATTAAAATGAGACTTTTAAGCCCCTCCAACCATGTGTGTAGCTCACTTTCCTTTATATAATTGACATGTCATATCCACGTCAGATATATTAATGCCACATCATAATTATTTCATAACTATTTTTTAAAATTATTAACCAAAATTATTTAATAAAATGTAAAATAATAACATTTTAATTTATTATTGGCATTTCTAATTCTCCCTATTTCACGACCAAACATCGTCGGCGTCGTCGCCATTTTTGCCGGCGAAATCACATATACTTTCTCCCTCACCCATCTTAATCTCAGCCGCACACCATCACTATTTTTCTTTCCTCCTCCAACCTCCTCCAACCTCCACAGTAACAACAACCTAAACCACCGCAAAACCAGATCTGGCCACCGCACAACCAGATCTGGCCAAGCTTTTCGTAATCCTCACACCCCAAATTGCTTACAAATACAATTTCACACTAACCTATGCCGTGAAACTCGTCGAAATCTACCCATTATAGTTTCTCCCCTTCCCATTGTTTCATGGCCCAAACCATCGCCGCCGTCGTCATTGTTGCCGGCGAAACCACTCATATTCCTTCCTTTACCTGCCTTCATCTCCGCCACACGTCACGACCATTTTCCTTTCCTTCTCCAACCTCACAAAACCAACAGCCAACACACCAGATCTAGCCGAAAAATAGATTTTGGAAAAAAAGAAAAAAAGGGTTGGGCAAGGGATGAATATGGCTGAAAATGAGGTGTAATGGGTGAAGAAGGAGTTTTTTTAATTAATGGTTTAAAAAAATTATTTTTTTATAATTTTAAATATTTTTTTAAGTAAAAATGCTCCTCACTCGCCTTAATAGGCGTGTAGTTACACACTTTTGCCAACTCAGACATCTTACTGCCACATAAGCTTGGTCAACGGTCAGAGGGGTTTGTTAAATTGTGTTTTATTGAGTTTAAGGGTCCATTTATTGAGTTTAAGGGTCCAGATGACAAATGTGTAAGTAGAAGGGTTCAGAATATAAACTGATACAAGTATAAGGGTCCACAAGACCATTTCGCCAAATATTAATGATATATCTAGATACCATACTGCTCATACATTGATGGCCTACTCAATTGACATACTAATCATGTTTTAGAAAACTCTTTTCTCAAAACTCATCTTTACTTTCTCAAATCTCAGTTTAAGAACTCAAGGACTTAATGATACTACTCATCTCAAAATGTTCGACTCAGAGGGTTCATGCGGAATTATGGGAATGAGCAACTCAACTCAAAGACTTCATGGGTAACGTGTAATAGTTCCATGATTAGGAATATAATATCAAAAGGGTTAGGAACTCAATACTCAAGACTTAGAACTTGAAGATACTACTCGTCTCAAAGATGCTCAAATTATGAAGTTCATGCTGAATTATGGGCATGAACAACTCGACTCGAGGGTTTACTTAACAATATGGAACACGTGTATACGACTCTTCTCATTCTTATACTTACTTCCTCAAAGCTTAGCTCAAATCGATAGTTGATCTCAAAGGATTCACAATTGAACTCAAATATTTTCTTGGACTCTACTCTTAACTCTATCTTGAATTTGAATTATGAATTAAAGAGTTATGGTTCATGATATGAAAGATCTCGTGATGATAATGTAGGCTCATGAATACATTATCCTCATTCTCACACTCACTTGCTCGAGTATTGAAACAAGTAATTAGAAGTTGTAGAAGACTCCTCAAAAAGACTCAAAGGGACTTTCTCAAAATGTTCGAAAGAACTTTCAAGACTTAACTCTTAACTCTACCTTGAATTTGAATTATAAGTTAAAGGTTTTGATTTATGTTATGAATGATTTCTAGATGTTTAGAAGTAGTTTAGAGTGTTTAGAATCGATAGGGATTGAAGGAACCCTTTTAAAGACCTCACACGGGAAAAACGACGGAGAATGGGTGGGGGCAAGCGACCCTGGCACACTGAGTGGCGTAGGGCGCCAGCCCTCTACCTACAGAAGTGTGGTTGGGGTGCACTGGCTGGTGCAGGGTGCCAGGTCCCAACCCAAAAACCTCGACGACTTTTCTTTCTCGTTTTCCGACCTTAACTCTCCTAGAATCGAACGGTTTCTTCCCCACTCACTTAGATTTGAATACCCAAACTAAGTACACACTAATCTACCAAATAAAAAACCCTCAAATCACTAACTTTCATCTCAAGAATTCATCAAAATCCTAACAAAATAAGATTTATAATGAAAGTTCAAGAAACTTATCAAGAACTCAAACTCTTCAATTTCAAGAACGAAACTTCGCTGAAAATAACATGATTGGCGTGTGGGTGAATGAACCCAACACTATGAGAACTTACATACCTCTTAGGGATCAACCCTTTGGCGAAACTCCGCATGAAAACTCAAGAATCTCAACGAACACACTGAACCTTCCCTCTTTTCTCCTTTTTTCTCTTCTTGAACTCTCTTCTAAAACCCTAAGCGTAATGAATTAAATCTGATTGGGTAAGGAAAAGACCAATATACCTCTCATATTTTCGGCTAACTTTCCTTAACTGGGCAGCCTGATTTCAAACGAGTATATCTCCCTCATACGAGCTTGCAATTTAGCAAACTCGGTGGCGTTGGAAAGAGGACTTAGCAATCTTTCATTTGATATCTTATGGGTCTCCTAACTCATCATGTGCTAAACGTTATGGTCATTTGAAGTTGACCCAAAACTTAAAGAAACTCAGGAATGACTTGAATGAATTCTCTCTAGTTTTTTTTTGGAACACAATGTGCTACATCTAGTGACCTTAACACTTGCGAAGATTTTAAATTCCTTGGTAAAAACTTACTCACTACGAAGGATGGTTCAAGTCTTAGCTCAATTTTTTTTTTGGGGTGTTACAAATACAATGCCTTAGGGTGCTATATGTTGTGATGCATTCATTCTCATTCAACATATAACTGTTCACGGGAATATGAGAAATTAGAGAAATACTATTTTTGAGAAAGAAAATGAGACACCTTACATTTATCCTTGACCACGAGCTAGGTGGCAAGTTGATGAGATATTGAGATTGGTATATGGACTGCGAGTCCCCTATGGGTCTCTGTCTAGAAGCTAAACCTCGGCAAGATGTATACAACAGGTTGTGCGACGACCTTAATTCCACGACATCATTTCATCATCTCATTGCTTTGCATTGACCAATTTTGATGTGTTGTGTAACTTGCTTATCTATTGATATGAATATTAACTATAACCTTATGTGTTTACCTTGTTCACAACATTACTAAATAAATTGGCGAAAGTGTTTTATATATGCAGGTGGAAGTGTTTCATAGTTTATTTCTTAAGTCTGATTAGCTGCTTGTACTCAGTTAGTTTAACCTACTGGGTACATGTGGTGTACTCACCCCTACTTCTGTTATCTTCTTGATGCAGATCCTACTCAGGACGATCTTCGTGGAGGCTGATAAGTTAAGTTCGTCCTTTACTGTCACTCCCCGAGCCTACACCCTAGGCGGGATCGGCACCCGGAGACCATTTCTGGCCCCGAGCGAACCCTTGGCATGGCTTTCTTAACTCAGCGGAAACCTAACTCAATCGAATAACTCAATACAATGAAAGGTCATAAGACAACTTAAATGATACAAATCTGGCCAAAAAGGCAACTCAAGTCTCAAAATAGAATATTTATACATATACACAAAAGAGAGACTCAAACTAACTGACTGACTGTCTATGAAGCCTCTATAATACAGAGATGGATGTTGGGACAGACCCTGCAACATCCTACTAAAACAAAACTAAGAGAACAAAATGATCGAGTCCTCCGGAAAGCAAAGAGGCTCACCACAGACTCTGGAGTGCTCAACTGGATCAACGGCGTGCTGGATGCTGATCCTGGGTACCTGCATCTGCATCATAATAAGATGCAGGCCAACTAGCATCAGTACATGGAATGTACGAGTATGTGAGCTGGACCACGAAACAACAACTTAAGCTTGAAAGGAATACAAAAGAGAACTTACCTTGGCTCTGTTCAACTCATGAATAACTGAACTCAATATATAAAGCAATAAGACACACGCAATATATAAAGCTTGTAAAACTATTTAAAACATGACGTCAAAATCATATTTATAATATCATGAAAATACCATGCTTCCTCTCAAAGTCTACTTGTGCAATGCAATTTCTACTGTAGGAGTTCTCTAACCGACAGCCACCACTACATATATAAGTAGTGATACAACGTTTTACCTCACGTTGCCCAAGGACCATCCTATAGCTTGCCGTGATATAGGACCTTACTTTAACTTTTGCTTAATGGATCCACTAGCTTAACTTTCGTGATCATCTAAAAAGTATGATCCGAGAAATCCCATGTTTGGCTACATGGTTCTTATGGAGAGTTGAGTTAATATGAACTCGTGTCCCCAATTCGGTGCTCAAGACTACTCCCAAAAATACTTTAGCTCATTAGTGTTTTAAACACATCTTTCTTTAGTTGAGATAATTACTCAAAACTTAGCCCAAATGCTCTTGAAAACTCTTTCTAAAAAGAATATCTGAAAACCATATTTTAATATGATCATTGATGACTCGGGATATTCATACTACTTAAACATTGATGATACATCTAGAGACCATATTGCTTAAACATTGATGTCATACTCAATTTGTCATACTAATCATATTTTTGAAACTCTTTCGCAAAAACACATCTTTTCTCAAAAAGAGATAGTACTCAAACTTCTCAAAACTCTTTTGGAAATCTTAGTTTCCT
Organism: Solanum stenotomum; assembly: GCF_019186545.1. Classification (NCBI taxonomy): domain Eukaryota; kingdom Viridiplantae; phylum Streptophyta; class Magnoliopsida; order Solanales; family Solanaceae; genus Solanum; species Solanum stenotomum. The sequence goes on from NC_064285.1 coordinate 9,191,161, forward strand.
CTCATCTGAAATGTGAAAACATTTATAAACTTCTTTGGGAAATACTTAGTTCCCTAATAACTTTTGAGAAATGAACTCAACTCTTGACTCTTGACTTATCTCGAAACTCTTGACTTAACTGAAAACTCTTGACTTGACTTGAAACTCGATACTTTTTACTTGACTGGAAACTCTATACTTAACTTGGAACTCTATCCTTAACTTGAAACTCTATACTTAACTTGGAACTCTATACTTAACTTGGAACTTGAGCCTTAGAATGAAGTTAAAACGTTCAATGAAGACTCTTGAAAACTTTGAAGACTTGCTTTGACTTACTTCTTAACTTCTAAGCTTAAGTCTTAAAACAAGGTTTAAACATTTGTAAAAGACTTCTTAAAATATGGTTCATGTCGAATTATGGGCATGAACGACTTGACTCGAAGGTGTACAAGCTACATGGAACGCATGTATACGACACTTCTCATTCTCTTACTCACTTGCTCGAGTCTTGAAACAAGTTACTAGAAATTGTAGAAGACTCCTCAAAAAGACTCAAAGGGATTTTCTTAGAATATTCGAAAGAATTCTCAAAACATAACTCTCAACACTACCTTGAATTTGAATTATGAATTCAAGATTATGATCATGTTAGGAATGACTTTTAGGTGTTTAGAAGTAGCTTAGAGTAGTTAGAATAAAAAAGGAGTGAAGATGCACTTTAAATGAACTCAAACGGGGCAACCGACGACAAACTGGATGGGGCAGGTGACCTTGGCACTATGGGTGGCGCGGGGCGCCAGACCCTAAACTTCAGAGGTGGGTTTGGGGCGCTCTGGCAGGCGCATCACGCCAGGCCCCCAACCCAGAAATTTCAGCAAGTTTATTTTCTCGTTTTCTCATCCTATTTCGCCTAAAATCAAATGGTTTCTTCCCCAAATCACTTAGAATCATTAAAACCCTCAATATACAATAGATTCAAATCAAAAACACCACCGGAAACATACACCAAACCAACAATAAACTTCAACAACACAACCACAAACTTCAACCAACACAACCACAAACTTCAACAAGAACAACCACAAAACTTCAACAACACAACCAATCTTTTCTCGGAATTTAAAATGAGTTTGGCGTGTGGGGGAAAGAATCACCCAACACTATGAACTCACATACCTTGATAGGGATCACCCCCGACGAAAACCACGATGATCTCCTTGCTTGATCTTCCCTTTCTCCTCTTCCTTCTCCTCTTCTTTCTCTATTATCTCCCAAGCCCTAACTCTCACTCTTTAAAATGGGACAAAAATGATCCAAAAATCAGTCTAACACCTTAATATAACCCAAAGAAATGATTAGGGAAAAGACCAAAATACCCTTAAAATTTCCGGACGGACTTCACTTCCCTGCCAACTGCCCAACTTCCAAAGGGCATAATTCACTCATATGAACTCGGAATCGAGAAAACTCAGCAGCGTTGGAAAGATCATTCCACAAGATTCGCAATCATAACTGGAACTACACCTAAATCATCCTGATCTAGGAGTTACAGCTGTTCAAAGTTGGCCAAAAACTCACTTTTTCCCATACTAGTCAATTTTCCAGATCTTTAAAATTCTTTCCAAAAATGAAAATTTCCAATTCTAAGCCTCTTCAATTATTTCACATTGCCAGATGTTACATTTACCCTGACAAAGTATTGGATGACTTTGGCAACATGGGCAAGACGTTGTACCATCATGAGTCTCATAGTGATGGTTGTCAGTTTGAGAAACTCCCCAAGTTTTAGTCATATATAGTGAAGAACTAACACGGCTAAAAAATCACTATTTTTCTCCTGAAAAAATGTTCAATGACTATTTCGACAGATATGTTGATTGAGTTAGTGAGAAAAAAATAAAAATGTTTTCATACAGAAAAATTAGGAAGTTTCCCACTATTTCAGTGAGAATTCATTTCCTAATGAGCTAATTTGGTGGGAAATGAATGAAAAAATCATATTCTATAGCATAAATTTCCCACTGATTCGCAGTTGGAAGAATATTTGTTTCTAGTAGTGTAATTAAGGATGATGATTAACTGATCTAACCAGAGAGTAGTAAACTCCACAAGGCCTATTATCTAACAAAGAAGAGTGAGTCCCCTTCTCCACAACTTTGCCTTTGTCTAACACAACAATTGCATCACAATTTTGTATAGTACATAGCCTATGTGCCACAACCACGCTCGTCCGCCTAACCATCACTCGTTCAAGTGCATCTTGTACTAATTTCTCCGATTGACTGTCCAATGCACTCGTTCCCTCGTCTAATAATAATACCCCTGAATTTTTTAATATTGCACGAGCTATTGTGATTCTCTATTTTTGGCCTCCTGATAACTGCAGTCCCCTATCCCCACACCATGTGTCATATCCGTCTTTTAATGCTGAGACGAAACTATGGACATTTGCTGCCTTCGCGGCTTCAATTATCTCTGATTCATCCACTTCTTCTGATGCTAGTACTCCATATGCTATGTTTTCCCTTATGGTTCCAGAAAATAATGTTGGTTCTTGGCTTACAAGTGCTATGTGCTTCCTCAATGACTTCAAGTGGTATGATCTTATGTCACGTCCGTCTATATTTATTACACCACTTAAAGGGTCGTAGAATCTTTCTATTAAACCAATTATCGTGGACTTCCCCGAACCACTTTGTCCTACCAATGCTGTTGATATTCCTGCATCGATTGTTATTGAGAACCCCTTGAAGATGATCACATTAGGCCTGGCAGGGTCAGGGGCGGCTCAAACCCGTTGGTGGCCTAAGGCCAAAATCAAACTAGAGGCCTTAAAAAAAATTATAAATGTTTTTATTTTAAATCTATTTTTCTAGCTTTTTCAGATGCAAAGTTGTTAATAATTTTTGTGTAGTCAATCTCTTATAATAATTCTTTTTCAATCGATAATGTAGCCAAATCACTTAATCTTTCTTGAGACATTATCGATCTTAAATAATATTTTATTATTTTTAATTTTGAAAAACTTCTTTCGGCTGAGGTGACTGTTACGGGAATTGTTAACATTATTATATAATTAATGTAAGCATTTGGAAAAGAATCAAGTCTTTTTATTTGATTGAGTATCTCAATTAGAGTATTGTCTTCTACTTTTATGATTTCCCTTAACACTTTTAATTCAGAATATAAGTCTAAACCGTCAATATCAGAGTGAGTATTATTTTTTAAGGAACATTCAAGTTTAAGACAATATTTTTTCAAATTCTCATCATCTAAAGATCTCAATTTTTTCCCACTAAATAGAAAACCAAAAATATTTTCATATACTTCAAATTGTTCAAATCTATTTTGAAGTGAAAAGATGGCTTGGTTTACTATGTATAAGAAGTAATCAACTCTAAATGATTCTTCAAGAGATCTTGTGATTTCATTATCAACATTCTCATCAAATTGTTTTTTTCTATAAATTACACGTTTCTTACGAAATATAGGTTCTATATTCATCTCTAATGCAATTTCCTTAGCCGAAATCATAGTACTTGTAAATCCTTCTTCTCTATATGTTTTAAAAAAGGAAACTAAACCTCTTAATCGATCTATAGCGACATCAAAATCTAACAAATATTTTAAAACACTATTTACAATATCAAATAAAAAATATAATAAACAGAAGACACAAAACAAAAATAATATTAGAAATTAGAATGATATTACCGAATTCAAAAGCTATGAAGACTTGATTTCCAAAAATGAATCGGGCGGTTGCAATATAGTTTTCTCCAAATTTAAAATATAAACTATCAATAGAACGAGTAAATTTTTAAGCTTTGAATAAGAGAGAGATGTAAGATTAGAAAAAAGAAAGTGAGAAGAAATAGAAGGGAGGAGAATAAAATATATAAAAATAAAATTAGAAAAAAAATAAGGTAAAAAAAAAAAAGATAATTTGTACATTAAAAAAAAGGTATACAACTTTTTATTGAAAAGTCAAAAAGTCATAGTCATATCTATCATACTATCACTTCATTGAACCGTTTTGCATTTATTGTCTTGGTTCTAACAATTTTTTTAAAATTTAATCCTTCCTAATTAACTAAAAAATGGGGCCTTTACATTTATTGTCTTAGTTCTAATACTATTATTTTTTAATTTAATCCTATCTAATTAACTAAAAAATGGGCCCCCCTAAAATTGGGGCCTAAGGCAAAAGACTTTTTTTTAAGCCTTACCAGCCGCCCCTGGGCAGGGTACGCGAAATCCACCTCACACATCTCGATATGGCCTGTTATTTTCTTTGGCTTGTAACCATCTGAATCCTCTGGCTCGATTAAGGAATATCGATCCAATGTTGCAAAGACTGAGCTAACAGCATCCGTACCTCTGGCGAGATCCTTAGTCATTGTTCCTAAATCCGCTATGACAAGCCCATTGCTACTTAAAAGCACAAAGGTTTGGAATAGGGCTTGAGCTCCAATATTGCTCTTCTGCCATGAGATAGCCACCATACCAGAAAAATAGAGCCCATGTACATGACTGGAGACTGTTGGTAGTGCCAAGTACGATTCCTGCGAACCATGACTGTCGTATACTTTCACGTAGAGGGCCTTCTTGGGCTTCCTTTAGCATTTGAAGAATTCGGGCTTGGGAGGAGAAGGCAGTTACAGTTCGTAGATTAGTAACTGCTTCAGCTGCTAACTTGCTGCTTTCTTCTTGAGCCTTGATGGATTTTTCTGACATGCTTTCAATAACACGCGCTTGCAATAGAGGCAGAGAATGATGACAGGTTGAACCATGAACAAAACCAATGACATTCTCAACGCGATTACTAGGCCAACCATGCAAGCTATGGTCATCCCCACAATTGTCTGAATGAATAATGACATCCTATCCCCAACCAAAGACCTCACCTGCCAATTACAAAACAAAACATGTTGTCATTACTTATTTCACACTTAGTTTCGTAAAAAAGAACGACACTTTATATAGTTGGTAACTCTATCAACTTCAATTTTTGTTTGGGAAAAGGGTCTGATATAACCCTCAACTTTTTGATTTAGTGATGATATATCCCTCATTATAAAAGTGGCTCACATATACCCATTTGTGCAACAGTAAAGGTATATGTGAACCACTTTTATAACGAGGATATATATCAACTTTAAATCGCAAATTTGAAGAGTATATGAGGCTCTTTTCCCTTTGTTTTTTCATTAATAGTCAATGAAATGATCTTAGAGTCACATAAATGTCATGAAAGTCTAAGACCACAAGTCCGAGATAAATGTCTCTCATTCTGAAACAATCTGATTAGCCAAACACCATCGTTTAAAATGAATCTAAAAGAGTAGAAATCGTACCACACTGGCTTCATCGGCAAGTTTAGAGCATATCGCAGCAGTGGAATTATGTTCCTTGTCATACCATCCAACTTCTAAAGTAAGAATCTTGGATAACATCCTATCTCTGACCCTTTTAGTCAATCGCTCTCCCATGACCGCGAAGTTATAATGCTGAAGTACATTGAGAACAAGGGTAATAAATGTCATCCCCAGGAAAGCCAGAGTATAATCTTAGTCTTTTTCTTAATCTCGTCATGCCTAGGCGAGAAATACACTGATATCATTGCCCCCTTACAAAAGTATATACTGGTTGAACTCCACCAACTAAGATTGCTCCAATACATCCTAAAGTTGCTTGCGGCCATTCTGGCAAATTCATTGCCAATAGCCTTTCCTTACCCTGAAGTACTCGGAACTGCAGCATTTTTCACGGTCGATTTTGCTTCAATCAAGAAGCTAGGGATACTTGTATGTTTTGAATCATCACGATTTGCAGATTGTTGTGCAGAAACAATAGTCGCTCCAGCAGGATTTTCAGTTTGTTGTAGACAGACTAAGGAAGCGTATAGTCTGTTTTCTTGATTTTTAATTAGCTCATTGTGTGAGCCAATTTCCTTGACCTGACCATTTTGAACCAAGGCGATAAGGTCAGCGTTACGGATAGTGGAAAGGCGGTGTGCTACGATGATTGTGGTGCGGGAGGCATTGTCTAGAGCTTCTTGCACCACTCTTTCTGATGCAGTGTCAAGTGCACTGGTTGCCTCATCTAGGAGGAGTATTCTTGGTGACTTGATAATAGCTCTTGCTATGGCTATTCTCTGTTTCTGCCCCCCAGACATTTGTATACCTCTCTCCCCCACCTGCATACATGTTCTTCCAAATTATTATTTTTTCCAAAAGTGACTTGATCATATAAATATTTTTGTTTTACGCCGATAGTGCATAAACTAATTTAAGTATTAATTTAGTGATGTCCTAGGAAGGATTGTTAACTCCTTAGAGTTAATTGATTTTGATAAACGACACTTAACACATTACTCACAATTCTCGCAGGCAACGAAATCAAAAGCAAATGATTCAAGCAGATTAATTGCAAAGGAATCAAAAAGGAAATGATCCAACTAGACAACACCAAGATGGAAAGAGATATGTTCTGATATCTACAGCAATGATAGAAAGGAAAGACTTAATCAAAGGGATTCAGAATCAATACCAGATGGCCCCAATCTAGCAGCAGCTCAATCAAGCATATCTTAATTGACAGGACGAAATCAAGAGATCAACAATCAAACCAAGAATAGAATCAAGCTACCAAGAGAAGGAAGAAAGTCAAATCAAGACAAGATTCGAGATCAGCTATCCAGCCAAGAATAGAATCAAGCTAGTCAAGCCAAGAAGGAAGAAAAACGATTTACCATGCACATATCTAATATGGACATGGATCAGCAAATCGCCTCAATCAAGGAATCCCTCAATATCCTTGATTGAGACAAACACCCTTGGGTTTTTCCTTACAAGAGCACAAGTCTACGCATATATAAACCTCCTAAGACTTAGGTGTGAAACACGCACTTCACTTGAACTTGTACGATTGTCTTCTGTTATCTTTCATAAAAAACATTGTATTCTCGAGAGTATACAACTGAAAAAGAAAAGAAAAAGAAAGATTTGAGTGTAGATTATACAGGTAGAAGTTGTGTCAAATAGAAAATCTGATTTGCATATCATGCAGGGAACTTAGTTGGAACTCTTTGTAACTTCTCAAGTTCACAACTGCTCTTAAGGAAACCCTTGAAACCCAAGGGGACTGGACGTAGGCACCACACCGGTGTTCCGAACCAGTATAAAATATCCTGTGTCAATTTACTTCCCGTCATTATCTTATTTTATACTGTGATACTAACTTGCAGGTGAGTCGACTGCTCAATCCAGGAAGTCGACTAAAGGATTTTTAATTCACCCCCAACATATTCAGCAGTATTTACTTTTAAAAAAAGGCATAATACATAAACATGTCATTTAACTTGACTCAACTGGTGCCTTTCAACTTTGGGTGTGCACACTAGTAGACACTTAAACTTGTATAAAGTTGAACAAGTGGATACACGCGTCCTACATGGCATTTCGCATGAGATACACTCGAACTGATTTGTAGGACGTGAATATTTACTTGATCAACTTTATACAAGTTTAAATGTTTACTTGTACACACTCAAAGTTGGATGAATAGATGACAACTGAAGTCAAGTTAAATGGCACATTGCCAAATTTTCTATATAAAAAAACATTATCCTTCATACCAAACACACCCCATGTGTCTAAATACTTAGGATAAAAGAAAAAAAGAAGAGGCGTTGTCCTAACATACCTTGGTGTAATAACCCTTAGGCAATTGACATATGAAGTTATGAGCATTAGAAGCTTTTGCAGCCTCAATAACTTGTTCCATAGATGCATCCTCTTTGCCAAAGAGTATATTTTCTTTAATTGTGGTTGCAAAAAGTGCAGGCTCTTGGCTCACCAGACCCATCTGAGACCTCAGCCACTTGGGCTGCAGCCTATTAATGACGACTTCATCACGAAGAATCTCTCCAGCCAGCGGATCATAAAATCTCTGAAGCAGTGCTATTACCGTAGACTTGCCCGATCCACTTCCTCCCACTAATGCCACTGTTTTCCCTCTCGGGATTTTTAGATTAAAATCTTTTAGAACTATGCTTTCGGGCCTTGATGGATACACGAATTCAATGTGTTTGAATTCTATTTCCCCTGTCATTTTGTCCAATGTTTGGCCTTCCATGTTTTCCGAATCAATCTTGGGTACCCTCTTTATTATTTCCATTACGCGTTCATTAGCTACTTTTGCTTCTGCAAAACCCTTTATGTTTGACAAACCAGAACTCAATGATCTGGTTGGAGGAAGAAAAAACCATCTTTCATAAATTATACTGAAGAATCAGTTGAAGAATATGAAACATAACTAAAAGGCATAACACATAAAACATGCCATTTAACTTCTCCTCTCGACTGACATCTATGCCCTCCAATGCATAACTCGACAATTAAACTTATATAAAGTTGAACAAATAGACACACGCGTCCTACGTAGCATCCTATATGGCGCCTCACATGTACTGTCATGTAGGACACTATATATAATATGTGTATCTACTTATTCAATTTTATATAAGTTTAAATGTTATTTGTGCACATCCAAAGTTTAAATATATAAATTAACTAAAATAGGCTTTTATGATGGATTTAAATTTTTATGCATAGATCATGTAATGATTTTTTTACACTATTAGTGTGTTTTAATAGAGTACAGTGTATGTTATACAAGTAAGTTATTCTTTCAATCTCAAACTATAGGCATGTCCTTTAACTTGACTTCAACAGATATCTATACTCTTTAATTTTGGATTTGTACAAATATACACTTAAATTTGTATAAAATTGAACAAGAAGACACGTGTATCCTACGTGACATAATGCACGTCATGTAGGACGCAAATTGATCACGTATGACGCCACATAGGACACATCACTACTAAAAAACTACTAAAAAACGACGAAAGAAAAAGCGACGGACAGCGTCGCTCCAAAGTTCTAAAATTAGTTAAATTTCAAGTTCAAGTTCTAATTCTAAGTTCAAGTTCTAAGTTCAATTTCAAATTTTAATTTCAAGTTCAAGTTCTAATTTCAAAGAACAAGTGATGAACCTTGCTCGTCGACCTACTACTTCGGCTCTCGATGACACCGACGACGAGAGTGATGAGGATGATTATGTAGATCTCACTCCCTAATTTAGATCTCTGGACCTTTATGAACTTTTTGAAATTTTAAAACGAATTTTAAAAGACTTTATAAGTCTTTAATTTATGAGTTAAATACTTTTGAATGTTATTTTAAGCTTGTTGTTTTAGGTTTTGTTTAGATTGTTTATAATTGTGTGTGTTTGATTGGGCTGAATAGTGTAGAATTGAATCAAATTGCATTTGCAGGTGGGCAACAGAAGCTGCGAGCTGCTACTGTCAAAAATATTGCAGAAAAAGCGACGGATAGCGTGGTTTAGTCCGTCGCTTTTTTGGGTTTTAATTTTTTTTAAAACTCAGAAAAGCGACGGACAGCGTGGTTTTGTCCGTCGCTTTTTTGGGTTTTTAAAAATAAAATTTCCAGAAAAGCGACGGACAGTGTACTTTTATCCGTCACTTTTCTGCGATTTTCAAAAAATAAATTTCCAGAAAGTGACGGATTGCGTCGCCCTTTAGAAATTAAAAAAATGAAAATTAAAATAAAGCGTCGCAGTCCGTCGCTTTTTTTTAAAAAAAGTTTTAAAAAAAAATAGTAAAAAAGCGACTCAGTCCGTTGCTAAAAGAGACGCAGTCCGTCTCTAAAAGCGACGCAGTCCGTCGCTTTTTTAGCGATGCAGTCCGTCGCTTTTTGAAAAGCGTCGAGCTAAAAAGCGACGGAAGTGACTGCGTCGCTTTTTCGTCGATTTTGACCAAAAAAGTGACGCAGTCCGTCGCTTTTGGCCGTCGTTTTTTGACAATTTTTAAGTAGTGCATATGTCTACTTCTTCAACTTTATACAAATTTAAATGTTTATTTATATACATCCAAAGTTGGAAAACATAAATGCAAGATGAAGCCAAGTTAAAGGTCATATTTATGTATTATGCCAAAAATATATGGTGGTTCGGTTTAACAGAAAACAGAGTTTCAAAAGTTTTTTTTTCTTAAGTTTTGTACCAAGTCAAACTAACTCAAATAAATTGGGATGGAGAGAATATAAAGAAAAATTCAATAAAAATCACTACAAGAAAACAAGAAATTAGCGACGAAAAATATTTCCTAGATAAACAACAAAAATCTCATGCTAATCCCATTTAACTGATAAATTATATATAAATTCAATTATCTAGGAGCTATATAGTGACAAATTCCATAGTTAATTTCATATTTTCTAGTACTGAATAAAATTTGATTTACTCTCAAAATATCAATGTTACCACATAAAATAAGACGAAAGAAGTACTAATTAGTACTTATTAGGGATAAGGCACAAGTACCATGCACGCTAGACTATGAACGAAATCTCAGAAATACACCTTAACTAAACTAAAGTCCTATTACCCCCCTAAACTCGTTTTTTTTTTGTAATTTTATACATCTTTTGACTTACGTGCCACACTTCGTGACTCCACGTAGTTGAGGTGCGTGGGAGATGTTTGGATGTCATGTAAGCCAAAAAGGTGTACAAAATTACAAAAAAAAAAATGGGTTCGGGGTGGTAATATGAGCTTAGTTTAGTTAAGATGTCTCTAGGATTTCGATCATAATCTAGGGGATACTTGTGTCTTATTTCTACTTATTATAATATAAAGTGTTATAACTAATCTAGATTAGAACATGTTAGGCAATAGTGATAATATAAAAAGAAAGGGGTAGAGATAATTACATTCCACCCAAGGAAATTGCAAGGGTGACCATAAAGACATTGCCACCATGAGCTCCATTGTACATAACTAATCTACTACCATAATAAGACATGAGAGCTCTAATTGCAAAGCCAAAACCATTACTTCCAATGAACAATCCTTTAGCTAAACCTTGTTTTACTCCCAATTCAACACATCCTTCAAGTGCAACACAATAATCTTCTATACTTTTTCTTTCTCCAACAAAGGAATACACTGTTCTAATTGAAGAAACCACTTGTTCCACAATACTTCCAGCTTTACTATATTCATCCCTCATTTTTCTTGATATTCTCATAAGTGCCCTTCCATAAATCATACTTGGTATCATCAACAAAAATACTATTGGAAATGCTATTAATGCCAGCCTCCAAATCATCAAGAATCCTACCACGTATGCACCAATAAACGTTGATACGTCCCTCAAGAAAAGTGGTACCCATTTCCAATATTATAAAACATTGTCATATATTAATATGAGACTTTGGGGACAAAAGTTAGGTGGACACAAGGGGTTCAGTTGAATCTCATTAGGATGAAAAATTAGCGAAATGATATATTTAGATTCATAAAGATTGTTGAGGTGAATATTGTTCAATAGGAGACAGAAAATTTCACAAGGGTAAGGTTGTATCCAGACACCTAAAGTTGGCACGGAGTTTAACTTAGACACCTTAACTAAGATTTGTATAGTTTAAATAGTTGTTGTAGGGTTTGATTGTGTCATTTCGACAATTTCCGCAGGCTCAATCAAATATGTAAAGAATGTGTAAACCACTTGCCAATGACATGTCAAAGTACAAATTAAATGAAGACACGTGACATTTAAATTAAATGAAGACACATGACATTTAGATTCCGAAATAATATATAGTTAAAAGCAAAAAAGTTCTAAGAAGTATATACATATATATATATATATATTTTATTTTTTTTTTCTTAACCCCAATCTCTCCTTCCCCTTCAAAACAATCTCCAGCTAGGGGATTGCACCACTACAACCACAATTTTAAATCTGGCCAAAAAATAAGAAAGACATGTTGAAAATATAATTAAATAATAAAAGTGTGATCTCTCTAACAACTTAAGCTTTTAGATAAGATGATCACACACTTCAATATGGTATTAGAGCAGACAGAGGTCCTAAGATCGAATCTCACTGCTATCCAAAATTAAAAAGAATTTAAAACAAAACACACTTTTTTTTTGTAATCTTTGGGTTTTTTCATACACCTATTTGGTATGTTAACCACGTAAACTTGTCAAGTCATGAACAAAAAGTATCAAAATCACACAATCGAACCCGTCTCTAAATTGTAGTATATGTCTTTAGTTAAAGTGTCTGAGTGAAACTTTGTGCTAACTTCAAAGATCTAAGAATATACGATGACAAATAAATGAAAAACAAAACAAAATTAAACTAACCTTTTCACTAATGCAATCTTGAATTACTAAACTGTCACCAGAAACACTGGCTATGACATTAGCTGTGCTTGCAACATGTAAATCAAAGTAGCCCACATCTTGTCTTAAAACTGCTTTCAAGTATCTTATCCTTAGCCTTGAAGCTTGTCTCTCTGCTGTTCTTGTCCAACAAAAACCCTCTAACAAAATAATAATCACAAATTCATAATAGAAAAAATAAAAATAAAAGATATCCTTAGTACGATAGAACGTACAAATTAAAATTAACATTGAATTTATACTAGGAAGAGATAGATTGATTAGACAAACCTAAGAAACACGCGATCCATTTTGCACAAGCAAGGTAAATCAATAACATAACATTCTGCAAATAACAAAAACTCTGAGGATTAATCGCTCTATATACTTCAAAAGTAATTTGCACCACCATAGGTGTGCGTTCAAGTCTCACGGTTTACTTACCTCGTTAATGTTGTGCCTAAAGTTAAGGACATTTGAAGTATTCAAACCACCAATAATGTTCATGAGCTTGGCGATGGCTATTAGCCCAGGGGCGGATTTATGTAGGACGAAGGGATCCGAACCCCCTTCGTCGAAAAATTACACTATATATATAAGATTAAATTTTTAATATACATGTATATATATAGTACTGAACCCCCTGAACATACACCAAAGGCGTAGCTCAGTGGCGTTGGGGGTTCAGAAATTTGCTTTACTGCACGCGAGGTCGCGTGTTCGAATCCGGGCAGAGGCATTTCTTTTATCAGCTTATATTTTAGGCGTTTTAATTTATTTAAAAATATAATAATGCAATCAGAAAATGATGTTTAGTTCCAAAAAATTAAAACGCTGATTGGGAATTTAGGATTTATTAGTTTAATCCCTAATTATAAAGTCAAATATTAAAAAAATCCTTTTCTTCTTGATTCGACAGTTTAATTCGACCCGTTTATATCCGATTCAACCCGTTTAATTTATTTGTGGATATTATTTACGTGATTAATTTTTTTTTGAACCCCCTTGATGAAAATCCTCCCTCCGCCACTCCTATTAGCATGACCGGAAAGGAAGCTCCATCGCCAACCGCCCCAAGAAAACCTAGAGTCATCAACAAGATATCGACTCCATCAGCATGCATGGAAATTGTCGTAATCATTTTTCACTTGCGACCCTAAGATTCTAATTTGTTGCTATATATGCTATTATAAACACTAATATGTATAATGTCATGCAACCAACTTGGAGAAGAAAAAAAAACAAATAGTAACCATTAATTTTTACATTTCATATTAATTTAAGTTACGATCATATAAATTGAAATCGAGAAAATTGTATTTGAATGACATCGTCCAAGATCATCAAATATTTGGTAAAAATTATAAGGTCACGCATATACTTTATTACATGGTACTTGCACCAATATTTCTATTTAGATAATAAATGTGGCTAGTCAAACTTAATTAAAAATGATATATACTTGTAAATAATTCCATACAACTGTACACACCTGCCAACTTTTTGTTCACACGTTCTCTCCAAAATTCTTGTGAGTTATAAATACATAAATACTTTTTAAAATTTGTTGATAAACTTCATTTTGACAGTCTGGCTAATGGTTGACTCAATAAAATTGAATACATGTACATATAATAAATTTTTCTATTAAACATTTTTAGTTCAAATTATAAAAATTATTTTTGTATGCGTTCTATGTACATGTAATGTACATAGATAAGTTAGTTACTTAAAATATTTCATCTTCTTTAAGTATAGACATTATCCTCAATTGAAACATGTATGAGATTTACAGCTTATTATATGAAAGGAAATAGTATATTTTAAGTGGTTAACTTATTTATGTCACAAGTAATTAAGAACATGCGCAAAAAAATCAAAATTTAATTTGGAGCAAAGGTGTATATAATTAATAAGAACACTTAGTCATGTGTTCAAACCCATCCATTGAAAGTTTAAGGGTTGTTATCAGTGGCGGATCCAAAATTTTCGTTAAGAGTGTTCATACTTTATGACAAGTAAAAAAATAAACCTTGCCCGTTAGATTAAAAAAATTGAAACGTCACTTTTGTTCTCTTAAAAAACGAAACTTAAAAGAAATAAACAAAACGTCTTAGTCTGGGCCTTTGAGGCAACTTTGAACAGCCTTAATCATTGCCCTATCTTTCTTTAGTATTACAAGGTTGTTCAAAAATTAGTATATGTCCGAAAATATCGATATTTACCATATATACTCGCAAAAATTTTCCGACGAAGGTTGTTCATCTGACCATCCATACTAACGTGTAGCTCTTCCCCTGGGGCTTGTCTATCGAAGGCTGGCACACGTGGAAAATCGGGGGTGCACGTGTACTCAATCGTTAACCTTAAAGAAAAGTTATATATATATATATATATATACTTTCTTCGTCTCAATTTATGTGTCTCTTTTCACATTTTTAAATTCAAATCAATCTATCTTTGATCATAAAAAATTTCATATATCTTTTAAATACTTTGAATTATCAATTATTGTGAATATTTTCAATTACAATTATTGTGAATTATAGTACTTTTCACGTAGTTCATAAATAAATAATTAAATTTCAAATATCTTGAAGATTTCATGCGCAAAATTTCGGTCAAACTTAAACTGTTTGATTCTAAAAAAAAAGTGTCACATAAATTAAGACTGAAAGAATATTAAATATTGACACTTCTCAAATTTATATTTTAACACTTCATAATTAAAATTCTGACTCTGTCGCTACGTTTCACCACCTTCAAATTTTGGGTATTAAACCTTGTATATCATGAAATAATTAATCCATTTCCCGAAGCCATCTTAACTTCCTATTTATTTATATATAAAACATATATGACCCTGCTGGATTTGTTCCGTTGATAACGTGATTTGTTTTCTTTTTTATTCTGATAAAAGTAATTTTTTTATTTCCACGTTTTTTAAAGAGTTAAAAAATATTTCCAAACCTTAAAATTTAATATCCCTCAAGCTTTTCTCCCCAATCCCTCAAAATAATTATTATACCCATTTGTTTCTAATAATTATTCTATAAAAAATAGAATCACTCAATAAATTAGAAAAAAAAGTTATTTTTTCGTTCCAATGATGATGTTCAGATTTAACAATTAAACGAATTAATTTTTTTTGTATAATTGCTAAATATTTTGAACTATTATATTGTTATAACTTATATTATAGTATGTTTTTTTATATAATTTTTCAATATATAGATTTTATTTTCGAAATTTAAAATTCAATTCAATTTTACGGTCAAAATTTAAAATCTTGAATCCCAAAAGGTGAAGTCCTATTATAACGTGCTTCCCACCAGAAGTTTAGAAATAAATTTCTTCAATTATAATTATTCTTTTTCTAAATGTTAAATCACCCGAGAACTAAAATTCATTATGTAGTTTCAAGACATGTATAAAATAAAAAATCAATGTCCTTAAACATCAAACTTATATATTAATTCTGGTGAATTTAATTAATTATATTTCAAAATAATCAAGTAAAATAAAGGATTTGAAAGAATTCACGATCTGATATGTGAGGTGTTAAGCCAATTATTGCAATTCATTAAGAAACTTTTAATATTATACTGAGAAATGAATATATACATGCATGAATTGGATTTATATTCATATTTAATTTAATTTCCTCTCTGTTAGTAACTATTGGTGATACTTGTGCTGAGCACGACCTCAAACATAAAATTAAAATTGAAAGACTACTTCATTTAATCTGAAATTTCTTATTTTACTTTAATGAAATTTATATTAATCATTGATTCAGTCTTAGTATTTATCTTTCCGATTTTACACTATACAAACTATATTAATACATTATTCACCCCTATCAGAATATATGTCAAAATTTCCATTTAAAATATTTTTGATGGATTGCTAAATTGCATGTTGTGTTGAGACTAATTAATGTTTATAATTGAAAATTTAATATATATATATATATATATATATATAAAATGCATATTACATAACACCAATATACTAATTTTTAGGATCAACAATTCGGATAGTGCATAATTTATCCTAACAATGTTGTGATGACAATAACCAAGATAATAGTAAGTTGATAACAACGAAAGTAAATGAAATAAGGAAAACAAAAATTTAAAGTGCTTAGTCAGTATGACCTAATCCACATGCATACATGAATAATTTCACTATATCAACAAGAGTAAAAAATTAGAATAAATACTCTATGTGACAATTCAAAAGCCAAGGTGATGATGAAACACACCTTGAAGCCCCAAAATAGTGTGTAAGCCGAAAGAAATACACATACGGGACTCCCAAAGGGAAGTCGGGCCACAACCAGTAAGAAATAACAAAGAAATTCTTAAAATCTGGTAGCATAAATAAAGAGCATCTAATACATTTCTAGGTTTTGAAATACATCTCAAGTCTTCAAAAAAAAATTAAAGACTGTAAATGATATATAGATGGAAACCAATGGCGATGCGAAAAGTAGGATCTCACCACAACTCCGAAAGAGAAGAAACCGTTAGATTCAATTAGCCACTACGAGGATCACTTTGACTAGGATCTACATCAAAAGGGACAACAGAAGTAGGGGTGAGTACAATCCATAAGTACGGACCGACTGAGTATAAGCAATTAAACAGACTTAAGAAATAAACTATGAAACGCTTCCACTTGCACGCAAAAAAATCTCATCCCAGCATCCGTGCCGCCAGTTTATATAACAACAACGTGAATAAAGTTAACAGGAAAAGATACAAATAATTAAGGCACACAACACAACAAAGCTGGCCAAGTGCAATGTAATGAATGATGAAATGATGTGGTGGAACACAAGGTCGTCGCATAACCTGTCGTATACACATTGCCGAGCATTTAGCTTCTAGACAAGGACTCATAAGGGACTCACAGTCCATATACCAATCTCATAATCTTAATGTCTCATCAACTTGCCACCTAGATCGTGGTCAAGGATATAAGTAATGTTACATTTTCTTTCTAAAAAAGATAGCATTTCTCCACTTTCTCATATTTCCATGAACAATGTTATGTTGCATGAGGATGAATGCATCACAACACATACTATCTTTTCGGGTGAAAATACTACCCAAGCTTTAAAACACACTTTCTCATAAGGATCTCAACTGAAACAAGGTTTAGAGAAGGGAGTACATCTCGCTTTTAGCTTGAATGCACGATTCATATGAATAAGAGTGCATTCTTTCGAATCTTAACACTTAAGCTCACTCACATGCTTCTCTCAAGCCCATCTGCAATCTCATGACTTTCTGAAGACTTTTTCTTAGAGTAACTTATCGATAAGGATCAAGTCTTTGCTTTTCAACCACCTTGAGTATGATGGGTAGTCAAATGGATTAGAGAAACGCATGAGTTTGAATAAGTTCCTTATGATATAGTTCTATTGCACGATTTAGAGTATAAAAGATGGAAAACTTTTCTTAAATGTTTGTAGTCCCCTATTTATAGAAGTCGGGCCCTCACAACCATAAATAAGATCCTATTGACATAGCTTCATAGACACCCTATGAAACTTGAATTATGTGCTTTAATACCAAGTTTGTCATTCCCTAAGCCTACACCTTGGACGTGCCTGGAAGTCGAGAACCATTGATGGTCCCCCAAGCTAACCCTTGGCCTGGTTGACTTCTTAGTGGAAGACTTACTCAAGCGATAAAGGCTTAAAAATAGAATTTTATGAACAATTAAACTCCAAGAAAATACTCAACTCAAACTGTCTGTAAAATACTCAATAACATAAGTATAATAGTTTGCAAAAACATCTCAAAGAAAAAGTAACTATTGAAAGACTCATCAACTCTATCTATATATGAAGCCTCTATTACTGAAGATTGATATCGGGATAAGACCCTGATATCTCAAGACATTGAATAGAATAAATGTGAAGTCCTAGGAATGCAAGGAGGCTTACCCAAGCTATCTGAAGTGCAAAGTGATCTGATCAACAAAACGTCTGTTGATGACCCTAAACACCTATATCTGTAGCATAATAAGATGTAGGTCGAATGACATCAGTACATTGAATGTACGAGTATGTAAGGAAGACTGAATGCATAAATTACTGAACTGATAAGATTGGAAGAATATTCATCTCAACTCAACTTCAATACAAAAGCAATAATAAGAGATGCAGTGTTTAAAACTTCATAAATAGAAGATATCAACTCAAGGATGTATATAAAAAACAATAAATTACTCTTTACTCTAATTTGAGATTTTCTCTAACTGACAACGATCACTATGAGCTATGTGATGATACAACATCTCGCCCGTGCTGCCAGAACTGTCCTATACCTTGTCGGGGCATCACTACAAGAAAAACGCTTTATAGGGAAGGGAAAACTAGTCCCAAAAAGTAAGATTTTGGTCCCTAAAGGTCAATCGCGACTGGAAAATCTGGTCGCCACCTTATCCCTATAGCTTCCGCCGCTAATGGACATTAAGGACAAGGTGGACTAGCTGGTCCTTAAATTATTTTTACGACCAGCATTAAACTGGTCTTTAAAATTGTTTTAGGGACTGTATTTCTGGTCCCTAGAGAGGTCACAGGGCCACCAAAGATCTGGTCCTAAAAACTCTTTTAAGGACTATATTCATTGGTCCTTAAATAGAAGATCAATTGGTGCTCAAAGATTTTTAACCACCAGCTTGCTGGTCCGCAAAAGCTTATTTGAAAAAGTGAGGTCCCTATATATACATTCTTTTTAGTTTACTATTTTTGAAATTATAATATAATTAGTAATGGCAATAATCAAATTGCATTGATATAGAACTATCATAATCTGCTTTCATATATATAAATATACACTATAGTACATGAGTCGTCATATCATTATTTACACAAATACTTCACAGAAAAAAAAAAGAAAACTAACATCCTTTATCAAATAAAATTAATATAGATGTCTTGTTTACTTATTCAACTGCCTATACTCTTTGACTTCAAGCACCTGCAATTCCCATGTCTAATAGTGCCAGGTCCAGCAGTCTTTGAGCAATCCTATGTCTAGTTTGTGTCAAGCATATAGAGGAAAACTGATCTTCACATAGATTCCAACCTTTTAGGAGTGGAGCAAACTGTCATATTTCCCTAGTGTAATATTTAGTAATTGGCAAAGTTCAAACATAGTGTGAATCCCTGTAGCATTCTTTTACACATAATGTGTTTGCAAAGCCATTAATATATTGATGCAGCCCAGTCATTTAATGAACCTGCAATGGTCACCATATGCATATGATACTTTTTCATAAGATGTGTAAATAATTTAAGAACAAGCAAATAGCTGAAACAATATGACAAGATCTAGAACAAATAACATCAACATGCCCACTGTGATCCGACAAGTGAAGTCTGGAAAGGCTTGCATGAGATAGAGAGGTTGTTTCCAATATCACAACATCTATAACTTGCTATCGATACAATATGAGTACTTCAGAAGTTCAACAGTACTAGTGATTTGCAAAATAACGAGTTAGTAAATTAGACAGAATATAAGAAAATACCTATTGCCTTGAATGTTTTCATCAAAAATAGCTTGGCAAGACGAATGGGCCACAATGCATTTTTGGATATGTTGAGAAACACCTCATGGATGATCCAGGACTTGTCTACTGCATAGATCTTGTATTTGATCAGAGAAACACATGAAACATTTATAACTAAGTAACTAAGTCTGGACCAACTAGCTGGATGTGAATATGGTGCCTGCTCAATATTCAACTAGTATTTACTTCTATATACTCTTATTTGGGAGTTGATTCCTAAAAATAATCAACTTGACATATTTAACGAAGTTGCAGCTCCCATAAATAGTTAAAATATGTGGAAGTAAACCTTATCTTGTCTTTCTATCTTAATAGACCAAATAGTAGTTTGTAGTTGTTTCAAGTAACTCAATAATTAGCTTAATACATTAAAAGAAATCAATAAGAAAAAAGGTTCAAAAATAATAGTACTTGCCTCAAAAACATTTAGGAATTTTGTAGAACGCAATGGGACAGAACAGACTACTAGTTTAACATCCAAAGATTCTCAAGCTATATCTTTTCTCCTCAACAATTTGTACTATCTATACTAAAGATCTTTGTTTAATTTATAGTTATTATGATCAACATGTAAACATAATTCATTATCTAAGACAACAGGTTGCAAGCTAGTGGCAACTTACAGGGTATTTAAGTTTATCTCATTAAAAGGCAATGCAATTACTAAATGCTTACTTCTTAACCCTGTCGATCTTCTGTGTCTTCCAGCTTTGTAGTTGCTTGTGGTTCTAGCTATTCCCCTATTCTAGTTAACAGAAAAAGCTAGAGTACATACTGTAAGGCAATTCTAAATGTAACACGTATGGTTTCGATCTTCCTTATAAACCTTGCACGCGCACACTACCTCATCCTTCTCTAAAATTTTCAATTATAAGAGTTGGTTCACATGCTATATATAAAGTTAAAATGCAACTTTTTTTGGTGTCTTATGTTCTCCATCCTACAAATCAGGTGCAAAAGTACAAGACCTCTTTAATTACAGAGCTCCAAAATATTTTGCTGCCAAACAACTAACTAGAATTAACAAATATATAAAGTCAAAACTAGCATTGAAAAGGTCAAGATAAAATTCTATTACTATAAATATGATTCAAATATATTGCAAAGAACTTTAATTCAATGAGTAAAATACAAAACATAATCATAACTCAAAGAGTTTATAAGCAAAACAATGAAAAGTTAATATTTCATACATAAAGGTGGGAAAAAGATAAGGAATTTATAATGTCTTTAAGAAGAATTGAAACAACTGACTCTTATGATTAGTTGTAAAAATCTATTCTAAGTACAAACAAGAATTAACTTTACAGATTTCTTACTATAAATGCATAGCTAATTCTATTATTTTCTTGCAGTAACAGCTTCACCTTCAGAAGCAGCAATGAACAAAATAGAGACAGAATAACGCCACAGAAATGAATCGAACACGTGAGTTAAAAGCAAGATTGAATACCTATCGACCACTTTGTCATCACATTTTAAGTGTATACATGGTATAATTTTTCAGCTGACCACCCCAGCTTTTCAATTTTCTATATCAATTTTCTAACTTCCTAATACTTCTACAGTTGATAGTTAACCATTCAGATGGTGATTTCTATAAACTACTACTTAGACCCATAATCATAACCATAAATTTATCATAGAAAAGAATAAAGAGACACAAATAATTTCTAATATAAGTCTCTAGAAAAACACTAAACCATGCCTTGAAGATGAACTTCTGACGTTGTTACAAAAAAATCCATGAATCGCAACCCAAATATATGTTCCATTTCAAATAATTAGTTAATAAAATACTATAATTTAACGGGTGCTTACCATAGTCAAACCAAGAAGTGTATAGAGATGAAATCGAAGAAGTTACATGGATTTTCTCCATTTTGAGAAACAGCTAATGCAACGGTCTGCATCTCCCAACTTGGCGACATATTCCACAATTATCAAAGATCTGGACTCCTATGGAACATAAGATTACATATCTAATCCATGAGTGGAACATTAAGATCGTGAATCATGGTTTCAGAAAAGAGAATTTAGGGCTTGGCTCTCCACTAGAAATTTAGGGTTCGACTCTCTAATGGTTTGAGAGGGAACGTTTCTTTTGGATTAATTAAAACTAGAGGGGTGTTCAATTTTGATTTATTTTTTAAAGGAAAAAAAGGAAAAAAGTCCAATGGGGTCTTTTTGTCCACTCAATTTAGAGACTTAGGACCAGATCTCTATTAATTTAGATACTATTTCTTTTCCCTTCCCTAATTAATTAGAATTAAACACCAGAAGAAAACCTTGTCCTTATTGGTATACTTTCAAGGACTAGTTTAGTAACTCATCCCTATATTTTGGTCCCTAAAGAGTCATTTTCTTGTAGTGTATAGAACACCTCAACTAAGTGGATACACTAAAGCTCTACTCTAAATCAATACATAATTGTCTAAAAAGTAAGATCTTTTACCCATGTTGGCTACATGGTTTATGAGGAATGTGAGTTGTCTGCACTCATCCCCATATCAGTGCTCAATACTACTCCCAAAAATATATACTAATGCTCAAATGTATAAAACATACTCTTTCTCAATTTGAGGTAATTGCTCAAAATATTCTTTTAAAAGAGGTAACTGCTCTGAAATAACTTTGAACTCATTACTCGTTTAGAAATCAAAATTTCTCTTTTCTTAATGTAAAAATGATAAATTTGGGGATCAATAGCTTCCTAAACTTTACTCAAAATGTCTCTTTAAACTTTCCTCAAAGCTCCTCTTTACTTTTTTAGAAAATCAATTTAAGATAATTGTTCGGTTAAAAAAATTCTCAACAATAACTTAATGAATACTCAAATAATAGGGTTCATGCTGAAATATAGACATGAACAAATCAACTCAATAAAAGCTCTTGAACTTTTCTCTTAAACTCACTTTAGTTTTGAGCGTGCATTAAGACATGTGATTAGGATATGCCAGAATTTTCAAAGGTAAATGAAGCCTATAAGAGCTAATACAGAGAAGGAAACGTGGCCACAACTTAAAGAAACACGAACCAGATGAAACAAGGAAAGATTGATCGAGAAATCCTTGGCGTACTGTTGGCACAAGGCGCCAGGCCCTCAACTTCAAAAGTATTGCCTTGGCGCACTGCTGGCGCGTCGCCCCAGGCCTGAACTTCAAAAGTCAAGTCTTGGCGAACTGCTGACGCGTCGCCCTTGTGCATGAACTTCAGAAGTCAGGCCTTGGCGCTATCATGGTGAACAGCCCTAGGCCTTTTCCCAGCACCCCAACGAATTTTCAAGCTTAAATTAGGACCCTAACTTAGTTTAAAATTAGGAAATTTCTCTTAAACTCTTCTTGATTTTCAAACCCAACACGAATACATGAGAACTTTCATACAATTCCTTTGGAAACATAACTTTATCAAATCAATAGGGTTCATGTGATACTTAGCATGAACAACATAATAATTTTCACAAAACAAAAGAATAAAAAAGCCTCAATTGTTAAAGAACCAAACTCAATATCAAGAACTACGAATGGATCCTTTAGATGTAACAATTTCTTGACTAAATCGAGATGTAGGGTGTGAGGACAAAAAAAATCACCACTGTGAGAAACTTTAAATACCTTGAAAGAACAAAGGTTCTTGGCGAAATCCATGGAAGCTTGAAGAACACTTGAACCCTAGTTTTTTTTTCTCTTCTTGAAACCTTGTTCTAATTCCTCTAAATGTTAAAGAACATCAAAAATTGTTTTCACGCTGCCTAGACCTTTAATTAGGTGAATAAAATGTGTCTAGGCTTAGTAGGGATGGGAAAAGACTAAACTGTCCCTCTAAAAACGATTGAGGTGTCTTAAGAGAGAGGTTTCACTAAAACAAGTATATCTTTTTACTCCGAGCTCAAAATTAAGCAAACTTGCTGGGGTTGGAATGAGGAATCAAAGACCTTTAATTTGATAGGCCAAGGGAAACCTAGTTTTTAATGTGCTAAGAGATATGATCATTTGAAGTTGACCCTAAAAAAATCGTATATTGAAACTCAATCGGTATGAAAGCTTTCAACCCAACTTTATGATAGGGGATACTAATGACCTTAATTCATATCCAGAATCATTCCCCACTCAAGAATTGACATTAACACCTAAGAAAATTTAGAATCACTCGACACAATCTTATTCACAAATGAATAATGGTTCGAGTCTTAACTTAGAAATTTTCGGGGTGTTACAATTACTCTTTGAGCTTTTGAAAGATCATCTCACACTTATTAGTCCATAGAAATATTGCAGTCTTCTGAGTCAACTTAGTCAACGAGGCTGCGATGGAAGAGAAGCTCTGAAAAAATTGATTATAATAGACCGCTAATTACCCGATAAAATTCTGAATATCTATAGGGGAAGCAGGTCTCTCCCAATCATGAACTGACGCAACCTTGACCGAATCAACCATAATATACTCTGTGCACCAACACCATCTGATGATTTAAGCAATTGCTTGTTCCCCATCTCAATGTTGGCTGAAACAATGCCACTCACAAGAACAAGCACTACATCAAAAATGGTTATTAGCGGTAATTAATTCTTAATTGCCGCTAAATATATATTTTAGCAACAATTAGTACTCTTTGTATATGTCCCTAAAACCTTTAACGATATTGGTTCTAATGGAACTTAACTAATGTCAGTAAAGACTTTAACACTCTTTATTATTGTCAATATTTATTACCGCTAAAAGTTATTTTTGTTCTAGTGAAGCAACAATATGACTACTCCAACAAAGGAGGCTACTCAAATTGTTATGTTCCAGTGTTTTTCTATTCAATTTATGTGAAGAAATTGGCAATTGCTGGAAAAAACAGATGAATCTATATACTTTTTTTTATGGTTGGTTTCTCATATTGCTGTGTCTAGTATATGTATTGAAGTCCGACTAATCCAGATGAATATATATACTTATATAAACTTTCAATTAGAAGAACTTGTAGTCAATTGAAACAAATTTCTCGAAACATTCAAAATTATAGAATTTAAATGACAACAATTACAAACCGAAGTAGGAAAAGGAAATATAAATAAATAAAGAATTACAATTTTGATATCACGCCTTCTAACTCATAATATGAGAACCCTTTGGGTTATATATGTTGAGCTGGAGAAGGACTTAAATGAAACATGCATGTTGAACATCAAAAATGGAAATTTAATAATATGGAGGTGGTGGTGATGAAGCAGGTGATGGCTTCTTGTAGTAGTCATTCTTTGACAAAGAATGCACTTTGTATTCTTCTTTAGGCACTAAGGGCACCTTTGGAACAAATGACACCTTTTTGTAGTTATCTTCTGAAACTGATGGCTTCTTGTAGTAGTCAATTTTTTGCAAAGAAGGCACCTTGTATTCTTCTTTAGTCACTGAGGGAACCTTTGAAACAAATGATACCTTTTTGTAGTTATCTTCTGGAACTGATGGCTTCTTGTAGTAATCATTCTTTTGCAAAGAAGGCACCTTGTATTCTTCTTTAGGGACCGAGGGAACCTTTGGAACATATGACACCTTTTTGTAGCTATCTTTTGAAACTGATGGGTTTTTAAAGTAGTCAAATTTTGGCAAAAATGACTCCTTATATTCTGATTTAGTCATCGAGGGTACCTCTGGAACATATTGATAGAATATGCACAACGGAAGCTATATTCAGGATCACAAATCTTACATATAGGCTAAACAATATAACATAAACGAATTTAGAAGAGCACTAACCTGTTGAAACTTCTACAAAAGTCGTCCAGATGCCAAGGATCCAGTGCTACGATCTTCTCCTATTTCCTGATTGACTGTTACTACCAATTTACTTGTGTGGGCAAGTATTACTTGTTTTTCAAAAGATAATCTCTTTCAAGCCATATCCAGCCTATTTATCTAGTTTTCCAACTCAAGAA